>NC_067476.1:161570538-161901788 GCF_947179515.1 Apodemus sylvaticus | reverse complement strand
ATGCCTGCTATACACACTAATCTCCAGACTACCAGTAACATATCTCTTTGTGCATGTGCGTGTGCGTGTGCGTGTGCGTGTGCGTGTGTGTGTGTGTGTGTGTGTGTGTGTGTGTCCTGGGTGCACATGTGTGTACATAGTAAGAACTATCTCTTTTAGGGGGCTGAGTCCTCTATAAATGCCTTAAAATATTAAAATTCAGCGATTACAAGTCATGAATGTTTTCATAGGTTTGAGTAGAGTTGAAAGTCTCCCCTGAGAGCTTATGTGAGTATGCTCACTTCCTGGGCAAGGGGAAGCAAGGGGCTGATGCAGGTGAATACCCAGTGGGGCAAGCAGAGAGCCTTTCTGTGGTCAGTACCCCACTCACCCTGGCCAACAGTACAGTGCTGTCCAAGGTCCTGGAGCAGAGCCTACTTCGTACAAACATGGCCCCATTCATCCTTCATTGCAAATGACACTGCTCCCTTAAAGCCAAATGCTCAGAACAGGGACAAGATGGCAGGGCTATCAGACAGGGGAGGACTGGAGGAGATTGCTGTGGATTCACAGGAAGGAGGTCCTCATGCGCCCCAGGGAGAGGGGGTGCCAAAATGAAACATTTGTGAGTTCTCTTTGGCATCTGCACCTTTCCCTGGGAGCGGGACCCACAAGCTGGCTCCAGATCCCCTAGGTCTGGCAAAAGCATAACCAGGTCGCTGAGGATGAACCTGTTGCCAGTTAATAGTCCACAACAGGCTGTGACCTTCTCCTGTGACCTCAGCTCTCCCCAGGCCCTCAGATGAGAGTCCAGACACGTGTGGGAAGCTGTGGATCTGAAGAGGCCACGCTAACCAGCCACACTCCGGGGTCTGCCTTCCAACCTTGTTTAGATCCTCTCAGACAGCATCCTGTCATACAGAGCAATTGGTGTGTGTTAAAGCCTTTGGGGCATGGCATCCGAGCTGCTTATGGCTTTTCTGTGACCTCATCAGCAGGAAGTGGACAATTACAAAGGACCCTCCCCTTGTTGAAAGCAGTGATTTACTGGATGGTCCTCTACAACTTCTGCCTGCCTTTGAATGTGAGTTTCACGGGTCTGCTGGGCGATAATTAAATCCCTACATCGCTGTCAAGCCAACCTCTTTACCCATCCAATCTGTAACAGCACATTTTATTGTCTCCTTTTTATTTTTTAATTAAGATGGAAATGGTTGTATTCTGTGAGAGACAGAAGAGAAATGAAGCAGGCTGCTTATGGAGTCAACCATGGGCCCCAGATCAAGGACCCTGAGGGGAACACAGCTTGCAGGGCGGCCAGCATTTACGTGACAGGTATGTATTGAGCACCTACTATGTGCCACAGTCTTTGGGGATTCAGTGATGAGGTCAATAGAGCAAGTCATGTGGGTGGGAAGTTAGCTCTGTTGATAAAGCAGTTACCTTCAAAGCCTGAGGACCTGAGTCTGATTTCCATAACCTATGTGAAAAATAGCCAGGCATGGCACTATGCTGCCGCAATCCCAGCCCTGAGGATGCAGAGACAGGCGGGTCCCTGAAAGTCAGCGGCCAAGCAGCCTAAATAACTTGGTGAACTTGGTCAGGACTGTGGTGGGTTGAATATGCTTGGCCCAAGGAGTGGCACTATTAGGAGGTGTGGCCTTGTTGGAGGAAGTGTGTCATTGTAGGGGTGGGCTTTGAGACCCTTAGCTGCCTGGAAGCCAGTCTGCTCCTTGGTTTCCTTTGGATGAAGATGTAGAACTCTCAACTCCTCCTGTACCATGTCTACCTGGATGCTGCCATGCTCCCACCTTAATGATACTGGACTGAACCTCTGACCCTGTAAGCCAGCCCCGATTAAATGCTGTCCTTATAAGAGTTGCCTTACTTGTGGTATCTGTTCACAGTGATAAAACCCTAAGGCCAATGAGAGAACCTGTCCCAGAAGCAGAAGGGTAGACTGCATCTGAGGAACAGCAGTCAGATTGACCTTTGTGTCTCCAACCCTGTGACCCAAACACCACTGCCCATCGCTGGGTCTGTGCCTTGGTGGGGCTTCATGCTCGCCCCTGAACACTCCCAGCTCTCTGACCTCTACCTTTCTCATTCTCCATTCTCCCCAGCACTTTGTGCCCCCCCCCCATTTTCTGACTGCAGAGCCTCCTTGAGTCATTTTGGGCTGCCAGGGCCTCAGGATCTATCATAGAAAGATTATTAAATTTATGCCATAGGTCCATGTGTTTAAATATGCGTGACCGCCTACTGGGCACAGGCTTTGAACTGGGGTCTGCCTGGAGGAGGTGAATCCCTGGGGACAAGGTTTCTCAGTCAAGTCTCCATTCTTGCCTTGCCTCTGTGTCCTGGCTGCCGGTGCAGTGTAGCCAGCTGTCTCATGTTCCTGACACCATGCCATCTCCACCGTAGTGGACTGTATCCCTAGGAACCCAGCCTTCCTTCATAATGTTGCTTCTGTTAGACATTAGATTATAGCAAGGAAAGTAAAGAATACAGGATCCAACAGGCTTCCTCCTGGATAGCCCAGGGGGGAGCAGGTTCTCATGGAGGAAGTCACCACAGGGATGGCCTATCAGACCAGGAATGAGGTACCAACACGCCATGGCCCTGGCACCTTTCCCCTCCCTGCCTGCCACTAGCAATCCTGATATCATCACTAACCTGGTTACAGCAGGTGACAGCTCTCAAGCTACAGGAAGTGTAAAGATGGCTGCCATATCTGTGTGTGTGTGTGTGTGTGTGTGTGTGTGTGTGTGACCAAACACCTACATTTGCCAGGAACCATGAGGTTTCCCAAGATATAGGACTGACTTTCAGTGTTAATATGGCTTAAGTATGTTGCCTCAGACATGCACATACCTGTGTGTCTGAATGTGTGCACCTGTGTGCACTCATGGACATGTGTGTATCCCCATGTGTACATAGATAGGTATGTATTACATACTCTTTTGTATATATGTCAGTATGTATGTACATGTATGTGCTTGTGTTTGTGTATACCCATGTGAATGTATACTGATGTGTGTGTGTGTGTGTGTGCCTGTGTATACCCGTGTGAAATGTATACTGGTGTGTGTGTGTGTGTATGTGTGTACATGTGTGTGCATGTGTGTGTGTGCCTCTGTATGTATATCAGAATGTATGATTGCTGGTATATTTGTGTGTGTACCTGTGTGCCTTTAAATATGTTGGTGACACCCTCTGGCCTACTTCCTGTGCTTCGGACAGCCCACTGATGCCACCCGGACCTTGCAGCCTGCGGTTCCTTTTCTCTTGTTGCGGAGAGATAAGACCACACACGGTCCACAATGTCACAGGGCTGAAGATTTCCCACAAGTCTCTGATGAAACTGCTAGAGACTACAAAGAATGGGGTGCCCAGGAGAGCGCCCTTCAGATTGCCCTTGGCCGAGACTAAAGCACTAAGGGACATGCATATTTTGTTTTGGTTTCAGTTTTCACATTTGAAGCTCAGTCTAAGGCCCCCATCCTCCTGCTGAGAGGCAGGGGGAAGGGTTTCTATGATCCTATTCTCTTCTCCTCTAGGAACAGGTTTGTCTCCATATGCAGGCATCTTAAAGGAGTCTGTGGATATCTCTTCAAAGCAAAGATGCCTTCCTGCCTGCAGTCTTTCATTCTGAGGCAGAGCTTCCTCAGACTGCAAGCTGTTCTCAGGCCCTGCACAGTGAGCCAGCACTGGGCAGAGGTGAGAAGCCCTTGCTCGCTCTCCATGCTGGGAGCTGAGGTGAGTGATGAGACGCCATCTAAAGGAGAAGCAGCAAAGCTTAGCCAAAGCTGCTCAACGGCGTGGCACTGCTCCTGTCCACCCTCAGATGGCCAGTAGCACAAGGCAAAGGTTTGTGTTGACGATGGCAGAAAGGAAGGACGGGAGGTGGGGGCGGGAACAGAGGCACCAACACAGAGACAGACAGGGAGGTTCTTCAAAAAAGTCAAAATGGTTGAGTAACATGGCTTCTTTTGGAGCCAAAGAATTTAAAGTCAACGTGTTAATGAGATTTCTGATCCCCGAGTGCACGGCAGAACTGCTCACAACAGCCAAGTTCCAGGATCCACCTAACTGTCCGTGTGCAGATGAATGTACTAAAGACAAGGGACTGTGTGTACACAGTGGCTACTGTTGGTATCAGGACCTCTGAAACTTATGACATCTCATAGGCCACAGCGACACCTGCACACCTGTTGCCAAGACAACAGCCACTATAGTCCCAGAATCTACTTGGCTCACCTCCCACCTTTACCTGTGACTACATCAACACCCATATATAAAGAAAGGCCTCTCTGATCTCTCTCTCTCTCTCTCTCTCTCTCTCTCTCTCTCTCTCTCTCTCTCTCTCTTTCTTCTGCCTTCTCTTTCTGCCGTCTCCTTATCCTTTCCTCTCTCAATAAACCTCTTGTGGAACCATTTGGCCTGGTATGGTCTTTCTGGAGCTGCCCAACGGTCACAACAGTTACCACTCACAGGTTAAAGAGACAGAAATAAAGTCATTTATGGTAATCTGCATCCTCATTTATGAAACTAATGAACATTATGCTAAGCAGTGAGATCCAGGTCCTGGAAGGTGTGTTCTTACATGTGTAATCTGTTGCAATAACTACTGTGAGTTGGAGAGCAGAGTGCTCGCTGTGAAGACTTGGGAGGTAGAGAGGAAAGAAACTGACAGAGGGCCCACCAGCTGGTCACAAGGTAGAGCAGCTAAAGGGAAATATGTAGTTAGTGCTAAGGGTACCAGGAATCCCCACAGTTTTTAAACTGGAGAGAAACTTGAGTTTGGTCACAGCTATTATCATTGACAAGTTTAGGGAAACCTACCTGGGCGGGTCTTATGCCATTGTAACTATAGAAACTCACTGGAGAGAAGCCTTGTCTCATCCCCTAGCCCTCTCTCAGGCAGTCTCTCTGAAATCTATCTCTCTGGACAACCAAGCCCTTCTCAGTGTGTTTCTATCCTCAAAGTCTTCAAAGGCCACTCTTCTGTCTTAGATTTTCCTTCACGGCCTGTACCCTTCGGCACGCTGAGCCTTTGATGTAAAAAGCCGATGTTTAACTTTTAAATTTTGTCTCCAGAAAGTAGTGCAAAGTGAATCAGAAAGGTTAAAATAATACTTCTCATGAGCGCACGGCAGCAAATTTCACACCCAAGAATGGAGAAAAAATTAACATCACCTCATGCTCTTAACTCTTAATGTGGTAACCTGTCCTGGCTATCTGCATTCCACCAGGGGCCTTCAGGAATACCGGGTGTCTCATTGAGTGTGAGGAGATGTTCAGCCCTTACAGTGCTCACAGGACCTCAGTTCAATCCCTAGAACCCATTTTTTTTCTTTTAAATAAAAAGACCATGTATGGTAGTATATGCCTGCAATCCCAGAACTAGGGGAGATATGGGACCCCTGGGACTGCCAACAGGGCAGCCCACCCAGCCTCTTTGGCAAGCCCAAGGCCAAGGAGAGATCTTATTTTAAACACAGTTGGGCTGGTGAGACAGCTCAGGATTCAAGGCACTTGGAGCCCAGCCTAACAACCTGGGCCTGGCGAGAAAGAACCAAGTCCTGTGTGTTATGTTATGATCTCCACATACATGTGGCGATGTGCATGTGGGTGCACACAAATGCACACAAATGAATAGATGTAATGAAAATTCAGATGGCATATGAGGAATGACACCCAAGGTTATCCTTTGGCCTCTATTCTATACACATGGATATGCATAGATACCACACAGAGAAGGAGAATGAGTGAGAATGAGCAAGGGGAGGGGAAGAGGGAAAGAGAAGGAAGGATAGAGGGAGGGAGAGACAGAGACAAAGACAGAAAGAGGAGTTTTCATGTGTTGGCTTGGCCTCAGCAAGCAGAACAATAAATTTTCAAAGCTGAGACATAGAAAAGCCCCTTTATGTTTGAATATATAATGTCACCCCCGATCATGTGTTTGAATAGTTGGTCTTCTGCTTCCCTCTTGAGAGGCCAGGGACTTTCCAGGTAGGGTCTAGCTAGAGATGGCTGTTAGGGCTGGGGACTGGGAGTAAAGTAGACCTCATTCCACCTCAGGTTGTCCTCTCTTTTCCTGGTCCACCCAGATATGAGGGATCTCAGCCACATACACCATGACCTTCCCACACTCCATGACCTTCCCACACTCCATGACCTTCCTACACTCCATGACTTTCCCACACTCCATGACCTTCCCAAACTCCACCATGACCTTCCCACGCTCCATGACCTTCCCACGCCCGATCATGACCTTCCTACACCCTACTATGACCTTCCCACACTCCATGACCTTTCCACGGTCCATGACCTTCCCACACTCCATGACCTTCCCAAACTCCACCATGACCTTCTCCACACTCCATGACCTTCTCCACACCCCACCATGACATTCTCCACACCCCACCATGACTTCTCACACTCCATGACCTTTCCACACCCCACCACGACCTTTTCCACACCCCACTATGACCTTCCCATGCCCCATCATGACCTTCCTACACCCTATCATGACCTTCCCACACCCCACCACTATAGACTCCTCTGTGCTTTGGCTTCCACTGTGGACCTCAAATCATGAGCTGCATGTCAGGCAGATCTGCCATCACAGCTGTAGAGAGCCTTATTGAGGTGCCATGCCACCTGGCAGGAACTTACATCGACCAATGTGAAGTTCCTCTCCCAGCATTTGAGTGGGAACTCCTGTGTCAGCCATAATCCCCTCCACCTAGGGTGGAGTGCTCAGATCAAGGTGAAGCCCATTGTTCTTTAAGGACCTACAGTCTCTTGAGAAACACTAGCCACCTGTGGAGCAACTGAACCAGTTCTGCTGAGAAGCTTCCAGCCTTTCCCCTTGCCTATATATATTGGGAGGTCTTCATTAAACTTTGAGACCTTGAATAGCAGGTGTTATGTTGGTCTCCACCTTTCTTTTGCTGGCTTCCCATACATCCCCAGCTTCCCTTCCAGGTAACCCGTCCGATGTAACTGCAGGCAGTTACACATCATAGCCAGTGAGTGCCCTGACCCTCTGATGCCGAGCTTCCAGGGGTACAGGACATTTTTGTTTTTACTCTTTAAAACTTCAGATTATCTATGTGGGCCCAGGTGCCATGAAGGGGAACAGCAGTAGGTGGGGAGCTCTCAGGGCACATTTTACAGTTACTGTGCCAAAGATGCAGAGGTTGCCAAGAGAAGAGAAAGGCCCAGCAGAGCCTCCAACACCACCATCTCCCAGAGAGGAGCAGACACTAAGAACAGGCCTTAGAGTCAAGGAAGCTAGGGAGGGGCTGGAGACTGAGGAGGCTTACTCAGAAGGAAGGGAGACAGGACTGAGCACTGCCCGCTAGTGGAATGGTAGTTACCAGCCACAGAAGCCTGGAAGGTGGGGGCATGAGCTGACACTTTGTGAGACTTTGTGAAAGAAGGCAAATTTCCCACACAGGCCAGACAAGAGAGCAACAGAGACTCCTGTGGAAAAGAATCCCCACTGAGATGGAGATCCCAGCTCAACACAGCCCTGGTGTGGCTACAGGCTTCCCACTCAGCCTTCAGGACTCCTCACCTATCCCTAGGGAGACAGATGGAATCCATGCATGCAGGTAGAGCAGGCTTTAGCCCTGTGTGTTGGGTACATGTTACAATGATACAGAGACCTGAACGTGACAACGGGCTTCCCTCATGGGTGAAACACGAACCTGTATCTCCATGTGACAGCTTAGACAATCCCCCACCTGACAAACAGGGACCTTGACACCTGGGGCACTAATAAACATGTCCAAGTAGCACAGAGCACAGCAGCAGCAGCCGCCTCCCCTTCCAAGTTTAGATTCTAAACAGCTAACTGCAAACTCCCCCTTCCCTGTGTTTTCCCTAATAAAGCCTGCAGGCTCAGCCCCGGGGTACAGGGTGGGGACCGGGTCTCTGAGTAACTCGTTCCCATTGGGTATGTCATTAATCTTGTCTGGTGGGCAGGCTTGTCTCCATTTTCAGATGTTGAATAAATAAATACACACAGAAGCCTGATGAAGACATCATCTGCGAGCCTCGGAGTGGCTCTGAAATGATTCTTGAGCCGGGAGATGGTTGGAGACACCCAGAAAGTCAGCAGAAAGCTCCAGGCTTGATCCTTTGATCTCTGCAGGGCTCAGATCACGCCCCCCTCCAACCCCCTCGCCTGGGCTTAACCAGCACCGGAAGGATTAGCACAGAGCTCCGAGCTCCAGCCCCACACCATTGGCAGTGAATGAATGCATTTGAGGCTGCCTGTGCCACGCGGGGCAGTGAACTACACCAGGCTCATTACGTTCCCCCCTCACTATAGAGGGAATATTTAACTATCTTTTTTTTTTCAGCATAGGGTACTTCGTCTCTTGAATAATAATTTACCAGGAAAATAAGGGCAGAGAGGGGAAAAAAAATCTGTTGAGTTTTCATGTTTTACTTTTAATAGATTTTTCTTAAAGCAGCAACAAATCCAAAAACTTGACCCCCAACAGTCTAGCCTTTTGGGTCAGAAGGCCTCGGTTTGAGCCATTGGCCAGACACAACCCCAGTTTAACATCCCTAAGTAAGAATTGCCACCTTGGGATTCCTTCGCAGCCCTGTGTTCCTGTTGCTAGGATGCACTGCACAGGTCTCTGCGTTGATCTGGGGCAGGCATAAAGGGAATAGGGCTCAGGGCCCATGAGGCTAATAAACCACATCGCCCTCCCCCAGCGCTGCCCAACAGGGTGGGATGAGACATCCTGAGGGCTACAGAAGACAGTGGGAGGGGGAGATCTCTGCAGGCTTCACAGCCGTGTACCCCACCTCTTTGCAAACCTGAGCCTCTGTGGTTTGCTTTTTTACCTTCCTCTGTAAACAAAAACACAGCAAGGACTCCGAAGCCGAGCGCCAGCCACCCATCCGACCTGAAGCGTCCCAGCTTCAAGGACAGCGAATGCCCAGGATTGCTTGAGCTCTGCCCCAGAGGTTATTTACTTGTTCCACAGACACTGGAACTCTTATCCCGGGCTTCAAGGATACTGCCTCACCACTCGCCACCAACTATATGAGCTCTCTCTGTCTCTAGCCATCTTCCCTCCTTGCCTGGCCTCCTGTGCCAGGTGGCCCCCAGGCCTGCACCTTGTTGCAGGATATTTGATCACACTGAACCCAGACATTGTATTGTTTACTGGAAAAACCTGTTTCTAGTTGTGGTGTGGCTCACCCTTAGCACATACCTTCCGAACTTGATGTCTAATTGAGATTTGACAGGATAGGATAAGACTCTCATGAGAACAGAGAGGAAAGAGGCTACTTAAGAAACACACACGCACACACACACAGAGAGATAGAAAGACAGAGACAGAGAGATACAGAGACAGAGAGACAGCGATAGACAGAGACACAGAGAGAGAAAGGGAGAGAGGGAGAGAGAGACAGAGACAGAGATAGAGACAGAGACAGAGAGAGACACAGACATAGAGACAGAGATACAGAGAGAGACACAGAGTGAGAAAGAGGGAGAGAGAGGGGGGAGAGAGGGAGAGAAGAAGAGTGGGAGAAAGGGAAAAGGGGAGAGAGGGAAAAGGGAGAGAGAGAGAGAGAGAGAGAGAGAGAGGGAGGGAGGGAGACAGATTTTTTACTGGGACAGTTATAGAGAGGTTGCAAAGAGAGAACAAGGCAGGCACAGGTGAAGATAGAATGAGCTAGAGAATGGGAAGAAGCCGGAAGATTAGCGTGGACTGTCAGATTAGCATGGACTGTCAGATTAGAATGGACTGTCAGATTAGCGTGGACTGTCAGATTAGCGTGGACTGTCAGATTAGAGTGGACTGTCAGATTAGCATGGACTGTCGTCAGATTAGAGTGGACTGTCAGATTAGAGTGGACTGTCAGATTAGAATGGACTGTCAGATTAGCGTGGATTGTCATCAGATTAGCATGGACTGTCGTCAGATTAGCATGGACTGTCGTCAGATTAGCATGGACTGTCAGATTAGAGTGGACTGTCAGATTAGAATGGACTGTCAGATTAGCATGGATTGTCATCAGATTAGCGTGGACTGTCAGGTTAGCGTGGGCTGTCGTCAGATTAGTGCAGACTGTCAGATTAGCGTGGACTGTCAGGTTAGCGTGGGCTGTTGTCAGATTAGTGCAGACTGTCAGATTAGCGTGGACTGTCGTCAGATTAGCATGGACTGTCGTCAGATTAGCGTGGACTGTCAGATTAGAGTGGACTGTCAGATTAGAATGGACTGTCAGATTAGCGTGGATTGTCATCAGATTAGCGTGGACTGTCAGATTAGCGTGGACTGTCGTCAGATTAGCATGGACTGTCGTCAGATTAGCATGGACTGTCAGATTAGAGTGGACTGTCAGATTAGAATGGACTGTCAGATTAGAATGGACTGTCAGATTAGCGTGGATTGTCATCAGATTAGCGTGGACTGTCAGGTTAGCGTGGGCTGTCGTCAGATTAGTGCAGACTGTCAGATTAGCGTGGACTGTCAGGTTAGCGTGGGCTGTCGTCAGATTAGTGCAGACTGTCAGATTAGCGTGGACTGTCGTCAGATTAGCGTGGACTGTCGTCAGATTAGCGTGGACTGTCAGATTAACGTGGACTGTTGTCAGATTAGCGTGAACTGTCAGATTAGCGTGGACTGTCAGATTAGCATGAAGCCAAGCAGAGCAATCCAGTCAAAGCCTGGAGAGAAGCCAGATTGAATCAATTATGTTGGAGAGGAGCTTAACCCAGAACAGCTTGGTTGAACGAGTCAGCAAGCCTTCAGAAAGAACAAGAAAGGGTGAGCTTACTTAGCACTAAGTCTTAGAGGCTGAAACCGTCTAGGCCTAGATAAGATTGTACAGAGGGTAGACGCTTCCGGAGCTAAGCCTAGGTTAGCAGACTCAGGTGGTAAGCCTCAGAGACAATACCACAGGCAAATAAAAGTTACATTTACAGTTCCTCTCACTCTCCAGTGCAGCTGAAAGGAGTTTCAGATCTCAGTGGGGTCAGATCTGGTGGTGCTGGAATGGCCCGCCACTCTAGCTTGTCAAGATGCTGAGGCGGGAGGTACATTAGTTTGAGGCTTGTCTGAGATACAGCATTCAAGACTAGCCCGGACATTATAGTAGACTCTAACTCAAAAAATATAATAAGATAGCAAAAGAGACATAGGGGCGTCCATACATCATATCCAAAATCCTGAGTTCCATCTTCAGTACATAAATAAATAAGTAAATAAATAAATAAACAAACTAACAAGCTCAGTGGGGTAAATCTTGGTGTGGTGGTTTGAACATTCTTGGCCCAGGGAGTGGCCCTATTAGGGGGTGTGGCCTTGTTGGAGGAAGTGTGTCACTGTGGGGGTGGGCAATGACCTCCTTAGCCTAATCATATGGGAGCCAGTCTTGCACTAGCAGCCTTCAGATGAAGATGTAGAACTCTCAACTCCTCCTGCACCATGCCTGCCTGGATGCTGCTATGTTCCCAGCCTTGATGATTATAGACTGAACCTCTGATTCTATAAGCCAGCCCCAATTAAATGTTGTCCTTTATAAGAGTTGCCTTGAACATGGTGTCTGCTCACAGCAGTGAAACCCTTGGTTACACAATCCATGTTTAGCTTTCCACTGAACTCAGGAGAAAAATGAGAACTCTCCCTGTCCAGTAGCGCTGCGGCCCTCGGCTCACGGTCCACCGTTTTCCCTTGATCTCTCTGCTTGTCTACACTGGCCTCCAGTCTTCCTGTGCAGTTTGGCTGTATTCTCTTCATCTCGGGAACATTACACATGTTCCCCTTGCCTGCTGAGATGTCATCAGCTGTGGGCAATCCTCTTTGTCATGCTTTCTGAGTAGATGAGCAGACAGAGCTACACTCATTCTCACACCTCTCAACCACAGAAACTTGAGCTTTACCCTTGTACATTCTGTAAACCTCTAGTGGTTCATTCATTTGCTGCTGCTGCTGCGGTATGCCTGGATCAACTGCAAAACCCTAAAGGACAAGAACTGAACCTCAGTCCTGCTGTCATGAGTACGATGTGTATTTGTGTGTTTATGTCTATATGTACATGTGTGCATGTATATACAGGTCTGTGTGCGTGTGTGTTTGTGTTATGTCTGTAAGCATATGTGTGAGCATGTACTTGTGAGTTTATGTTATGCATATATGTGTGTGCATGTGTATGAGTGTGTATGTGTGTTGTCTTATGTATGCATGTATGTATGCATATATGTATACATGTCATTGCATGTATGTGTGCATGTGTGTTTGTGTTATATCTGTAAGCATATGTGTGAGCATGTACTTGTGAGTTTATGTTATGCATATATGTGTGTATGTGTATGAGTGTGCATGTGTGTTGTCTTATGTATGCATGTATATATGCATATATGTATACATGTCATTGCATGTATGTGTGTATGTGTGTTTGTGTTATGTCTGTACACTTATGTGTATTCATGCATTTGCATGTGTATATACATATGTTATGACTATGTGTATGTGTTTGTGTTATGTCTATAAGCATGTATGTGTGCATGTGCATGCATGTGTGCAGATGGGCGTCAGAGGTCAATATTAGGTATCTGCCTCATTCATGCTTCATTTTTTTTTTTTACTGGTAGAATCTTTCACTGAACCTAGAGCTACTGATTTAGTCAGATTAGCTGGCCAGTGAGCCCCAGCCCTCCATCTGTCTGCATAGCCTTAGCTCTAGGATCACAGGCATGAAGGTTTCTTTTTTCTTTTTTCTTTTTTTTCTTTTTTTTAGCAAAGTGTGTGGATGCAAACTCAGCCTATCCCCATCTAGGAACATCTTACAGGGTACCCTCTCCCAGTGTGGGAACTTGATGACTGGTATCAGTAATGTGTGGGCAAGCAAAGCTCTTCACAGCAGACTTATCTGAGTTCCTGGGACCTGGTGAGAAGCTGATTTTCAGCCCCTCCTCTATAGCAGAAGGAGGCTCAGACACCGAGGAAGCTCAGAGAATTATAAGCCTCAGAGCTGACAAGATGTGGTGGGTGAAAGCACACATTTTACAACAAGACCTTGGTTTGAATTTCCAGCACCATGGAAAAGCTGAACATGGTTACAATTCCTGAAACTCTGTGTTGGGGAAGGCATCCAAAATATTTCAGGAGCAAAAATAGACTTTCAGAGTTAATGAGAGACTCTGTCTCAAAACATAGAGATTGATAGTGGAAGACTCAAGTCTTCATCTGTCCTCATGAATACTCACTTGCACATATCACACATATGTACACATATATGCACGTACATGTATACACATGCATGCACATAAACACATTCAAATACACATACACACACATATATGCACATACATGCACACACAAACACACTCACATCTATACACATGCATGCACACACAGATAAACACACATACATACACACATGTACACATGCATGCATGTACACACATACACACATACAAATAACACACATATATACACAAATACACATAAACATGCACACACATACATGTACACACACTCTCACACATATATATGCATGCACAGATAAACACACATGTGCACACACATGTATGCATACATACAAGTACACAAACCACTCACACACAAACACACACGCACATACATATACACACATGCACGCACACAAACACATACAGATACACACACACAAACCACTCACACACAAACACACACATGCACATACATATACACACATGCATGCACACAAACACATACAGATACACACACACACACACAGATGGTGGGCTTCCTCGTGATGTCTTCCTCAGCTGCTCTCTACCTATGCTCCTGTGAACAACCCCAATAAATCCATTGGTTCAGCAAGCTCAACTTTGGAGGGGTTCAGGTGGGATTTTCTTCTTTGGTCTGCTTCATCACCCCTCTGGGCTTAATAGACATTTGTTCATGTCACCAGAAAAAGTCATATTACAGGTGCCACGGCCTACCTGCCCCTTCTCACAAATCACATTAAAAACCCCAGTAATCAGACTCCACCTCCCATCCCTGGCCCATGGCCGCTCTGCACCGCTCCCTATGTAGACAGAACATTCTCTCACAGCTTATCCCTCCCGGCTCTCACAACCAGTCGGATGATCTGATGATTAGCAGTGAGTCCTCCGGACCAAGCCCCTGCCTCCTGGTTGGTGTACTGCAGGGAAGGCAGCTTCCAGGCCTGTAGGCTGTGCGTCCTAGGGATCCTGCAAGCCAGGCAACAACAGCTGTCCAGGGGACTTGTGCTGAGATGGGGCTGCTGGCTACTCATCACCATGTGCCCAGCCTGCTGGTTCCACACCCAATGCCTGTGTAGATCTCAACGGGTTGCCTGAATGACAGCCCACAGTCCCAGCAATTGTAAACATTTCCTGATAAAAGAGACAAGGGGGCTATGCGGAGGCAAACCAGAAATATACAAAGAAAGAAAGAAGAAAGTTCTCTGAAATCATGACACGTTTGTAACAATAGCAGATAATGGCTCAGCAGTATCTTCAGCATCCAAAGCTACCAATTAAAGCTCTGTTGGGCCAAACGCCCCTTACAGTTAGGGATGCCTGCAGAGCTCAGAACAGCTCCCCTCTGCTGTGCTGATCCCCCACCTCTGTGATTAGAGAAGCCTCTGCAAAGACTGGCTGGGGGCGGCAGAGACCTCACAAGCTATTAAAAACATCTTCTGATTTGTTTATTTTTCTTAAATGAGAAAAGGAGAGAACAGGACCCAGGAGGAACTGCTTACAATGTAACAACCGATGTGGGTGGAAGAAGAGGGAAGAGTGCCGGTTTTGTTTTGGTTTTTTTGGGGGGGGGGTTGTTTTTGTTTTTGTTTTTGCCAAACCAACACTCCCTGTGTCAGGTGTGTCAGGTGTTTCAGGTGTGAATCTCTGTGGTCTGGGGTAACTCCCAAGCCTTTCAAGAACTCCTTTGACGGGCCCTATGTGTCTCAGCAGGTACAAAATGTCACAGGAAGCATTTTCCATTTTCATTTCCCTTTGTGCTCTCTGGACACAAAGTAGCCCACGCTTCAGCTTCAACATATTTGAATACATGATGTGTGGGAATGGAGCCATGAATCCGTTTTTGAGGACTCAGCACTTTCAAGATTCTTCCCCGGGGGATGACTGCTTTTATTTTCCAAAAACAAAACAATTTATACAGATTCCTCTCTGCTCTGCAAAGTAAGGAGCCCACACCTGCTCAGGAAGATGGAGACTCTAAACTAAGAGGTGTCACGGCCTGCACCCCCCCTCTCTCTCTCACACACACACACACACACACACACAGGCTGGGAATTAAACACAGGTGTTCATGCTTGTGCAGTAACTGTTTCTCCCAGGCCTAGAAATCTTTATCTTCTGTTTGGTGTTGCTGTCAAAAAAAAATGCTTATTCAAATAATGTACTTTTAAAATGGGAGATAAAAGAGAGATGGGGAAAGATGTCAGACAACAGACAGACAGACAGCCACTTTCTGTGGACTTGGCTGTAAAATGCTGCTGGCCTGAGGAAGAGTTAAACAACATCTAAGAAGAACATATCCCAGATATCAGCAGACATGACACTCACATGTCCCGTTGCTTCATTCTCCCAGACCCCTTTGCACTCAAGGCTTGGACAAGCAGAGTGCTTTATCTCTCTGGTTGCCTTCATGACTGAATCTGGCCAATGAGAAGCTTCTTTGAGATTCTTTTAGGCATCCTCTCTGGGTTAGATGTCCTTGATGGAGGAACAGCCCCCTAGAGTAGCCAATGGCTACCTTCAGCCCCCAGCCAAGGACAACCAACAGAAGGTAAGCTCCCCTTCCTGTGAGGCCTCTCTTCTGTTCAGTTGCTGAAGGCTGGCTTTTTCTTTCCTGTGAGCCCCCATTTCTCCTGGATGCCCCCCATACAGGCAGAACTCCACAGAGCCGTCTCTTCTCCTACAACGGCAGCCCTGGGGTATCAACCTGCCTCTTGTAGTCATGTCTTCTTTATACGTCATGGTCAAGTTCCTGCTGAACTCAGGTGCATAACCAGTGAAGGACAGACAGATGTCTGGAAAGAGGCAGATCAGTCATCCATCACTTGGACCAAAGAACAGAGGAGTTAGCAGACATTTGTGTTGACCTATCAGGAAACAGGAGATGACAAACCTGGTGTTCCTCACAGCTGAATTCTGGGAGAAAGATGTTCACAGACCATGGATAAAAACACTCAAAAGATGGAGTCCAGAGAGCCCTTCATCTTATTACACAGTTTCTTTCTCTAAGACCTTCTGTCCAGCAACTGCAAACTGACCAAACACTTGCCAGCATGAAAATGGCTAGAGTGTGTGGCAGGTGTGAAGAAAGGCAAACCGTGACCAATTTCTTTCCTTCTTGTTTCTTTGTTTCTTTGTCTTTCTTTCTTTCTTTCTTTCTTTCTTTCTTTCTTTCTTTCTTTCTTTCTTTCTTTCTTTCTTTCTTTCTTTCTTTCCTTCCTTCCTTCCTTCCTTCCTTCCTTCCTTCCTTCCTTCCTTCCTTCCTTCCTTTCTTTCTCCTGACCAGAAGGTGGGGATCGCTACAGGTGGATAAACACCGAACACTGCAAGCAGAGAGGCTTGAAGAACAGCAGTGCAGGTAAGTGTGGCCAGGACTCAAGTGAAGATGGAACCGTTCCAGCCCACGTTGACTATGTTCCTGTCGTAATAGTTGATGTAGACCTGTCCGGGCTGCTGTGCAGGCGATCGGACAGCAGGCCACCAGCAGCTTGCTGTAGTTGTGGTTCTAGGCGCCACCGATCTTCCCGATGCTGTGCAGGCTGCAGAGGGCGCATGGGTCGTTCGTGCCGCTAAAAGTCATGAGCTGGTCCGGAATCACATGCACTGCGATGTACTGGGCAAGCTTGCTGGTGGCCTGCACCAGCTGCTGGGTGAGCTCAGAGAGAAAGCCCTCTGGCACGGAGGCGCAGGGAGCATTGGTGGTCATGATGAACATAGGCATGTTGGCGGAGAGACTTGAGGAGGACACAGCGGTCTCACGGTCTCACCTGGGAAGAGCTAAACACAGTTCCTGGTCAGGGCAGGCCTTTGCTCTGTGGGATTCCTTTCTGTCCCTTTATCTCCATAGCCTCATCTGTACATGCAGATCACTCGCCTGCCTTTGGGTAAATCAGAACCTACTCTGGTTAGACTTCTGGCAGCACAGGCAGAGTCCTGTTCTTGTTCTCTAGATCTAGGGCATCATGTTCAAGGGCAGGTTACAAAGAGAAAGAAAATCGCATTCCAGAGACCCAGACGGCAGTGAGCTCTTGCATGGCGTGAACATTCATTGCATGCCAGCATTCCTGGACTCTCCAATGTGCTCAAGTGTGATTCCACCTTGTTTCTCACAACCTGTGGATTTCGTCTGGGGAATCTGGCCTTGTAGGAACCCTTCGGTCTCTCCAAAGAGGGGAGGGCGGACAGACAGACAGACAGGGTCCATTTCATTCCACACTGGTCTCATCACCTACCCTTCTCCTGCATGACACTTGAGAATCCAAGGTGACCCATCAGAAAGTGGTCCAGCCTAGGCTCAATCTGGGACCCTCACAGTCATACCTCCTTGGGCCTTTCCCTCAGCTAGTGGTCGGCACAGGACCACATGTGTTAGTTCAGTGTGACGAAACAAAAGGGTTTCTTTTGTTCAGAGGCTGGTCCTCCATGTCTGGAGGGTGTGGTGGGCTGCAGCAGTACTCATCACAGAGGCTGGGGAGCGGAAGAACTGTCTCTAATACCTGGACTCCTCCCTTTCCCTTCCCAAGCCTCTGGCCTAAGGTTTGGGCTGTTCACACTTGGGGTGAGAATCCTCCTCTCTGTACACCTCCCGCTGGTAGCATCCTCAGAGTCATGTGGGGAGGTTGTTCTCTACCCCTTGGTTCTGTCTCCAGCTAAGCAAGGTGGCAACTAGAGATTAACCATCTCCTCCTCGCTGCATCCATCTTGTCAAGGGGTGCTGGGTGAAAGTTCTGTCAGTTTAAGCTCAGTAAAACCCACCCAGCAGGAAGTCACCTCAGCCTGGCTGGCTGCCTAGCTGAGCTCCTCCCTTCCCCTGATGCACACTAATGCCTGTTTCCATTTGAGGGAAGGTAAGGGCCTGAGGTGATGATAGAGAATGTTCCCTAAGAGAGGAGCCAGCCAGTGAAATCCAGCTCTGCTTCTGCTCTTTCCTAGGGGTGTTCGCACGGAGGAATCGGCAGCTGAGATGCTTCCTGAGTTTCCCGAGGCCCGAGGCTCTGGTTGTGATTCAAGCATAGACGTCTCTCAGTGAGATGTTCCTCTTCCATCCAACACAGACTCCTCTGCGGGGTCTCAGGAGCCACGGTGCTGGCTGGCTCACTCTTAAGTTGATTTAAAGACATTAGTAATAAGGTTATAAAAACTGTAATGCTGATCTTTTGACTAAGAAAAGCGTAGACTGCCCATAACTCTTCTGTTTCCCTCAGAAGACCCCAGTAGGACATAGCTGACATAATTTGTCTTCCCCTGGTGCTGGTGAGTTGATCCAAGCAGGCTGCAATCACAAATCATGATCTCTCTCTCTCTCTCCCTCTCTCTCTCTCTTGCTCGCTCTCATTCTCTCTCTCCCACACATACACACACACATACACACACCCATGCATGCATACATACACATACCACACACACCACACACATACACACGCCACATACACACCACACACATACATACACACACTACACATATACACACACCACACGCAACACATGCACATACACACATACCACACACATACATACACATACCACACATACACATACCACACACACACACATGCATATAGAGAGATCCAGAGCCATACAATTTTTTTTTTGAGTTTCAATGTAATTGGACTTCTTTTTTTTATTCGATATATTTTTTATTTACATTTCAAATGATTTCCTCTTTTCTGGTCCCCCCACTTTTATGAGATAAGAGATACATAGTTTTATTTGAAGTGGAAACTTCAGGGTTCTTTGGAAAACCAGTTGGTTGGATGGCATTTTGCTGGGGCAAATGTGAAGAAATGCTTTCCTGAAGTGGACACAGGTGAACGACTAAGGCAAATGCCTGAAGGAATGTTTAGCTGAAGCAGACACAGGAGAGAGGATGTTCTGACAAAGCAAGCACATGAAAGGTCACGTGACAAAGTATTATTTGCTAAGGACACCCATGTACTGGTCCACCTTACATGCATAGTTGAACTGCATTTGTCAGAGTGCCGCAGGGAGAAAGGCACCAAACAATTTCTGGTGGTGTGCTACAGTGTGTTACTGCTCCCACGTACTTGGACTGATTGGCAGAGTGACGTCAGCTGAGACAGGAGCACATACTGAGGCATGATGTGTGCAGGACACGCGATGTTTGGAGGGTTTACATCGGACTTGACGGACGGTGACTGGGGCTGAGCTAGGCTTGCTTATAGAGCTGACTGTGCAGCGCTTGTGGGTCTCGAGTCTTTGCTGAGCTTCACTTTGCTGAGAGGCACAGCCAAGAGCCTCTCCAGGTGTTTGTTCCTCCTGCTCCCTCCTGCTAACTTGAGGCGATGCTGAGGCCTGGCTGTTCCTGCTAGGTCATGCCACCTCTGCTGCTGGCCCAATATTTCTGTAAGGTGTTTGCAAGTGAATTGAGCTGCCACTGCTCACCTGAGAACTGAATGGCTGACTTCCAGACAACACAGACAGGAACAGCTCCAAAGAACCTTTGTAAACAGGTCCACTCCCCCACATCCTTTCCTTCCCACTACCTCTGGTGGGTGGGAGGCTAAAAGGGAGGTTAAAGAGTTTAAGAACTATCATTAAAATGGCATTTAAAAAAATTAACGTTACAGGTTTTGTGGGGGGTGGTCACAGGTGTAGAGCAGGACAGGTCATAATATAACTCCAATCCACTCGGCTTACATCATAACACAGCCATGATCCAGAGGGACTTATGTCAGTAGGAAAATTGCTATTGGTTTAGTAAGGGTTCTCTGGAGAAACAGAACCAAGGGGATGGATATATAATACATTTATGCATTCATTTAGTGAGCTTTAAACTCATAGCAATGGCCAAATCACATCTGAGAAGCGTGGAACCTGGCACTTGGCCCTTGAGACCAGATGCCCCAATGGTAGGAGCAGTCCTAGCGCTGGTCTCTCACTGGGGCCACCAGCAGTCACTCAGTCTATAAGGTGAGGAACCTCAGTAGTCATGATCTGGCACTCAGGGCCCAGGGCGTTTCCAGACAGCCTCTGTCATGATGAAAGCTTAGAAATGCTTGTGCAGCAGTGGGTGGAGGGCTCAGCAGTAGTGACAACAGGGCAATCCACTTGACGTCCAGAGAAAGGCAGGGAGAGCAACGGCAAGATACACTTCCCTCAGAAATGCCCTTTGCATCTGAGCTGCTGCCAGAAGGTGCCGTGCACAATGTGGCACACCTTCCCACATCAATGCAGTCAGGACAGTTCTTCAGCTGGGGCTCCCTAGGGTGATTCTATTTTGTGGCAACTTGATATTAAAATCAAGCCATAAACCCAGGTCTGTTCATTCCAGGAGTTCCACGGGAAACCCATGTCAGGGTCTGTCCCCTGAGATGGTGTCTGTAGTGGCCTTGGTGCTCCCGGGCTTGTGAAAGTGTCAGGCCGTGTTCTTCCTTCAGACTTCCCGTGGTCCTTTCTTCTCTCCGCACCTCCTACCCAGATGCTTTCCTTCCTTTATACCATGGTAGTGGTTGGCTTTAGAACACCTCTTCTTTAGCTACTTTGCTTGTGGCTGTGACAAGATGTTTGACAAGAAGCAATTAAAGGGAGGAAGGGATTATTCTGCATTATAGTTGAGGGGTTACAGAGGCAGGGGTGTGCTGCTTACATTGTACCCACAATCTGGAAGCAGATCCCAAAGGAACAGCAGAGCCAGGCTACAAAACTGAATGGCCCCGCCCTCAGCGACCCACTTCCTCCAGCAAGGCCCCGCCTTCTAAAGGCTCCACAGCTCCCACAATGCACTACAACACCTTCTAAGTCCACACACACACACACACAGTCACACACTTACACACACATATACACATGCATGCACACACACCTCATTTCAAGCTTGGATCACATCTGCTAAGCCTGTATTTTCAAAGGGGCGTGGCAGTTCCCTCGGGACTTGGACACGTTTGGGGAAACACAGCTAACAACTAAAGGGATCTACTAACTCAGCACTGATGTCACAAGTATCAGAGTTTGAATACTCTGGTGTCCTCAGGGGGGAAGAAATGTGCACATAGTGAGTGACACAAAAAAACAGGCCACCAGGCTGGGTGGGAGGCCCAGACCAAGCCTGGTGCACCTCTGTTTTCTAGGGATGGCACTGCGGGTGATCACCAGTCTCTTGGGTGGCATTGCTTAGCTATTAAGAGAAGGGAGAGCCAGAGTTGTTGTTAAATAGACCCAGTTTGGTGCCCATGTGGGAACAGGTTTTATGCCTTCTCAGGCCTCCTCTCGTTTGTCTGGTGGTAAGGAAGACAGAGGAGGAGGTCATCTCTCCAACTGTTCTGTTTATGAGCCCATGAGGGCTTTGATTTTGTTTCTGATCTGGGTTAATCCTTTATTCATGAGCCTTTGAAAATTAGACACCAGCTAATTGAAAGCTCATCAGAAGAATGGGTTCCACGCTCCTCATTAATTTCCACAAGAGTGATTATAGTTAGGGGGACAGATTACATCAGCCCCCAGGAAGTGGGCTGAGCCACCTCGTACTGGGTCCTCTCGATCAGCTTAGCCCTCTCTTTAAGGATTTTCCTCCTAAAAGCAGCGTCCTTTGCAGGCCTCCCTCCTACTGATAAGAGGCAATGTCAAAGTACTTGATAACAGGCACTCAGAACGGACTGCATTGCTAGACACATGCGTGGCCCATGATGAAAGCTGACGTTCAGAGGGAGAACACACGTGGTCTCTAGCACACAGATATCCCGAAAGTTACTATTACTATTGACCCGAATCTCGAATTGACTGGAAATCTTGTGTTTTTCTTTGGCAGCCCTAGCAGGGAGGTCAACGGGAGCCCATCAAGTATTCCTGCTGGGGACCAGCTACATCCAGATGCTGAGAGAATGAAGCCAAGTACTTTCCCTCAGAAGCTGTGGCTAAATGGTTCTAGTCACCAGGTTATCCTCAATCTGTCTCTTCCTTATTATGAGAGGAAGGTAGGGGGACTATGACTTGTGTATCCCCATCAGTGTGTGGTAGAGGTACCAGGGTACCACCTATGAGGAGATGCAGCTTCTTCAGTAGGAAGCCTGGGTTGAAGCTGGTAGCCACCATATAGGACCTGACAGTCACCATGGTAAACCCAAGTCACTAGGATACCCCAGCTATAGCCATTTCAGCTGAGGGCCAGAGTCTTCATCAGAGTTCCAGCTAGCAACTGCCAACCCATGAAGATGTCATGGGTTACCCCAGCCTCAGTTCTCAAGTAACAAGCCCAGTATTTGAGTCTGCCCAAATGAGGCTGCAGATATATTGTGTCTGCCTTGTTCTGGAAGAAAATCTTACTTGGATTTCTGCACAAAATAAATCATGTTGTTCCTCTAATCTGAGAACAGAGCATTGCAGAGCAGAAGGTCCTCCTGTCTTGCCTTTAGCACAGATGGGGGATAGAATCGCATGCAAGTAAGTTGTCTAACTGCATATAAGACTGTGAGTGTTTGGGTTTGGGAAAAGTCTTTCTTACAACAACTTGGAAGTTAGAGTCTTGGCTCTCTCTGGTGGAACTGCAATGGTAAAGACTATAGGGGGAGGCCTTTAAAGTGATTAATACCGACTATGCAAGTATTATAAAAGAGTTATAAAAGAATGTCAAGGTCTGGGTTTAATGGGTCAGATCTGTGATCTCAGCACTCAAGAGGCTGAGGCAGGAGAATGATGTTTGAAGCCAACCCAGACCCCATTATGAGGTCCAGGTTCCAAAAATAAATAAATAAAGATTAAAATAGAAGAGAAAAGGCCATGCCTGGCTGGCAATTGTGCCCTGTGATGACCGTACTGTGGTCATTGCGATACTGCCATCTTTGGTCTGTCACCAAAGGCCGCACAGAAGCCAGTCTCGTGGTTTGAAACCTGTGAACTGAATGAATCTTTACCAGCCTCGGAATTAGTAAGGGAAAACAATGTGTGCTGAATGAGCAGGACCATGGAAATTGTAGGGAATCTCTGGGAGACCAAGGAGAAGAGCAAAGATCAGGGAGGAGGTGGCCTGAGGCTCCGTGGTGAGGGCTGCTATCTGGGAAGGGTGCCTCCATGAGGCAAGGGCTGCAGGCAGTCTCCCAAACCTGGGAAGTGTTGAGGGACAGCTTTGCTTGAGCAGGAAAGAGGACTGTAGCTCTGAGACCTTGACTGGGGCTCAGTGAACCCCACTCTGAACTGTAATGGGTCTGAAGCCACCACTGAGTTGGGAGTGACCTGCTTCTATGGACAGTGGACCAGCATATTGGTCCAGTAGCCAAGTGGTCTCCACTTACCCATGGGTAGTGTGGCCTCTGTGCTCAGCTTCTAGACCGCTCAGATCCAGCCTGTCCTAGCTCCTCCCTTCATGTTTCTGCCCTGCCCTGCAAACTCCAGCTCCTAGTGAACAGGGCACAGAGCCTTGTCATGTGTCCAGTCCTGTCAGGGGTCCTCAGGCGAGATGTCTGCTGTCAGGGTCAGGCCCTGTTACTCTTGCCTTCCTGAGCACCTCACCCTACCAACAGCTATGGTGATGCTGGAGGAGATGGTGCTACTGAAAGCTAGAATCCATGAGAAGAGAAGGCAGCACACTTTATAATGTCCTAAGTCACCCAAGTACCAAGACCTGAGTAGATCCCCAGAGTCCACGGAAGGCGGCAGGACCTGGCGCCGCACATTTGTTATGGCAACGATGATGAGGCAAAGAGAGATGGATCCTTTTATCTAGCTAGCCAGCCAACCTGTGCACCTACATCAACCAGGGGGTGAGGGGTTGGGTGACCACAGGGCACCTTGGGACCATTTCCTCCATGGAAGGTAACATAGTCCTGTTAAACTGCCCCTCCAGTGAGACACTGAGAATGTAATTGTCTCCAGATAGTTTATAAACTGATTTCAGGTTTAAATGGAGAGAAAGCTGTTTCTGGGAGATCACTGACTATGGACGTCTCTTAATTCAGTCTGTTGGAGTGTAAGCTTGGGAAATGGTTCACAAATCCGGCCGCAATCATTTTCTGAAATGCAGCAGGCCAGAACTCAGCAAACGGCTCCCAATCACTCCCGTCTCCGTCGCCTTTTGAAAACAGGCATTAAAGGTCAGTTTAAAAACCATCGTCGTAAACATTTCACAAGGCCGAATCTTGCCCGTGCTGCCTGTAAGGACTTGTCTGTATTATTCTACATTTTAAGCACAGTTGCTGGGGTTAATTAGATTTCCGGCCCTGAAAATGTTTAAGTGCCTCTGATGACTTACTTCCAACTGATAATTTTGTGTTAGGAACAGAAAAAGCATAACAAATAGAGAGCCAGTAAATACATTCTTCATATTCCTCCCGATGAGCGCAGAGAATATATTTCTGAAATTTAATTAAATATCAAGATGTCCACGAGATCTATAATAAGCCACTTTGCAAGACCTCTAAATGTCAAGGAAAAGCACGTTTTTACATGAAACACCCCCTCCTCTCCAGCGAATCTGTGAAGATTCAGGACTTTTTAAGAACCTCCAGAACCAACAAGTACATATTTTATCTTGAAAGTATTCTTCAAAGACTTGGAAGTAGCCACTTATCTGCAGATGGGCAAGCCGTGCATCTTAATCTTCACAGGCGCTATTTACAATGTTATTCTCAGACCTGTGCCAGAAGGGTCTAAGACCTACCGTGGGTGGGCAGCGAACCCGTGAAGCCAGAAACTTAGTAAGAGAAAGAATGGTCTCTTGGGGTTAGAGAGATGCTCTGTGGGTAAGAGCACCTGCAATGCACGTGTGAGGCCCCGAGTTCAAATCCTGAATGCCCACAGGAAAAGCCAGGGACAGCTGTGCATGCTTGTAACCCCGCTGGGAGGCGCAGCTGCTGATCCTGGAAGTCCACTGGTCATTCAGTGTGGCCAAACATGCTGAGCCCTGATTCAGTGAGAGACTCTGTCACAATCGTAAGGCAAAGAGAAATCAGAGGAAGAATCTGATGTCCTCTTCCTGCCTCTGCATGCTCAAACAGGCATGTTCACATGTTCACATGTGAACACACACACAAAGGCACACAGTGTCCTCACAGGAACGCACACACAGGGTCCTCACAGGGACACACACAGGGTTCTCCACAGCTGATCTAGTTCATCCAAAGTGGGTTAGACCCGGTGAAATAGAAGCTGGTCCCTTGGTAGGGTAGTATAGTGAAAACAGCACTGGGGTACAGTTCGGACTGCTTTCTCTCCTGGTAAAACAGTGTGCGAGCACCAGCCCTATGTCACTGGGAGGACCTTGCGTGTGTCCCTGGGAGGACCATGTGTGTGTCTCTGGGAGGATTGTGTGTGTGTGTATCCTTGGGAGGACCATGTGTATGTCCCTGGGAGGATCGTGTGTGTGTGTGTGTGTGTGTGTGTGTGTGTGTATGTGTGTGTGTGTGTATGTTTGTGTCTGTCCCTGGGAGGATGCTGCGTGTGTCCCTGGGAGGGCCCTGTGTGTATCCCTGGGAGGACCCCATGTGTGTGTATCCCTAGGAGGACCATGTATGTGTCCCTGGGAGGATTGTGTGTGTGTGTGTGTGGTGTGTGGTGTGTGTATGTATGTGGGTATGTGTGTGTCTATCCCTGGGAGGACCCTGTGTGTGTGTGTGTATCCCTGAGAAGACCATTTGTGTGTCCCTGGGAGGATCTGTGTGTGTGTATGTGTGTGTGTGTGGTGTGTGTGTATGTGGGTATGTATGTGTCTGTCCCTGGGAGGACCCTGTGTGTCCCTGGGAGGACCAGCCCCTCTGGTGTTAGGGAGAATCACAGTACCTGGTGCCGAGCACATGAGTCCTGTGTTTGATTGCAACTATAGCTTCTTTTCCCCATCCCCCGGTTCCTGCGCGTCTTGTCTTATTTGTTTAATGTTTTCAGTTGATACAGCATGAAGCTTCATCATGGCATTTTCGTTTATTACACTTGTTTGTTCGCTTGTTTATGTCTGTGCATATGGAAGTCTGAGGAGAGCTTGTGAGGAGACCATCTTCTCCTTCCGCCCTGGGGACCTGGTTTGGCTCTCCCCTGTTCAGGCTTGAGCAGGCTTCTTCACCTGCTGAGCTGTCCTTCTACCCCCAGTGTGGTTTTCTCAATGGACAAATGACACCACCTTGCTCATCTTCAGCTCCACTGGTTGCTTGCCCATCTTCCTCCTTGTCCATTCTTATTGGCCCACTTTTTAAAACCCCATATCTTCTCCCCATTCTGCTGCTTGATGAATCACTTTAGAAAGATTTTCAACCATCCCCTTACACAAAGGACAAGGTCATGTCTCTCCACCGACAGACCTCCCTGCTTCTTGGCCACTCACTACTGTGTCTTCAGGGGGAGAAGGGCACAGGGCTCTGAGCTTTCAGCTGACCACAGGCTGGCCAGCTTTCTGCAGTGGCATCCTGTGTGCCTGCCTCCTGTTTAGGTCAGTGGTTGTTCACCTTAGCCACTTGTCGTGGCTGAAAGTTGAGACAAAAGCCAGCGGCCTGTGAGGTGTGACTTCAGAAGCCACCCATGTACCCAACTAACATACAGACACCAAATCACAACCTTGTGGAATCCCACAGCCTCGCTTTGGGGTGCTGCGCTTAAACCTGTGTTAAACTCTCCTGCTTATGAATTCTAAGTAGGCTTCAGATGGATTCCTCCTGAGAGCCTTTTCTGCAGCCAAGCTGAGTCTCCTGCTTCCTCTGAATAGAGAACCTCAGGCTGCTTCGGGGGCCATTGTGCAACCATTGTGCAGTCCTGTGTAACCATGAGCAGCCGTGTCTCTGTTCCTGTCCCACTGCTGCTGAGGGGACTAGATAAAAATGATCCCCAAGAGTGTCTTTGGGGTGCTGACAGGAACTTGAGCTTCAGAAGAGGAACAATTAAGTCAGGGGCAAAAAGTATATGTACTTAAACAATCCTTGTCAAAAGGTGGACTGGCTTCCCTTGTCTCCTCTGTGGGTGGGCGCAGTGGTCAGAAGACATCATCGCTTGAGAGCATACGCCAGGCTCAGCAGTGAGCACTGCCCCAGAGCAGACCCACCCTCACTAAGAAGGACCCTCATCTGAGGTGGGGGTCTGGTCTTCCTGGATACCATAGTTGCTGCAGGTTGAGGTCCTTGGCTGGTCTCTGGGCCTTCAGCCCTAAAAGTGGGTAACATAGGTCAGACAGACTCCGGGTGATGACCACGACCGTGGTGAGCTTAGGTGTTGGACCCAAAGGGAAGGAGACAAACACACTCTGGAGGCAGAAGAGCCAGGCTTTCAGCCTGCCTGCCTGTGGTTACCCTGGAGGCCCAAGCAAGGAACCAAGGCTTTGAGCAAAAGGCCTTGAGAGCATCCTTGCAGTGGCGCCTGCGTCGGGCAGTTCTTGCCTTGTGCGATGTCTTCCACCCAGTTTGTCTTACCGAGAAAACGATTCCTTCCCAATCTTCTTTTAAGAAGTATAGCAAAGATGGTCTTACTTCACCCTCTCTCCCCCAGCCCCCTATCTCTGCCTCACTCCAGGCTTGGCTGTAGCTGTTTTTACTGCTCAGAATGCAAGACGGAGGTTAATTAGTTTTCCTGACCCTGGAACTCTCAGGGAAGATGTCAACGGTTTCACTAATTGCCCCTCAAAGCTTGCTATGGACGAAGGGCCAAGGTCTGGGGAGAAAGCTGGTTGTGAGAGTCGCTATGGATGCATCTAGCAAGTAGGGAGGGAGCTGTGCAGGGCTGGGTCTTGCTTGGGTTTTGTCAACTTGACACAGGGTAGAGTTACATGGGAAGAGGTGCCGCTATTGAAAATAGCCACCCCCCAAACCTGTGGGCAATTTTCCTGTTTAATAATTGATATTGGGGGGGTCCAGCTCACAGTTGGCACTTCCAGCCCTGGGGCAGATAGGAGAACAATCAGGCTAAGCAAGCAGAATCGAGTAAGCAGTGTGCCTCTGTGGCCTCAGTTTCGGAGTCTGCCTCCAGGTTCCTGTCTGGAGTTTTCAACCTGACTTCCCTTCATGACAGGCTGTGATTGGGAAGATCACATCAAAGAACCCCTCTCCTCCTCGTTCTGCTTTTGGCATAGTGCTTATCATAGCAACAGAAAACAAATTATGACAGAGTTTTAATCCCTGACCACGCCTGCCGCGATAACCAATCTCATCAACTTGAAGAAATGCAGAATCACCATGGACACAAATATTAAAGTGAGGCACTATCTACATTAGCTTAGTTGAAGTGGAAAGACCCACTGAACTTCCTGTCTGGCCTGCAACGTCAGCAGCTTCCTCCCGCTCCTATTGGGTAGTCCCTACGATGCCCCGCCTCCCCTGTGCTGCAAGCTGCCTGCCCAAGGTCCCTACCAGTGGCTGCCTGTGGCTCCGTGACTATAGAGGTCCTTGAATCCACGTTTCAAAGCCATGATTACTCACATTTGGCTATGGATAAATGTATTCCTCCCTTGCAGCAAGAATTGTGTTTGCTCCCTGGAGCCCTATGAGGCATAAAGGTCGGCCCAGCCGAAAGACACTGGAAGTCAGAAAAACAAGCGCCTGACACTGACAGGGTTAGAGTCACAGACGTGAAGGAGTCAAGGAAAGCTTTGTCTCTGGGGAGATCATCAGAGCTAAGGCTTGAAGAGGGGCATTTGAGAAGCTTCCAGTTCTAGAATGTTCTAGAAGGATCCATTCGAGGCCAGTGTAAGAATGTGGGGAGAGCCTGTGCAAAAGCCCTGTAGTATAGGAATAGATTATAGCCACCAAAGACGTGAGGGAAGACTGCTGTGCCTGTGGTGGGTAGGGCGCTAAGGGCATGAGGTCATTATGACCAAGGCCCGAAACGGCATCCCTAGGGACACCACCTAGCAGGCGCTGCCTTTGGGAGGAAACAGGAAACAAAGGGAGACAGGACATGAGAATTTTCAAAGCTTCCTATAAAAACCACATCTTCAAAGGCCAGCTGTGGAGATTTGGTCAGAAGCGTGCAGTCCTTGTGAGTAGCCTGAATATTTTATAAGGCCTCACCCTGGCGCCAGCCACCGGCTTCCGTTCCATGCATCATTCACGGAGGTCTGCATCCACACCAGAGAGCATCCTTGATTTCGGATCTCTGCAGGAGCCAATGAGTGAAGGTTTCCTAGAGCCTCAAGGTGGGCCTGGGGGACAGCTCCCACTCTCCCAGTCAGCCTTGGCCATGGGACCTGTGGTGGGGGAGCTGCCTGTGGAGTGAAATGCTTCCCCTTCTTAGGATTTTTACCTTAGAAATTCATCATTTCCCCCTGCCCCCTGCTTCCTTTGGGTGACAGACAGTTGTTTCATGTACTACTGAGAAGATAATTCAGAATTCTGTTTATTCTAATGTGGTTCAAAAATCTCCGAGACTCACATGGGAAAACAGTTCAGGGCGCTAAATGCTGACAGGCAGAGAACTTTGGCAGGCTGGATCTCACCAGCCCTGCCCTGCCAGCCATCCATCTGTCTGTCTGTCTCTGCTTATCTGAGACTTTGCAAAGTGGGAATAAAGTCTGGGAGGGAGCCCTGGCTCAACCTGTGTGCATGCCTGAAGTTCTTTAAGAGTTGAACTTCCTTCAGGAAGTTGGGTATTTAAGGAACCCCAGGCTGAGCGTTGGCCTCTGGCAGCTTTGGGCCTGGCACACTCGGTAGACACCTGGGAAACGTGCAGTTGCCATGGTGAATTGCTTCCATCCCAAGTGGTCCTTTTTTTGATATATTTCCTGGTGCAGGGGGCTCTGGAGGCAATGTGGCTTCTGTGGAGGTGAGTGGGAGGAAGCCAGGGAGGAAGGAAGAAGAGGATGGGGAGGGGTCAGAATACAGTTGCGTTCTGAAAGACCAGGTGCGTCTGATTTTACCTCTAGAAGCATATGTGCCTGAGACAGGTGTCTCCCCAGACAGCAGCCAGCTCCTGAGGACAGAAAAGCCAGGTCTGCTGGACAGAGCTGAGAATAAGAGAGCCGAGACCATGCTGGAATAGAGCATGCCTGGGCTCTGTGGGCAGGTGGGCAGGTGGGCAGGGGGCCTCGTCTGTGGCTGCTTCTACTTACGCTGTGGTAATGTAGCTGCAGAACTTTCTTACATTCTTTTGCACTCCCCACAGCCCCTGTCCGTGCTCACAGCACCCACTCCTCTATAGCCTATGCACCCCTCTTCACTTGCTGAGCAAGCCTCACCTCCTCCAGGAAGGCTTCCTTACTTCTCCCTCCACAAGAGTCAGTTTGTCCTGCTTCCCTCCTTCATAGCTCCGGGATGTGTGTCTCCCTATGCTCATTCCAGGGGAAGTCCTATATTTATATTTCACAAGCATTACACATCTTTCTTATTCCATTTAAATCCTTGGAGACAGGCAGGGGCTGCATATGGTTTTGCTCAACATGGAGTCCTCATAGCAGGACAGGGGCCAGCTTCTGAGATAGATGTTGCATAAACAGGAGAAGCACATGACTCAGTCCTTGGAGGAGACGAGCCAACACAGACACTGAAGAGGGACACAGGACTTGGAGAGCAAACAGCTTGGCGCCTGTGAGGGGCATCCTAACAGCCTTCAGATATGGAGGCCTCTGCCAACCTTGTCTCTCTGGGACTAGAGCACCACTCTTAATTAGAAAATCTAAGTAGAATAGTTAAGCTTTTTATCCATAGACCACCAGATAATGAAATGTCTGTTCGGAACTCATCTGAGGTATAAAAATTATCAGGATATAGAGAATATGGCCCTGCAGCTCCAAGCTTAGACTGCCCCATCTTCTAGGCAAGTTTCTCCTCGTGTCACGTGCTGGGACAATTGAACAAAAATTTGTAGTCACCTCTGCCACCCCGGCTGCTCCCTGCTCCACACAGATCTCGAGGGGCATGTCCCTGATTGGACCACAGAGGGAAGCTCTAAGCAAGAGCTTCTAAGCCTGAATCTACCTTGTTCCCCCTAAGCACCACTGACCAATTGTCAGGCCCAGGTATCCAGCCCAGGCATGCTGAGAGCCCAGAGTCTACTGTGCTGCACAGCCCAGAGCTGGTGAACTCAGCAGCAGCTGACATTTACCATGCCATGACCCTTGTAACTTCTCCAGTGTTACAGGTAACTGATGGAGCCTTGGAATCTCCCTCCAAGAGGAGAGGTGTCTGACCAGTAATTCCCAAGACACTTTTGAAAGCCAATTACTGCTAGAAGCAGAAATGAGACACATCAGGACAGTATCATGCCCGGTTCCAATCTATCTAGATTCTCAACCTGGCTTCTCCATGAAGCTTTCTGGCTATAACTATGAGGGGAAGCCCTGAACAGTTTTTATGCCACACCATGGCCCCATCATCGGAGAAATTTGGCCTGGGTAAGGCACATGACCAAAGCCTTCTAAGCCACCCTTCCAAAGGCCTGGATGCCTTGAGTGTTCTCTCCAGCCAAGGAAGAGAATTCTGAAAAGGGAAGAAGAATGCAGGAGAGTAAATAGCTATGCTCTCCTCTTTGTTAGCCAGCCCCAGGCCTGTGTTCACCAAAGCTATGTTTGGCAAAGCTTAATTCCTATGGGCAAGTACCTGAACAAATTGTGTATGAGCAGACACTCAGAAGAAAGACAACTGAAGAAAGACCAATGTATGGATGGGTATGGATAGATGGATGGGTGGATGGATGGATGGATGGATGATGGATGGGAGGATGGAAGGAAGGATGGATGATGGATGGATGGATGGATGATGGATAGATGATGAATAAATGATGGATGGAGACATAAGGATGGATAGATGAATGATAGATGAAGGATGGAGGATGGATAGATGATGGATTTAGATGGAAGGATGGATGGATGATGGATGGATAGAAGGATGGATGGAAGGATGGATAGATGGGTAGATGATTGATGGATGGAAGGATAGAAGGATGAGTGATGGGTGATGAATGATGGATGGGTGGATGGATGATGGATAATGGATGGAAGGATGGATGATGGATGGATGGATGATAGATGAATGGATGGATGATAGATGGATGATGGATGGAGATGGAAGGATGGATGGATGATGGATGGAAGGATAGAAGGATGGGTGATGGATGATAGATGGATGGATGGATGCATGGAATAATGATGGGAGGATGGAAGGATGGATGATAGATGGATGGATGGATGAATGATGGATGGAAGGATAAATGATGATGGATAGAAGGATGAAAAAGGATTGATGGAAGGATGGATGGATGGTGTGTGACTAGATATCTTTCCATCCTTCCATCTCCATCCATCATCCATTCATCATCTATCCATCATCCATTCGTCTATCATCCATCCTTCCTTCCATCCTCCCATCCATCCATCCATCCATCCATCATCCATCCTCCCATCCATCCATCCATCCATCATCCATCCTCCCATCCATCCATCATCCATCCATCCATCCATCAATGATTCATTGATCCATCCATCCATACCCAACCATATGTTGGTCTTTGTTCAGTTGATGGATGGATAGGTGTGTAACTAGATATGTGGATGAAGGGTTAAACAACAGATGGAAGAAGTAAGAAAGTACACACATGGATGCATGGATGTGCGAGTGGGTGAGTGGGTAAGTGTGATGGGGGTGTGAATGAGTAGGAGAGGACTGGATGTGAACCAGTGTGCAGGAGGAAGAATGCAAGAAGGAGAGGAAGTGGATGGTGCAGAGGGTACACAATTCCTGAGCTTCTCCGGGTGGCTCTTTAGTCCATCTGAGAGCAAACTGGGAGCCCACCTCCATCTTTAAACAGTGGACTCCCCAACCTCTCTAGCAGAGTGATTTCTGCTGTGCAGCATCCTGCCACCCAGATCTGGGTGCCTGCAGTCCTCCTCTTCATCCTTCTTCCTCTTCAACCCCGCTTGCTGCCACCCACCCAGGTCTCTGATGGATTCTGAGGAGCACCTCACAGAGGCCATTCTGATTCTAAAACCTCTCCGTGTGTTTTCCTCTGTAGTTCACAGGTTCCTGGCCTCATCCTGTGTCTCCCTTTGCCAAGTTCGCCATGTGTCCCCTGCTTCTGGGGTGGGCCTCTTCCCCCTTATTCCTGATGCATCTACAGACCCAGCCTAGGTCTGTGCCTGGGAGACAGTGATAGCTGTACAGGCATGTTTATCAAGCACAAGTGTGAATTCTGGGGCAAAGCAAGGAAACTGGCACCATCATGGTCATGGGACAAAATCTCCCGGTCGCCTGAGTGGCCCCACAAACACTGGTGATATCATTTAGGGATAGGAATTGCTCTGAGCATCTCCTTGGGGTGGGAAGTCTGACAGAGCAAAGCTGTGGCCATGCTACAGCACACTGTAGTGGTCTTGCTACCTTAAGAGGGAGGGTGCTGGAGAGGGCTGCTAAGGCAGGCAGAGGGCAACCTTGAGTGCTCATCCTTACCTACCACCCTGTCTAAGATGGGGTCTCTTGTTCACTGCTGCAAATACCAGATTGCAAATGCCAGGCTAACTGGCTAACCTCTTCCTGAAATTCCTCTGAGCCTGCTTTCCATCTCATTAGGGCCCTGGCACTACAGAGACATACACCACTGCCGCTGACTTTCCACGGGTTCTGGTAATGCAAGCTCAAGTCCTTGGACTTATCTGGCAGGCACTTGACCTACTGTACCATCATCCCAGATGCTGGAGCAACAGGATCTTCTACAAACAAGAGAGGCAAAAGACCAACCCAGAGGATAATGCATAGGAGGGACCCAACTAGGAAATTCAGAACAGACACCCAAATGGCCAAACTATATGATATTTCAAAACCTCCCCCAAATCATATCAGATTATGGAAAATGTCCTCCATAGGCACATGTCTTTGAACAAAGATGTGTCCCCAGTATTTGGAAAAGTTATGGAACCTTTAGGAGATGCAGCCTTGCTAGGGATGATGGGGGTGGGCTTCGAGGGGTTGTAACCTTGTTTGTTCTCTTGCTCTCTCTCCTTCCCTCCCTCTTCCTCCTTCCTCCTCTCTGTCTGCCTCTCTCTCTTTCTCTCTCTCCCTCCTCCGTCTCCTTGTGTGTAGCTGAGATGTCCACAGTTTTCTGTTTCTGCTGCCATGCTTTGCCCCCTGCCATGATGGACCCCCCTCTGGAAACATAAACCAAAACAAACTCTACCTTCTCTGAGTTGCTTTTGGTCATGGTGTTTCATCACAGCAGCAGCAAAGTAACCTGCATGAGCTATGTGCCTGACGCTCGTGGAAACAGAAGACAGAGTTCCAACAGCCTCATAGGCTGGCATGGGAAAACACAGATCAGCCCAGATACAGGAAAATGCCCAGCTATTAGCTCCAGGAGGCAGCACGGGAAGAGAAACACACAGTATGAGAGCTTCCCCCTCAGCCTTAGCTGTGCAGACCTGGACTATTTGAGAGGAAGTCTTTTACAGGCATTCACAGGCAGTTTCAACTGACTTCTGCTTTGGGGTTTGGGGAACACAAACACAGATCTTTCTCCATTGGACGGAGCAACCATTGGAGGTTGGTAAGGGTACCGTGAGGGAAACCAAACCCTGCTCAACCTGTGGTCACCACGATCTTCTTCTGACAAGCCTGCCTTATGTCTGAGCACGCGCACTGGGAGTGCTTTGGGTAGGATGTGTGGTGGGAAGGTCACTTGCTGAGTGTATTAGTTACTTCCAGGGCTGAGGCAAAACACCCAATCAGGCGGCTTAAAGAAGGACGGCTTAAAGAATTGTTTCTGCCTCACAATTTGGAGAAGAGTCCATCAGAGTGGCAGGAGCTGTGGTGGCAGAAGCGTGAGGCCCCTGGTCACACTACAGCCACAGTCAATGAGCAGTGACCCTGATCTTCAAGATCCACTACTCCCATTTGCCAACTTCTCCCCACCTCAGGCAGCCCACCCAGACACTCCCTTGCTGGAATGCCCTGAGGCTACTATTCCAGGTGACTCTAGAGCCTGTTAAGCTGGTGATTAATAACTCCGGAGAGGACTGACAGTTCTTCTGTTCCCGTTCCCCCTGCTAGCCACTGCACCTCCACTGAACAGGTTGACACCCCTTTAGTCCTCTGACTCCTGACTCCTGACCCTGCCCCTTCCTTCACAAAGCTCCACATAATCCTTTTTTCAAATCCCAAACTAGCCTCTCAATGTTTTCAGGAGTCTTGCTGTGCATACATTCCCCCACTCGGCCGCATCTTTGCCCCGCCCAGTAGACTTGGTCTCATTGTTCCACCAAAGTCAGTTCTCTAAGGGTCTCCTCCACCTCTGGAGAATTTGGCCCCAGAGCAGGGCTCCCATCTCTGCCCACACAGAACTCACTGATTACTTACGAAGTAAGCCTTGCTAGGTTGAATGACATTCCAGAGAAACATGGACAGACAGACAGACACAGAGAGTTCACCCAGTCAAACCCTGGCTAAATGCCCCCTTTGCAAGGCAGACAAGATGGCAGTATTTGGATTTTTTTTCTTTTAACTGACATTTGAAAATGGATTTATACTTCTGGCCACACTCCTTTGGGGGGGGGGGCAAAAAAAATGGAAAAATGGCAAATTCTGAGCTTGGCTTTACAGAAGTTAATTCTGACCTTGTTATAAAGCAGTGCATATTTTCACAATTAATCACTCCGAGTGACATTTACTCTGAGAAATGTGTAGTAGAGGAATCCAGAGGACAGAATAGAGATGGTGCAATTGTGTAGATTCACTGGAAACTTGGGTCTCCCTCCATGGCTCTGAGTCTCAGCTGTAACTGTCGCCACCCACCCCACCCCACACACTAGAGAAAGGCTGAGCAAGAGCTTCTGTGTCTTGGGCACTGTAAACTCCATGGCAGCCTCTGACTGGATCCTACCAGGTAAAGCCAGAAAACAGAGGGTAGAAAAGCCGTCACAGGCTTGAGGGACGTCAAGAGCCACTCGGGGCAGGGGACGGGTGGCAGTGAAGGAAGAATGGGCTCAAGGTGTATGGCCATTGGTGGGGTGTCCTGAAGACTGCTCCCTGACTCTGACCTGGCGGGAGAGGCCATGGAAGCCTCACCTGAGCAGGTGATGGGGCTCAGCTTGTGCTGTTCTTCGGAGTCCAGAATGCAGAGCTGAGCATGCCTGTTGCTCCTGAGACGTAGGTCCTGCCTGCCAAACACACTCTGCCTCCTGTCATGCTAACGCGACTTGATATCTGGGCATCTCAATATAGCTCTCCATTTTCCACAGAGCCTAGAAGATTTCGTGGTGGTCAGCTATACACGAGAGCATTCCCTTCTCCCACCAGGTCCTTTCCAAGGCTTTCTTCTGGGTGATACATCTGCCTGCCACGCTCTCTCACTGGCTGAAGAGCTGAGGTAACCATGTTGAGAGCTTCAATTGCCTCTCTGTTGTTTCTAGAACCTTCTCAAATAAAACACCAGCCTCCTTTGTTCATATCCACTCAGACAGGCTGCCCTCCCTCCTCTAGATCCCAACACGGGCTGAGAAAGAGGGGCCACATTTTCAGCCTCCCTTTCCATGAGAACCCCCCAAAACCAAGCTCCTTCCTGCCCTGCCTGGATGTCTCCCTGGACTGATGCTACATGCTCCCCTCACATGTGTGCCATGTGCAATTGGCATCAACAAAGATTGGAACATAAGCATCACTGCTGGTCTCGCTTATGATAGACAGATGTATGGAGGAAACTTGCCCAGGTTTGCCCAGGCTTGCCCAGGCTTGCCCAGACTTGCCCAGACTTGCCCAGGCTAGGAGATACAGAGGCAGAGATGGAAGTTGGGAGATGTGGGATCCAAGTGTGTGTTCATTGCCACCAGTTCCCAGGGCCTGTGGGAGCAGAAGCCAGGTGCCCCGCAAGTCATTTCCTTCCCGGTGCCTGGTGTGGAACATGACATGTAATAACTGTACTGTCAGTGGTGATCAAGAAGAAAGGAGAAGCAAGAGAGAAAGCAATGATAAGCCAGAGTCTATGGAGAGGTAGCAACCCCCCTGCAGGATGGAGATAGCGATTCCCCTCTAGAAAGAAAAAAAAAAAAAACCTGGCAGATATTCTGGATCTATAGCACGTTACTTAGGTACACAGCTCACACATAATTCATCCACAGTCATAAAGTTCAGGGGCCTCTCCTTCCTTGCTTGAATTTCATGCATAAAATTTGCATGCCTAATAACCCCTGCCATATGCTTACAGGTGACAGACTTACAGCTCTCTTCCTTCTGCAGATCAGCAGATCCATCAGCAGGTGGGTGGTAAGGACCCCCTTCCCATTTGGCACCAAGGCTGCCAGAACCCAGCCCGAGAAACTGAGTTCCAGCTTGGGGGTGGACAGAGCCAGGCCTCCAACATGCTGGAATCTCTGCTGTGTGAAGCAAGATCTCCACATGCCACACTTTGATTCCCAGGCCAGTTTACATGGGAAAGGAAAGTTTCCGCAACTGATGAAGGATGCTGTGACCGGATGCCCGGCAACCTGTGTGGTCAGGACCCAGGGATTAGGAAGCCTCAAGTGTGGTCGAGTGCTGCAGACACAACCCAATGAGGAAAGGGTGTTCTAGCCAGGGATTTTGTTAGTGGTGCTTGTTTTATTTGTTTGTTTGTTTGTTTTGCCATGTGACAAAACATCTGAGATAAAACATTGTAAAAGTATTTATTTGGGCTGATGGTTCCAGGGATTGGACCCATAGTCTGCTTTTAGGTGGTGGGAACTGGAACACGAAGGCTGGAGAATGTAGAGAGGCAATGCTGCTCTCCTCAAGGAGGACAGGAAGCAAGAAGAAAGGAGAAGCAGTCCTAAGAGAGTATGTCCTATATATACCACATTTTTTGCATCCACTCTTCTGTTGAGGGATACCTGGGTTCTTTCCAACTTCTGGCAATTATAAATAGGGCTGCTATGAACATAGTGGAACATGTATCCTTATTACATGCTGGGGAATCTTTTGGGTATATGCCCAGGAGTAGTATAGCAGGATCTTCTGGAAGTGAGGTGCCTAGTTTTCGGAGTACTATTCAGCCATTAGAAACAATGAATTCATGAAATTCTTAGGCAAATGGATGGAGCTGGAGAACATCATACTAAGTGAGGTAACCCAGTCTCAAAAGATGAATCATGGTATGCACTCACTAATAAGTGGATAGTAACCTAGAAAACTGGAATACCCAAAACATAATCCACACATCAAATGAGGTACAAGAAGAAAGGAGGAGTGGCCCCTTGTTCTGGAAAGACTCAGTGAAGCAGTATAGAGCAAAATCAGAACAGGGAAGTGGGAAGGGTTGGGTGGGAAAACAGGGGGAGGGAAGGGGACTGATGGGACTTTCGGGGAGTGGGGGTCCAGAAAAGGGGAAATCATTTGAAATGTAAATAAATATATCAATAAATTAAAAAAAAGAAAATTGTTTATCAAAAGAGAGAGAGAGAGAGAGAGAGTATGTCCTTCCAAGATGCACCCTGAGTGACCCCCTTCCTCCCTCTGGATTGTCCTTCCTAAGAACCCATCAACCATGACGATGTCATCCGTGAATAAACCCACTGGTGAGTTTAGTACTCTCATGAGTCAGGCACCAACCAAGCCTTCCACAGTTCACATCCAACTGCAAGGAAACTAGGGGGGGGGGGGGGTCTAACGGAGAACCACCCCACAGGCTCAGGCATTAGAATACTCAGGGCAGCCCAACTGGCCGGTGGCTTTGGGGGTGTGGGATATTTAGGTCGTGTAGCCTTGCTGGAGGAAGTAAGACATGGGGAGCAGGCCTTGGGGGAGCAGGTTTTGTGGGTACATAACCACACCCTACTCCCAGTTTGTTTCTCTGCTTAGCACTTGCAGCTGAACCTCGATCTTTCAGCTTCAGGCTGTAGCCACCACCGGGGCCTTCTTCCTGGCCAAATAAACCATCAAAAAGTGTCCCTCACAGCAACGGGAAGTAACTAGTGCCCAAGCTGTGGACTGGGTGCTGAGTCAAGGGAAATGAAAGTAGCTGTTTCCTCTAAACTGGACATCTCCCTCTGCGGGGAGGAGAAAATTCACAAGGTTTAAGAAACTCACAGAACTTACCAGACTCATGAGCCCCTTCCCCGTGCTTACACAAACAGTGGAGAATTCCTCGTGTGAGAGAGGCTTTTTGCTGCATGAATGCTGTGAGGGGTTTCAGGGGTGCTGGCTTGGGGGTCACCATCCCTAGGGTAGCCTCAGTTGTCTATGGGTCATCCACACTCCTGTAAGTAACCCTGGTAGGTCTCAGGTCTGCTAAGTTCTACATGGCCTTGAATCGTATCCATTCTGAGCCAGAGGAAAGGATCTGTAACATGCCAGAGAGATCCTTGGTGCCACAGCCCTGTGCCCTTCACACAGCATATGGAGAAAGCGGGGTTGCCACGTGTTGACATTCTCAGGTCCTGATCTATTCATTCGGGCAAGGAGTATGTAATGATGGGGTCACCTAAGGCACCTTCTGAGACCCAAAGGACCCCAGGAGAGACTCTCAACCTTTCTGGGATGATCATAGGGCAAGCCCAAACCAGTCAAAGTCACTGGGAGATAGATCATTCGCAACCTGAGGAGCTAGCTTCAGGTACCAGGGAGACGTTATGCCTCCTGCAAAATCCATTCTAAATTTCTATGCTCCCCCCCCCCAAATTCCTATATGCCTTTTATAAAGTAAATGGTGGTATGACATAGACAATTTGCCTTCTTGAAAATCAGAAGGGAGAGGGGGATATAGTGATAAAGCTCAATGGATGTCTTAGTTATTTTTCTAATGCCGTGAAGAAACACTATGACAAAGACAACTTACAAAAGAAAAAAAAAATTGTTGGAGTTCATGGTTCCATAGGCTTATAGTTCATAGTCATCACGGTAGGGAGCATGGCAGCAGACAGGCATGGCGCGCTGGTGCACCAGGCAGGCATGCATGGCGCTGGTACAGCAGGCAGGCAGGCATGGCACTGGTGCAGCAGGCAGGCAGGCATGGCACTGGTGCAGCAGGCAGGCAGACATGGCACTGGTGCAGCAGGCAGGCAGGCATGGCGCTGGTACAGCAGGCAGGCAGGCATGGCGCTGGTACAGCAGGCAGGCAGGCATGGCGCTGGTACAGCAGGCAGGTAGGCATGGCGCTGGTACAGCAGGCAGGCATGCATGGCGCTGGTACAGCAGGCATGCATGGCGCTGGTACAGCAGGCAGGCAGGCATGGCGCTGGTACAGCAGGCAGGCAGGCATGGCGCTGGTGCAGCAGGCAGGCATGCATGGCGCTGGTGCAGCAGGCATGCATGGCGCTGGTACAGCAGGCAGGCAGGCATGGCGCTGGTACAGCAGGCAGGCAGGCATGGCGCTGGTGCAGCAGGCAGGCATGCATGGCGCTGGTGCAGCAGGCAGGCAGGCATGGCGCTGGTGCAGCAGGCAGGCATGCATGGCGCTGGTGCAGCAGGCAGGCATGGCGCTGGTACAGCAGGCAGACAGGCATGGCGCTGGTACAGCAGGCAGGCAGGCATGGCGCTGGTGCAGCAGGCAGGTAGACATGGCGCTGGCGCAGTGACTGTAGGACCACATCCAGATTCATAAGCACAAAGCAGAAAGTGAGAGAGCTAACTAAGAAAGGCACGGGATTTTGAAATCTGAAAATAAACCCTCAGTGACACACTTTCTCCAAGAAGGCCACACCTCCTAATCCTTCACAAATGGCTCCATCAACTGTGGACGAGGCGTTCAAGTGTATGAGCCCATGGGAGCTGTTCTCATTGAAAGCACGTAACGTGGCTGCTGTTAACAAGCATAAGAAACTGAGCTGGGATTCTGAGGCCAAACTTAAAACCAGGTGAGATGGTGCAGTCCCAGTCCCAGCGCTGGGTCAGGGAACAGAGAGCTCCAGGTGCCACTGTCATCAGATCTAACCAATCGGTGAGCTTCAGGTTCCACTGTCGGCAGATCTAACCAATCGGTGAGCTCCAGGTTCCCACTGTCATCACCACTGTCGGCAGATCTAACCAATCGGTGAGCTCCAGGTTCCACTGTCGGCAGATCTAACCAATACGTGAGCACAAGATTCCACTGTCATCAGGTCTAACCAATCAATGAGCTCCCGGTTCAACGCTGGACACCGCCCCCCTCCCCCCTTCGCACTTTCCCCCCATTTGAAAGAATAAGGTGGAGATCCACAAGGGGAGAAGCTTCAAGTCAATCCCTGTTCCACAAGACAAGAGGGAGGGAGGGGCAGAAATGGGGGGTAATGGGAATTTAATTTCTCAAGACTCAGAATAACCCTGGCTCTCTCCTGGCTCTGCTTTAACTTTCCCAAGACACCTATGTGAAAGTAACCCATCCTGGCCCGCACACGGCCCTCGTTTTCCCAAAGAGACCCCGGCACTGGTTCCACTATGTCTCCCCTAACCATGACTCCGAGGAGGGAGCCTTCAGCATGTCCACCAAGCAGCACTCTGAGATTCGCTTCAGTTTCTGTTTGTTCCTCAGTGAAATTTCTGCCTTGAAGGAGAGTTCGCTTCAGAGAAGCAACTCGGTACCGAGTTAATTACAGAAGAGAAGGAAACAGAGGATGCCTGGCCACTCTCCAGGCTATTTATTCCAAGATACATCTAGGCGACTGGAACCAAGCAAGGGAGGCTGGGACACAGGCCCCTTCCAACAAAAGGAGGAGGCGCGAGGAGGGCCAGGAGGACTGCCAGCTCTCTCCTGCTCGCTCTTGTTAGACAGACTTGAGGAGAGGGTGACGGGAAGGCGGGCTGCCGAGTCCTGCTCTCATCATTACGATGCTGTACAGTTTCCCGTTCGTTTGTTCCTTCCCGCTTCACACTCCGGGAACTGCAGGGACAGAGGAAGCTGGTGCTGCTTCTCAATATAATTGGACTTGGTTAAGCGTGTGTACAAGCCTTTCCCCGGCTGCAGGAGATTTATCTCAAGGCACCTACACTCTGGCGACACAATCAGGAGCTTTGTAAATATATTTTCTGCTAGGTGGATCAGTGTACTTTTGAAGGGCTTAATAACTCCACATCTGGACAATCTAGGGACACACACAATGGCCTGCGTGTGCTTCCTCCCATTTCTTCTGGACAACGTAACTGTGTTAAATAGCCCAGGGGCATACACAGCACGAAGGTTGTCATCCTCAGCTGAATTCCTCATCAATTTTCAAGCAATCCATTTCAGTGGATGACTTAATTGCTCTTTTTGTTTGCCATAAAAATGGGATGGCAAAAATATCAGTGAACAAAAGTTATCTGTGCTTATGTAGAGCACCTGCCCCGCTGCTGTGCATCATGAGGAGACAGCAGGCCCATCCTATAGGCCTGGCCTGGGAGGATCTTACACAGGCTGCCAATCCCCACACTAGCCCAGGACCTGATCACAATACATGTTAAATCAATGCATATCAATTGATTGAAATCACCGCTCAGCAACCATGGGTCCCAACCTTTAATGCCAGTACAGAGGAGACACGAATGGGCCTTCAAAAGTCAAAGGCAGACCGAGTCTGCTTTGACTAGGCATGAGGAAACCTGGATCTTGCCTCCAGGCCATGACTCAGTGTGGATGAGTCTTCTTAGTCATCTAGATGTGCAGGTGTGTGTCTCATGACCAAGAAGCAAATTTGGAGGAAAGGGTTTATTCAGCTTATACCTCCACATTGCTGTTCATCACTAAAGGAAGTCAGGACAGGAACTCACACAGGGCAGGAGGCAGGAGCTGATGCAGAGGCTATAGAGGAATGCTACTTACTGGCTTGCTTCCTCTGGCTTGCTCAGATTGCTTTCTTATAGACCCCAGGACCCCCAGCCCAGGGATGGCCCCACCCACAATGGGCCCTCCCACCCTTGATCACTAATTGAGAAAATACCTTACAGCTGGATCTCATGGAGGCTTTTCCTCAAGGAGGCTCCTTTCTCTGTGATGACTCCAGCCTGTGTCAAGTTGGCACACAGAACCAGCCAGGACAGAGTGCCTGGACCTAGCTTTTATTGTGAGGTTGACTGCTGATAGCGTAAAGCCATCTTGAAGGGTTTTGCTGAATTTTCCAAGTTATGAATTCCGAGAGTGGGATGGTTTTATGCCAATTGCTCCACTCCACAGTGCCCCACTCAGGAGTGCCTGGCACAACCCAGCAACAAGGCGGCACACCCAGCCCTTGACTATCCCTGACGCTCCTTGTGTGTTTAATGTGTTGGCGTTTTCTTGTGTCTGGCAATGGGAGAAAATTCTTCTCTTGAGCAGGGGAGAGAAGAATTACCCTATCTGCTTCTCATGGCCTACTCTAGCAGCTGTGTAGACAAAGGTTGGAAGGCCCAAGGCGAGGGGAGATGCAGCCAGTCCAGGCTGAGAGCTCTTCTACCTCAGCTCCTATTGCTATGACGAACACCCGGACTGAAAGCCACACAGTGGAGTAGAGGGTCTGTATGGCTTACAGTTCCAACAGAAAGCTCCACATTTTGGAATGGGCAAGGCAAGAGCGCTAACCTCACTTTCTTCTCTCTTACACTGCTCAGGTACCCCTGCCTAGGGAATGGCTTCACCCACAGTGGGCTGGCTCTTCAGATTCTGTCAACAATCAAGACAATCCACGCAGACATACCCACAGCCCAAACTGATGTAGATAATTCCTCATTAGGACTCCTCCCTGGTTCTTCCAGGGTGTGTCAAGTTGACCAGCTCGGAGGCCAGTGAAGCTCCTCGCAGTAGAGGTCAGTGTTGTGATTAGAATATCAAATGTTCCCCGAGGACAATGATGTGTTGTAGACTCTCTGCTCATTGGATGGCACTGTTTCGGAAGGTAGTAAAAACTTTAGGCAGTGATTCTCACAGAAGGAATTAGGTCACTGCAAGCAGGCTTTTCAGTGTATACTTCGTGCCTATCCCCTCTTTCTTCCTTCTACCCCTCCTCCATCATTCCTGCCAAATGGGAGATGAGAAAATTTAACTTTAATCATGTTCTTCAACTATAATATTCTCCCATGGCCCAGAAACCAGTTAAGCCAACCCATCACAAAACCTCCAAAGGTGTGAGCCACCATGAAACTTCCAAAGTTTCATTGTGTGAGTCTAAATGAATCAAGTTTCTTTTAAGTTGTTCTGTCAGGTATTTATCACCATGAACTTCCCCCTACCCCCCCCAACTCCACCCCACTCCTCCCCATACCCACCCCATCCCCACCTCATCCCTACCCCATCTCCACCCCACCCTCCCCATCCCCAACCGATCCCCACCTCATCCCTACCCCATCTCCACCCCACCCCTACCCCATCCCTACCCTAAAGCAATAATAGAGAAAATATGATAACCCACTCACAGCAGCCTAAGAGAACAGACAAATGAGTTCAGACAAATGGGTAGTATTCCACAATCTCAGAGACTCTACAGTGACGACCAGGGAGAGATGGTGAAGAAAGAAGTTACTGAGGCTGCCTCAGTGTGAAGAGATTACTCGTGGTCTTGGATCACCATGAACAATCTTGATAAAGTGACCACGTCACCAAAAGTGACCTACAGAGTCAGTGTAATCACCAACAAATTCAATGAAATTATTCACGGAACTAGAAAGAAGTCCTTAAATTCATCTGGGATCATATACATGAACACACACACACACAGAGAGAGAGAGAGAGAGAGAGAGAGAGAGAGAGAGAGAGAGAGAGAGAGAAGACAGCCAAAGCAATCCTGAGCAAAAGGAGCAATTCTGGAGGGTAAAAACATAACTTCTACATGTTACACTTGAGAACCATAGAGTAGTTTCAGGTGAAGAAAGATGCCCACATAGTCACAGCAACTAGATTCTTGACATGGAGCAAAAAGACATTGGAGGAAAGGCAGGCTCTACCTCAACTGCGGGGAAAACTATATCTCAACGTGCAGAAGACAGAAAGTATATTTGTACATCTCTCTGTGCACAAATCACCTGAAAATCGGTCAAGGAGCTTCGTGCAAAACTGAATACCCAGAAGACACCAGTGAGAACACAAAAGAAACATTTCAAGGTACAGGCACAGGCAACAGTTTTCTGGCTAGATCATGAGGATACACGAAGAACTGTCAGGTGGGGTGGGATAGAAGTTGGTGGTAGAGTACCTGGCTTGCATGTATGAACCCCAGGGTTCATCCCCAGCACAGCCAAAAGAGGTAAACCTTTAAAAACAGTTGATAAACAGGGTGACAAAAAATTAAAAGTCTTCTGAAGAGCAAAAGAAATAGTTAACATAAGAGGAATCCCTGAGAATGGGAATCAGCACATCATTCATTCAGACTAGATAAGAAACCTTAAAGACCATGGGAACAAAGGATTTAGTCACTTAGGACAAGTGAGCTGAGCAGAAGACCAGCACCTGCCAGACATGGGGAAAGTCCACAGCAGGTGTGACATCCATGGACGGTGTCATCAATGGTATTTAGTGAGAAGGGTTTGGGCACAGCACTCCGTGCCCCTCCCAGGGTGAATCATCCACATTGTCTCTAGGATGACCGTAGGGTGGGGACACAGTGGTTCCTTCCCTGAGCTTGGCTGCTTTCACAGAGGGAAGGTGAAGTCACCTGAACAGGGAAAACAAGCAACTTTGAAATGCAACCCTTCGCCTGGTCCCACTCTAAATTAAATTTCAGTGACTTGCTAGGAAAATGTGTTACTTTACATGCTCACATAAATCGCTCATTTCCATGCTATAAGTTTCCTTTTTATTACAGAAGGAGCTAAAAAAGTTAAATAATCTTCATGGGCTATATTTTACCTTTTTAGAGATATTGCCTTCAAACCAGACACCCAGTGGAGCAGGCTCTGCAAGCAAAGTGAACCCACACTTTAGTGTGCTGCTGTTCAGGTGTTGAGCTGTGGTTCTTTAGTCCCAAGAGGAATACTGGAGGTCACCCTGGGGACATGAGGCAGGCAGGCTGGGTGACTGCTGAATCTCTCTTATCTGTCTGCATCTATCCCCTTATCAATGTTCTCTCAGGATTTTAAAAACTTGGTAATATTTGGAGACATCTAAGAAACAGGGAGTATATATTCCTAAGAAATAAGATGATGGATGGTTGGATAGGTGGATGTAATAGATGATAGATTGATATAAATTATAATAGATGATTGATATAGATTATAATAGATGATTGACTGATTGACAATAGATAATAGATAGATAGATAGATAGATAGATAGATTATAGGTAGGTAGATGATAGAATGATAGGTAGATACATTATAGATAGATGATAGATAGATAGATAGATAGATAGATAGATAGATAGACTATAAGTAAGTAGAAAGATTGATTATAAGTAGGTAGATTATAGATTATAGGTAGGTAGGTAGATAGATGGATGGCAGATAGATAGATAGATAGAATGATGTATATGTAGACAGACAGACAGATTATTTCTTTGGAGATAGATGGTGGTTGTGACTCTTCTCCTAACACAGGGGAGGTAGTGTGTACTAGGGATTGCTAAGTCTGCCCTCTGCTCTCATTTCATTCTCATACACTCCAATGAAGAATATACTATTACCGGCTGTTATGATTTGAACCTGAAATGTTTCCCCAAAGGGGGCTATCTGGCTCATGGATGATGACACTGCTTTGGGGGATTATTGGGACTTGACTGGCAGAGTTGTATCTGTGGGGTCAGCATTAGAGAATTTTAGCCCAGTACTGCTCCTGAATCTGGGTCTTTCTATACTTTGATCTGCAGAGGTATAAAGTAGCCATGACAAAGCTCCTGTTACCATAGGTGAAGCCACAGTACCCTCTGACGCATGACTCAAAGCTCTCCCTGATTAGGATGCTTCGGACAGGCTTCCCACACACCATTGCCTCCACACTACAGGCGGCTCCTGACTGGATCTCTAAAGTATCAGCAGCTATACGCTCATCAGACATTATAGACTCATCCCCAAGGATGGCCTGTGCCCAGGCATCAGACACTGCAGGCTTGTCCCAGAAGATAGCATGCGTCCTAGACATTCTAACATCGAACCCAGGTTAGGTGGCCCATCTGCTGGCATGTGCCTTGGGTTCTATCCATCCACATCCATGAAGAAGGAGTATTTAACCCAACCCAACGACATGCATGTGAGTTGATGTGGCAATTTGTGCTGCTGTCAGCCGGATGTCAACCTCTTTCCCCTGTAAACCTTTGATTTCAGTCGAAGACAAAACTCACAGGAAAAACTTTAGTACCTTGCCCCTTCAGCATCTTTCCCCAAATCCCAGGGTTTTTTTTCTTTTTTCAGGAAGCATCAGCCTCTCTCCATTTCACTTGGATGCTGTTGCTTTCAGTAATATTTAGCTACAGGATGTAATAACACCAGCAAGCACTGCTGACATCGGCAGGCTTAGGAACAAGCAGAGCAATCTTGATACAAAAACAGCTCCAGGTGGAGGAGCAGTGTGTGAGGGAGATCTCGATCTAGGGGGCGCGTGAGAGCTGTGTAAGAGACTTTAGTCCACAGGTTGGTTACCTCGGGAGGAAGACAAATGACAACCTTTGGCACTGCCTGGACTCTCTACCAGGTCAGCTAGGAGCTTCGCACAGATAGACTTGCAGGGAGGGGACCTGCAGGGAGGGGATCCCTGCAGGGAACTGGTGTGGTCTGGCTGGAAGTGGGGCAGGGTGTGAAGGAAGCAGGTAAAGGAGAGCTCAGAGTCAGGACCGTTTTCCTGCCCAGTGGAGAACACAGCTATAGCAAGTTAACAGAGCTGGGTCATGGGCCAAAATTTCCTGTGTGAGGCTCCTGCAGAATATGTGCTGCAGGTGGGCAGAGGGGACTGTGGATTGGGCAAACTGATGTTCTTGAGGAGCATCTAGGGGCAGCACTGCACAGGGCACATATGGGAGAGGTAGACCTTAAGAAAGTCAGGCTTGGCAGACTGTGGCCCTGATAGGGAGCTCAGGGCGAAAGGATGCACACTGAGGTCATTGAATACATTGGGAGGGCGAGTGATATGCCACCGGCTTGAGATCCTAGTGACATGGGATGAACCATCATGAGCTCACGTGCTCAGGACTACAGCCTGCTGGCAGGGATAGGAGTCACTGGGGGAACAAGGGGCAGACCTTGTCGCTATACCAAAGACAAAGCCAGATTCTGGGCAGTTTCTCCAAGATCAATGTTCATGACTCCTGAGGCCTAGAGGAAAGACTAAAGACACTAGGTCATGTCTGGTGAACTTTTAGGTGTCACCAAAAGGAGTGTGTCTGGCCTAGAGTGGACATAGGCTGGGGACCCTGATGGAAACAGCACTGTCCCCAAACAACAAAGGATGGTGGGACTTAGACTGTCCCCAGTGCTGAGGATAAGACACTCTTCTGCCTCAGATGGAAGGTAGGATCAGGTGTACCCCTGAGGAGGAACTTGTGGAACATCTGACCCCCAGGCACCCTGTTCTAGCTGGAAGCAAGCAGACTGTGTAGCTTGCACAGTAGGAGACTGTAGGCATATATTTTTTGCAACCTACTTTTAATAAGGGCTCATCCTCTCTCCTCTAGCCCAACCCCCAGCAGAGGTAGAAGAGAAAAGTTATAAGGATACGGGGGAAGTGGACCTGCTCAGCAACTATTCTTTGGGGAAGAGCTCGATCTGTTTTGGCAGCAGTGCAGTACATAGCAAATGCCAGATATAACAGCTGCCGAGGAGTCCTCTAGGCAGGCGGACTCCAGGCATGAACCGGCCACTGCAGCCCAGTCCTTTCAGCAAGCAGACACCAGGCTCGCCATCCATCCTTCAGAGGTGAGGCCTCTGAAGTGGTAAGCTGTTGCAGCAATTTCACAAGCAGTTCTTGGGCGAGTTTCTCTCAATGCCAGCGTTACCACAAGTTGAGTTCAACAATGCCATGTAAGGTGAACCAATACATGCGTGTCTTTAGCAAAGAATAGAGAGGCGGAGCAACCCAAACCAAGGCTCAGGGCTCGTCTCCCACTGTCGGCGGGGTCACATTTATAATCCTTTAACAAGTGTCCTTTCATGTGTCTGCTGTATCCAAGCACCCTTTCACCTGCGTCTGTTTCAGGGAAACATTCCTTCATGTGTTTGCTTTAGCAAGACATCCTTTCATCTGTGTGCCCCAGCAAACCATCATTTGGCATAACAAACTTTCCAAAGAACTAGAAATTTTCACTTCAGGAGACATCCTGAGTTCAGTGCAGAGGAGAACCCACTGCAACAAGGGTGGGCCCTGTAAGACCCTTCCCTACATGGCTTCCCTGCCCCTGGATGAGCCTGCACGCTGGTGTTTACAGAGCTCCTTCTGATCTGGCCAACTGCCCCAGCACCTCACTTCCTTTCTCAGAAGGCACACTGACTCCTTACCCTCAGTCACCAGCACTCTGCTCTCTCCAGAGCTCTAGCCAAGCTCAGTATTATGCCACAGTGTCCAGACGTCCCCAGAAAAATCGTATCCAGGTAACTCTTAGCTTCCCTGGACTCCAAGGACCCCATTCACTGTCCCTAAATCTGCTCTTCCATTCAAGCAAATGACTGCCTGTCACCTGATGACTATCCTGACACCTGAAGAGCTAGCCTGGGTCTTGTTCATAGAGCTCCTGCTCACATGACCACACAGTGCCAAGTCTGAACCTTCATCTCTGTTCAGCACCCCAGCGAGCCTGTGGTGAACTCAGTGAGTCTGCAAGACACAGAACTGAGGAAGACACTCCGAGTTGGCACAGCCTGGCACACAGGCTGTGTTTGCTGGCCTCATAGTAGCTCCTCATAGCAGGTATGTGTGTGTGAGTAGGGGGCTGCCACGATTGCCGAAATCGGTATGGGAAGACTATTAGCTGGGATTGCGACTTGTTCCATTTAAGAGCTTGCTTGCATTCTCTCTGCTCTTGATTGAGAATATAAATGAGAATTCCAGTTTCCTGCAGTGACTTCTCCAAGGCGATAGACTATGGCCTGATAGGCTGGGCAGTGCAGTCCCCCAGGCCTGTGTAGGGATCTGGATTTGAAACCCAAACTCTATCTATGGGGGAGCAAGTTACTTGACAACAGCTTCAGGCTTCTCTCTGGTGACAGAAATGACTTCTCACAGAGGCTGTTGGGCCATTCCCAGTCACAGACTGACCATCCTCCCCACCCCACCAAGTATTTAGCTAATACTGTCTGTCTCATTCCCAACTCCCTCCATCCTCTGTGCAGAATGGACAGAGACAAAGTACCACAGACACCCCTTGGGCTCAAAGATTAATTTTAAAGTAATCTGATTACCAGCTCAGTGTTAGGTAAGGCCAGAAGTTCATTACCTCAGGGCAAAAAAAAAAAATCATTAGTTTGTCACTTGTGCCCTCATTAACTCCTGGCCTTACACATCATAATTAAATAGCTCATTATGGCTTATGTATTAGTGTGCAAATAAGGTGAAAATATTGGCATTGTTACACGTACCCTTGAAAGGTTAGCCTGGAGCATTTTGTGTCTTGCTCCATGCAAGAAGCCTTTGAGCCTCAACCTCCCTCTGGGGATGTACTAGTCCCTGAGAGTCAGGAAGGCACTGTGCTCCCTCTGTGGACCCTGTGTGCTGTGGACTCTGGCCCTATGGTCCAGCTCCCTTGGTTCCTCATCCCATTTGGGGAAATAATGTCCCTTTCACGGTGCCTTTCATCTCACCTGTGCAGAAGGGGGCTGAGAGAGAGTCCTGCACAGTGGCTTTAATCTATGATGCGCTGACAGCGGTGAGGGGTGGCTGGCTCGGGAGATGCCAGATGAAGACTGGGGCTCTTCGCAGTTCAAAGAAATAGCCAACATCAAAGAAGGTTTGCTACAGAGTGCATTCGCTACTTTGAGTAAACATTGTTTCACTCGAGGTAAGCGACTTTCAATCGAACATTCTTGAGAGACCCAAGTTCAGGATCAAGTATCAACTTTCTCCTTCCTGCTTGCTGGAGGCAGCTCCTGCCTTGTCAGAGGGCAAGTCAACCTGGCTCCGTGACTTCCAAGTGAAAATCCATGGGCATGCTGTTCTTGACAGTCCACCCTCTCCACTGGGTCACCACCAGCCAACTTCTCCTCCTCAGTCACCTCAGCCTCTCCCTGATCTCACAGCTTTCAGCAACTTCTTATTACTCTCAGACTAAAAGCCAAGATCCTGGCCATGTCCAACAAACTCTTATGCATCAGCTTAGCGACAGCCTATTCATCCCAATCAGCGACCCCCTCCACCACTCAGTATCAACTGTATCCATTCACCTCCTTCCCCATGAAGATCTCCTCCACCCCAGGACCTTTGAATAGGATGTACCCCTACTCCTGAACATTCTTGCCCACTTCTGCACCGGGTTTGTTCTTATTCAGTTGTGTTACTTCACACAAACACCAAGTCTTTAGGAGAGGGTTGTCTGAGCCTGTTATCTCCACCAAAGCCAAAGGGAGTCTGTGTTAGATCATCAGCAGACACCATGTCCCTCTGCTCCAGGATGCATGCAATGTAGTCTTGATTACTTCATTCGTTTCTGTGTCACCTGCCACTTCGTGTCCGTCTCACCGTGTGTGATTGTTGTAACTGGGTCAACAAAGTGCCTGGTGTGTGGGAGGCTCCATCACTCCCCAGCAGCAGCAGGTGCACCTAGGAATCACTAGCTCCGGGGTTTTCTCCTCGATATTTTGGGGACCATTCTTTCCTTTGAAAGATCACTATCTAAACCAGGTGGTATGTTTGCCCAGGAATGAAGCAATGTAGGGAGGAAACGCTGACCTCAGGTCAAGGTTGCAGAGGGTTGCAGTCTGTCATACAGGGAAGGACGACATCATGATCACGAGACTGATGGTCACCTAGCAGGAGACCAGGAGGCAGAGAAAGGAACAAGAAACCCGTGTAACCTTCAAAGATGCACCCCAGTTTCCTACCTCCTTCACCTATTCCCATTTCTGAAAAGCATCCCAAAATTGTGCTGTCACCTGGGGTGCACATATTCAACCTATGAGCCCGTGGGAGACGGTTCACATTAAACCACGACTCAAGGTCTTCATCCATCTGAGAGTACACCAATGCAGATCATTGGCATACCCGTGGTTTGTGGAGATCTTTGCCCACAGCTGGGGTCTCTGGGGATGAACTTCAGGTAGAAGAGCATTTCACAGCTGGCTCAGACAAGACCAAACCAGACAGCAGCAGCGAGTCCTCAGTGCTGAGCTGTGCGGTGAGTGGGAGTTTGCTGGAGGTAGGCTAGGCAGGGCTTTGGATATTACAGCAGGGGCTGTTTTAAGAACAAGAAGGTCAGGGGAGGAGCCTCTTACAAGATGACCAAGGGGGGAAGGGAAGCTTCAGGAGGGGTAGGGCAGGGCATCCTTCACTCTGGGTCAGACAAGGCCCAGCCAGAAGCTGTAACTGAGGCTTGCAAGTGTGTGGAGCAAGTCAACCTCATATAGCTCAAACCTTAAACTCACATTCCCTTACAGCCCACTTCAGTCCCACGAATCTTGTGTTCCACATCTGTGACACAGGTGATACTTGCTCTGTCACATGGTACACCATGAGAACTTATTGTCTGTGGTTATTAAAACCCGGTGTCCTTCCCTCTGTGAAGTGCCTCACACTGCCGGGGAGCCTTACCAGGGTTGTCTCATGGACCTCAGAGCTCCTGAGGGTTGTAGTCTGTCATGCAGGGAAGGATGACAACATGATCACGTGACTGGTGTTCACATAGCAGGAGACGAGGAGGCAGAGAGAGGAACAAGGAACTCGTGTAACCCTCAAAGGCATGTAACCTCTGGACATGGACCGTCTTGCTTGTTCGGTCAGGATCAGAGGCAGGGGAATCTGTGAAAGAACACTCACTGGGCTTCAGAGGGAACAGATGAAAAAGCCAAAAACATACCTATCTGGTCACCAGTCCGATTGTTTTCTTACTTAGGGTTTTTATTTGGAGGGGGATGTATTTCCAATTACAGGACCTTGTGCAAGGGCAGCCAGTATCTAAATCACAGGAGGCACTGGGTGGTGCTACCCTTCTGCACAAAGCATGGAGTCTTGGCTCCAGGTTTGCCTTCCATATTCCCTCTTTCAGCAGGCCAGGTGCAAACACAGGTGAATATGGAACCCTGAGCAAGGCACTCGTCCAATGCCCTTTGCTCTCCGCCACAATGCACTTGCCTTCTGTTTGCAACCCATTGTTTTTTGAACGAGAGCATTCAAGGTTACTCAGCTCCAGATGTGCCCACAGTGAATGTATGAAACGTCTACCCACGCCCTCAGTGGTGAACCTGACTGTTGGGTGCAAAGATGCAGTTTTATTTCTTTTGTAACCAGATCTTTGAAAAAAAAAAAAACAATTACTCTATGTAAATGTGTTTGCCATTTGTCAGGATGTCAGAGGCAAAGCACTCGGTAGCGATCAATTAAAATCTGAATCTCTCACTTCAGAGTCTGAAAAGAAAACAAGGTAATTTTAAGAAGAACAAAGAGTATTTATTGATCCTAAGTTCTGCAGTAATGGCTGCAGCCCCTTCAGTGTGTGCCAATCATTCTGTGAGCAGGACGTCGGCTCCTCCTTCAGAAACTTTGTTCCAGCTCAGCCCCATCCACGCTTCAGCTCAGGTGGGCCCTGGCTGCCCACCCCCCCTGCTTGCCACAGAATCTGGTTGCTTTTGGTGTCCGTGATAAAGAGAGCACCACAAGTATATAAATAGATTCTTAGACATGGTGCCTTAGGCTAAATCCCTGTTGGGAATCTCTCCCTGCTTTGGATATTTAGCTTTGAGCCCTTAAAGAAACATATCTCTCAATTAGAAATGGGATGTGCATTTCTCATGGAGACATCTGGTGGTTGGTTGCTCCTAGGGGCTTTGGCAAGTGGGCCAGGCTCTCGAGCTGTCCCTCGTGACTCTCAAAGCCTCAGTCAAGAATCTGGTTGAGGGTGAGACCTTGAGGCAATGTTCTCTTGGCAGCTGAAGAACAATCCCTTACAGCTACGGTTCCTGGTCCTTCTGTCTAGGGGCACAGGAAGGAGCCTGTGTGGTCACAAGTGCACTGCCAACCAGTTTTCCTCCTTAACTTCTCATTCTGGGTTGACTCTGGTACTATAAACCAACCACAAGCTGTAAGCTACAATCCTTTTTACCAGAAGCTTCTATACAAAGGGAAGCGGGAGTCTGTCATGGTGGGGTACGAATTGGGGCAACTTGCCAATGGCCCATGGGTGTGGCCTCCATCCTGCACCAGCGTGTTTATTTCTCTCATTCTGACTTCAGAACAGTCTTTCTGGGCTAGCCTGGCTTAGCAAGATTGCTTAGCAGGTAAAGGTGCTTAGTTGCCAAACCTGATGACCTGAGTTCATTTTCCAGAATCAACAGGGTAGAAAGAGAGAATCGACTCCCACCCACAAATAGTCCTCTGACCTCCACACCCTGCCTTAGTCCAGGTCCAAACCCCACCCTCCACATAAATAAATAAATGAAATTTTTAAAATAAGTAAATACACATTAAAAACTAACCCATGACCTCACTCTGAGCTAAAGTTACTGGGACCACATCATGGCCAAAGAAAATGTCTACTGCACAGAACCCCAGACCCAGTCCTTCTGGGCCGAGGCAGGATGTACACCAGACCCTCTGCATGCAGCTGCTCATAGGAAGAACAGCGTGTAACCCAGACATGAGGCAGGACACCATGTGAGCCAGTCACAGTACTGAGACACACAGAGACCTGCTCAGACAGGACCACACTGGCAGCTGCTGCAGAGAGAAACTGTATAAACAAACCACTTCCTTATTGCTGTGATAAAAAATCCCCAGAAAACCAACTTAAGGGAGAAAAAAGTGGCTCCCGCACAGACAGATTCTGTTCTATAGCAGTTGGGAAGATAGGATCAGTCCCTAAATGTCACAGCCTCTGTGACACGAGGTTTGTTTCTCATTAAGAAATATAGGCATCCCCAAAACACTGTCTTGTGCTAGACTCTGCCTCACCTTCAAATATTTCAGAAGGGCAGAGAGGACACAGGGACATTCTGTGGTCAGAGAAGTCTGACGTTGTCCATCAGCATTGGGGCTGAGGCCTGTTGAGCCAAGACTGCAGCCACTGCTCCCGGCTTGCCCCAAGAGGGTCCAAAGGACTCCAGTGTGAACCGAGAGCAAGGTCTCTGGGTCCCACGGCCCCTCAGTACATGCCATGCAAGGGGCTATGTGTAGGTTTTCAAAGAAGCTCGCTCCACTGCTTCTGGGTGCCAGAGCAAAGCAGAGAGGGAAGCAAGCCTGTGTCCCTCTCACTGTGATGAACTGGGTCTCAGCTGCAATGGGAGGTGGGATGTGCCTTCCTGCCCTGTCATGTAGACTTTTCCTGGCCTGTGATTTAGGAGTTCAGCCCTATGAATTTTGAAGGCAGATGCAGCCTTCTGCTCGCTGAGAGCCAGATGCGATTTTTATTGGCTCGTCTTGCACAGAGCATAATTAGACAGAGGCAGAAGCAGCAATTGCCCAGGGCACTTATCTGGGTGAAGAGGACAGAACTGGCCTGTGGAGCCTCAGCCCCTCCCTCAGGAGGAGGACATCATCAAGGTAGCTCTGTCCTATCCAGCATCAGGCAGTGCCTGCTCGGGGTCTCAGGGACAGTTGGCAGGGAGGTGGAGCTGCAGCCCCATGAGGTACTCTGGGTGGGCTATGCCCTGAGTCAAAGGCAAAGTTCATGCTTGTCAACAATGCCAGAAGCATCCCAACCCCTAGCCCGTCTGGGACTAACAAAGACAGACCTCCCGGTCCTGCCTCTAAAGGAAACCTTTCTGATGTCACCTCACAATGGTTCAAAAATGTCATTCACAGTACCACTCTGTGCTTGGATGTAGAAAGGTCACCATGTATCTTAGTTAGAGTTTTACTGCTGTATACAGACACCATGACCAAGGCAACTCTTATAAGGACAACATTTAATTGGGGCTGGCTTATAGGTTCAGAGGTTTAGTCCATTATCATCAAGGTGGGAGCACAGCAGTGTCCAGACAGGCATGGTGCAGGAGGAGCTGGGAGTTCTACATCTTCACCTGGAGGCTGCTAGAAGAAATCTGACTTCCAGGCAGCTAAGACCAGGGTACTAAAGCTGACCCCCACAGTAACACACCCACTTCAACAAGGCCACACCCACTCTAACAAGGCCACACCCACCACAAAAGGTCACGCACACAGCAACAAGGCCACACCTTCTTATTTTTATTCGATATATTCTTTATTTACATTTCAAATGATTTCCCTTTTTCTGGCTCCCCACTCCCTAAAAGTCCCATAAGCCCTCTTCCCTCCTTCTGTTCCCCCATCTACCCCTTCCCACTTCCTTGTTCTTGTATTCCCCTATACTGCTGCACTGAGTCTTTCCAGAACCAGGGTCCACTCCTCCGTTCTTCTTGGACATCATTTAATATGTGGATTATGTCTTGGGTATTCAAAGTTTCTAGGCTAATATCCACTTATCAGTGAGTGCATACCATGATTGATCTTTTGAGACTGGGTTACCTCACTTAGTATGATGTTCTCCAGCTTCATCCATTTGTCTAAGAATTTCATGAATTTGTTGTTTCTGATGGCTGAATAGTACTCCATTGTGTAAATATACCACATTTTTTGTATCCATTCCTCCGTTGAGGGACACCTGGGTTCTTTCCAGCTTCTGGCTACTACAAATAGGGCTGCTATGAACATAGTGGAGCATGTGTCCTTATTGCATGCTGGGAAATCCTCTGGGTATATGCCCAGGAGTGGTATAGCAGGGTCCTCCGGAAGTCTCATGCTCAGCTTTCTGAGGAACTGCCAGACTGATTTCCAAAGTGGTTGCACCATCTTGCAATCCCACCAGCAGTGAAGGAATGTTCCTTTTTCTCCACATCCTCGCCAACACCTGCTGTCTCCTGAGTTTTTGACCTTAGCCATTCTGACTGGTGTGAGGTGAAATCTTAGGGTTGTTTTGATTTGCATTTCCCTAATGATTAATGATATTGAACATTTCTTAAGGTGCTTCTCAGCCATCGAAGTTCTTCATGTGAAAATTCTTTGTTTAGCTCTGTACCCCACTTTTTAATGGGGTTATTCGGTTCTCTGGGTTCTACCTTCTTGAGTTCTTTGAATACATTAGATATTAGCCGGATTTAGGGTTGATGAAGATCCTTTCCCAATCTGTTGGTTGATGTTTTGTCCTTTTGACAGTGTCCTTTGCCTTACAGAAACTTTGTAGTTTTATGAGGTCCCATTTGTCAATTCTTGATCTTAGAGCGTAAGGTATTGGTGTTCTGTTCAGGAACTTTCCCCCTGTGCCCATGTCCTCAAGTTCTAATAGTGCCTTTCCCTGGGCCAGGCATATACAAACCATCACACCATGGAAACCTCAAGTCTGACTAAAGTCTCCTTACTTTTTAAACAGGAAAATTCTGACCCTTTCCCTCCTTTTGACACTCTGAACTGCAATGAGGTAGTCTAGGTCTGGATAGAAATGTCATTATTATTTAGGTCTGGTCCCACAGACTCACAAGACTACCTCTCCAGAAGGCTAGGGCAGAAGGATCTCAAGTTTAATGTCAGCCTGGGCTACAGAAGCCAACATGGGCAATTTAGCAAGAACATGACTCAAAATTAACAAGTAAATAAAAGGATAATGTGTTATACTGGTTTGTGCTCTGTTGATGTGATAAAACTATAACCAAAATCAGTGTAGGAAGGAAATCAATGTGTTCCATCTCTTCTTCCAGGAACATGAGATGGAACATGCCTTCAGCATGGAAAGACCAGACAGAAGGAGAAGCAACATGGAAGATGCTGGAAAAGTAGCCAGATAGCTCTGGAAGAAACTTTGTAACAATCCAGATCCACCAGCTACAGTTGCCTCCATTTGCCTCTTAATAGCCACCCTAATTCCAGACTGGAATGTGTAGACGTCTCCCAGCTGCTTTTAAAGGCTGCCTTATCGTTCTAAGAAAGCATCATACGTAATTACATTTAATAGACACAGAATTGATTGAAACACTTAGCTGGAACAAAAAGCCCAGACCTAATTTTGTAAACATGTTATTGTACAGTAACCCCCAATGAGTTTGTGCTTAAATCTCCTAATTAATTTTTAATTAAAAAGCTCAAAGATGCTATTACACTTGTTGTAAATGGCAGCCCCATGCAAGCAGAAACCACGGAGCAATGCAGAAGAATATCTCCCATTAAAATCTGCGTTAATGAGAACGGCTGTGCTCCATATTTCTGAGGCAGAAATGGGGAAGAAAACACTATTTAAGAGGTTTGAGAATCTTCCTCAGCTCCTCCTAACTTGTGGACACGGTGGAGCACATGACGGCTTTGCATGCGGCAAGCTGTCTGAACCTTTATCTCAACAGATCTTTCTTCTACCCTTTCCAGTATCTAGCTAAATGTATCAGTTGCCTTTAGTAGCAAATTGTATTTAATATGGTCACAAGCCAAAGAAGATTCCCACTTCCTCCGGTGATGAATTCCATCTCTTATTCAAACACTACCCAGTGTTGAATTAAAGTCCCTCCCCACACCCCTTCCAATCACCTTCTGTCCTCTCCAGTCTAATATCTCCGTCTATCTGTCCAGGCTTGTGAGATTCTTTTGAATTGTGGTAATTGAAGCTTTATGTTTCTCTGGAGATATGGGTGATGTCACTAGTAGGAAACTATTAATAGCACTATACACAGAGGGAGAGCTTCTACAAGAAGACCAGGACATTCTCCCCCCCCCCCTCGCCCCATAACTCAACCTGGGTGAGACTATCCCTGAAACCAGGTGTGCTGCCCTGCATGGCTGTGGGGAGGTAAGCTCCTCAGAGAACTCTGATTTGGTAACTAAGTTACTGGCTGCTTACAGCGTGCTTTCTAATTAAAGGGGGTGTGCCTCCTCTCCTTGTTGTAGGAGGGGTGTGTGACCTGTGAGTGGCCTGCTTCTCCTTCTCCAGTGTTCTGTCCACATATCCCAGGACTGTCAGTCCTGAGGCTTCCTGGCCTCTGTGGAAGGTTGAGGATCATGCTTGGCTCCTCCCTCCTCCCTCAGTGCCAGCAGTAACCCCGCCCCCAGCTACTAGAACCAAAATGTCTTCCCTGGGAAGAGACTAAGCCAACCACAGCTGAAAATTACCGCCTCGGGTTAAACAGAGATGGAGCCTCACAGAGCCACCCAGAGAGAGCCAGGAGGATGCGTGTTGATGCAGCAATGAGCCCACCGTCCTTCCGTGTCCTTCATGAAGACTTCAGATTTACTCAGGGAGTTAGGAGGGCAGTCTGATGAGTGTGTGTGCACATGTGTGTGGGCAAGGACACCGGTGGGTGTTTGTTTAAGGGGCATTGACTGGGTGGCAGTCAGAGAGACCCACCCTTCAGGTCAGGGGCCTAGTTTATGACCAGACTCTCGGGAACACCTTCGTCTGATTGCTGAGAGATGGGGGAGGTGGGGCGTCACATTTGGCTTTGCTCTGGTGTTTGTCTGGCGGGCAGATGGGTTACACGTGTGCCTTCTGGGAAGACCAGAAGAGGCTTGCGCAGGTAGACTGAGGTGGGAAGACCCTCACTGAGGGCTGGGGCCCATGTTCTCAGACTTGTCCTTGTACTGGAGGGATAAAGGACAAGGCTAACACACTCCTGTTTAAGGAAACATGGGACAACACACTTGATAAGGGAGAAGCTTTTCTTTCTGATAAACAGAGCATTTATTTCATTTCTCCTTTTCCTAAATCTGGGCACTTGAAATTTCCCCAACAAGAATGGAGTAGAACCAGGAGCAGCTGTGTCCAGGGTAAGGGATGTCCAGCGTAAGAAAATGGGGTGGGGGACTGACCCATGCACTGGCTGTACCACACCAGCTGTGGCAGTCACCCAAGCCTCAGCTTTCCCAGGGAAATAAAAGCTGTCCATACCTCCCAGGGCAGGTGAGGTCCATACTTCGGGTCAAATGTGTTTTAGTAAGAAAACCAACAGCAGTTTAATAGGGCAAAACGAAGAGTCCAGGGGATCTGGGCTGCCTCCCTGCACTGCAGGAAGGCAACAGTGTCCTTGTCACTCCAAAGTCACCAGCAGCTCCCATCCTTCCTCATGTATTTCTCTCCAAAGGTCCCTATTTTTAGCAGCTTCTACAGGGCTACCTAGAGGCAAATATTGTACAGGACCCACAGCATTGTCGCTGTGATAATCCACACCAGAGCCAAGGGACGTTAACCTTTGCGTGAAGGAGGGCTGGTGAGCCGCACACTCTGGATGCAATTTGGAAGGAGCAATATCAGCCCTACTTGGCTGGGTTTCAAGTATCTCAAAGCCTTTCAGAAGCACCTGACAATTGCCATGATAATTACAACTCACCTCCTCTACTCTGGGAAGGGCCCTAAGGTCTACCTCCAGGGGAGTCAGCAGCTCCGCGAAGGCCCTTGCATCCTAGCTCTCCTCTGTGTGTAGCATCCTTCATCTTGTTCCCATTTCTAAACAGACAAACCCAACCTCTATCTATCATGGTCACTGCAGAACTTCATCTCTTCTGGAAAAAAAAATCAACAGGAAATATGGAGAACACTGTCCTGGATGCCTACCCTCCCAAGCCTGCCTTTCATTGGTCTGGGGTTAGTTCTCCTGAATGACCTGTATCTGTCTTCCTCCTCACCAGGGCAGGTGTTCACACTGCATTCTGGTACCCTGTTCCCCATCATTCCACTGTTCTCTGCCTCTGGGGACCGTCTTGCAGTCATCAGGGCCTGAATTATCTAGGTCACTGCAATGCCGTGTTCCTGGAATTTGAGCCTTAGCTTGGAAAGTGGAGCAGGCACGTTGGCAGCTCTGAAGGAGCCGGCTTCTGCAAGGCCCTTCAGAGCAGCCCTGCAAATCCTGGCTTTTACTGGGATCAGCTTAAACCCTCGCTGTTGTGCTCTTGGGTAACCTGTGTTTTGTGGTTGTTTGTCTGGTTTTGCTTTTGAGACAGAGTCTGGAGCTCAAGATCTCCTTGGTCTCCCGAGTGACGGCTTTCTGGATATGGGCAGCTATGCTGGGGTTCCTCAGAATAAAAGTTATTCTTATGGTCTCCTTTCTGACTCCACATGCCATCACCAGACATTCCAGTGGGGGCATCTAATCTTTGTCTCTAAGAAAGCTCTTTTCCCTGGGGAAGTTGTCATCAAACCCAGTGTCCTGGATTCTGACAACACAGTGATTCTAATAAACCTCAGAGTTTATCCATTACATTCAGGTCTTGGTGCCTTTTCTGAGAGAAGGTTGACCAAGTTTCTAATGAGTATATGTGTGTCTGTCTGTTTGCCTGCCTGTTTCTCTGTCTCTCTACCCCTATCTCTCTACTTCTGCCTGTCTCTGTCTTTATCTGTCTATCTCCTACATCCCTGTCTCCTCGTCTGTCTGTCTCTGTCTCTCTACTTCTGTCTTTCTAGATCTCTCTCTCTCTCTCTCTCTCTCTCTCTCTCTGTGTGTGTGTGTGTGTGTGTGTATGTGTGTGTGTATGAGAGAGACTCTTTTTCTCTGTCTGTCTCTGTCTGTCTCCCACCTCCCTGTCTCGTCTGTCTCTGTCTCTCTGCCTCTCTGCTTCTCTTGTCTGTTTTTCTAGCCCTCTGTATTTCTCTCTCTCTCTCTCTCTCTCTCTCTCTCTCTCTCTCTCTCTCTCTCTGTGTGTGTGTGTGTGTGTGTGTGTGTGTGTGTGTGTGTGTCTGACAAGGGTCACACATAGGGATCTTGTTTAAACGCTCACTTATTACACACCAAAACCCCAGACAAATCAAGTGACTATTGTCCTATATGGCCCACTGCTGAGGAAATCTGTGTGTTCAGTGTACAAGCCCTTTCAACAAAGACAGGACCCAATTATTATCGCTTTTATTCTCCACCCAGATTTTCATCTGATCTATCAGCCCAGTGCTCTATGAAAAGCAAGACCCACAAGTCCTACGAGTGTGCTGTACCTCGCACTGAGTCTCCCGGTGTGTCATGTTTTATGATTCTTCCTACTGCTCATTTACAGATGAAAGACTGGGGACCAGAGAAGCCCAGGATGTGGCCCAGTCACCTGCTGCTGGGGAAGCAGAGCTGGGGACCTGAGCAGTCTTTGAGGGCTTCTGTTCTCCTAAGGCTTGTGTTGCATGTCTTAAGAAACCTAGACAATATTCTCCATCCTTCCTAAAACTCATCCTGAGAGATACTGAATTTCCTTTTTGACAAAGCCTAGAAGGGTGTCTGCAGCTCCTCTTCACACACAGGACCTATGGAAAGGCCACCATAGCATGGCTCACACCTCAGAGGGCTGGGCTGGGTCTGGTGCATCAGAGGCACAGGCACTGCCTGTAAGTGAAGCACCACAAAGCCCCCACAAGCCCCACAAGCTCCAGACTGTCCTCTGTCAATGACTCCATAATGACCTAGAGGACATGTCCTTAACCAGCCAGCTTCTGCCTCCTCTCAACTGTCCTTGGACCTCAGGGAAATCAGAAATAGCCATTCCTCGGGAAACGGCTGAAGCCCCTCCAGCAAGGGTACAGTGAAGGTGCGGACGCGCTGAGCTAATGAACCGAAGACAGACAAATCAGGTCTCCTTTTCAGTCCGTCCACGGTGACCTCCAGGAGTCTTCACGGCTGGGGATAATTGATTTGTGAGCTCTGGGATTGGATGCAGGCCATTTTATGTGGCAGGGGGACCCTGCAAAGGGCGATGCTTTCTGTGCTTTCTGCTGAGCAGTCTTAGAATAAATAAGGCAGCAGAGTAATGAAGTCAGGGCAGCTTTTGTCTTAGTCAGGAGGAATCATTACTCAGGAATAATTCATGGCCTGGTACTGTCCTGCTTAAGTTCTGCTTGGCTGTCAGGTGCTGTGAAATCAGGCTCTCCGTGAGCCCTCACGCAGGCCAGGGCACTGGCCTTTCATTTGCTCAGACCCCTGGAATTCTAAGAGTTTACCAGTCATCACTTACCTAACATGGACCTTAAACAGTTTGCAGTCTGTGGAGATCACCTGAGAGGCAGCTCCGGGGGAGCCAACCTGCTACCCCAAACCATGTTGGCTCAGCTTACATCAAGACCTAACTCCTCCTCACCTCTACGCCCTGCACCTCTTTCCAGGAGGGGTGAAGCTTGCCCCTCTGTAATCGTGGATACCAGAAGAGACACACCTTCCTGAGCAGGGCGGATCAACTGAGGAGTGTTTCATCAGCTTCTACAGCTGCTGACAAGCTTCTGCATGAGAAGGCATCTCCAGGAGACATATACCCTGTGCATGTTCAGAGAAAGGGCATTCAGTATCCCTCTGAAAGGCAGGAGATGAGATGCAGAGAGGCCAGAGGTGCCTTCTCTGCCTCTCACTTCCTCTGGGAGTTGATGGCCTTTCGGGATGACTGTGAAGGGCCCTCTTGCTCCTCCATAGCCAGCTGGTACCCATGTCTGGATGGTGAACCTTTAAAGGGACTTTTCTCTTCCCAGGGCTCCATGTTCTGTCCTCACAGGAGCCCTTGGAGGTCCGGGTACCTGGCACCCTCTTCAGGCACCCTTTCTGTGCATTTGCAGCTTCCACAGGTGTGGGCACGTGTTGGTCTGCATATTCTCTCTCATGGTACTTTTTTTTTTAATTTGGGAGTGTTTATGCGGGCATGCACATGGCAAGGCACACGCAGAGACGTCGGGCATCTAAAGGAGTCAGTCCTCTCCTTTTACCTGTGTTGATTCAGAGGCCAACTCAAGCCTTGGGGGGTTCGGAAGCCAGCTCCTTTATCCCATGAGCTATCTCCCCAGCCCTTGTCTGAGTTTTGTAAGAACACCTCTGATGTTCTCAGGTTCCATAGCCACTCAGGGGATTCTAGTGATCCATCGTAATCTGCCCACGGGAGCCTGCTTGAGCTGATTGGCTCACCATACTTGTGCCCTCCCCACCACCCTTGAGTTGGCAAAACCCCAGATGGTTTTTTACACCTTTCTGGAGCCAGCTTCTGGCCTTACTGCACTGAGCCTTGAGGAGCTGATCGCCTACTGAGCTTACTTTGCAAAAGAATCCATCAGGAACAAAGCAAAAGAACTCAGCTGAAACTGAGGAATGGTCTTTGCCTATATAAACTCAGAACTGAAAAGTGAACTTTGAGCCTTGATCAGAAAAACTTAGTCCTGGCTCCTTATTTCTCTCACCCTCCTGTTCTTTACATTTCAGGCCCCTGCCCCCTCCCTTTCCTTCCAGGTGAATTCGGTTCACGTAGCCACGGGCAGCTACACATACTGACGTGGCTGATACGGCTGATAAACAGCCTAGACAAAGTGGACTCTGTCTCCAGAGAAAAGAGAAGCCCTGATCCTTGCGCTGAGGAAGCAAAGAAGGAGACTCAAATGGCCGAAAGGTCCTCCTGGTAAGTGCCCGGCACTTACCTTATTTGTAGACACAGAATGGCAGAGGATGCTTAGGGTCACAGAGGTGGCAGAGGGGAGGCCTGTGTGAGCCTTAGCCGGGAATCTGTGCTTTATCATAGTACTCACTGGCCATCTTTCTCAGCTTGAGCCTAAATCAACCAACAAAGCCGTTGAACACTGGCGTGGAGATGCAGGGCTCTTTCACAATCTCTGGTGGACAGTGACCTGCTGAGATTGCCCAGTCCCACTGGGGAATGCTAACGTTGGAAAGTGTGGGAGCTCCAGGTGTGGTCACCTGCTGCGGTGCCAGTATTCACTCTTCAGAACTCAGGAAACAATGGCTTGTACCAAGGTTGGTCAAAGAGTAAAGGGCACAGAGGACCTGGCACAGGAACAAGGGGCAGGAGAGGCAGGCTGTACAGGGACAGATGGGAACATCATGGAGTTCTTACCAGAGCTGAGAACCAAGGTCAGCTTGCTGGGAAGTGGCTTGCCACAGAACAGGCAGGGGTCTCTTCTCGCACACAGGGAGAAGCCAGGAAGGGACTTTCTGCCCCAGCTCTTGCCCTTCACTGGCTTCCAGATTGTGACATATGGCTGCCATGTGACATATGCATTTCCTTGAGGTCTGCCAGTGGTATCCTGCTTCTTGGGATCCCCAAAGTCCCTCGCACATAGCCAGTGCCCACCTGAAACCCAGAGTGAAGGCCACACTGCTGAGCTGAGAATGTCCCCAAGTCTAACCCATCTGTCATCCATAGTTCCTCAGAGACACCTTAGTATGACTTCAAAAATAACTGAGACCTGGGCCATGATCAAAATCTAAAGGGAACCTACCTCTGATCTCGTGGGTGTCACACTGCCACATTCACTGTGAGAGGCCATGCCAGGACCAAGACAACTTCTAAAGACACTATGGTGCCCACAGTCTAGGCTTCCCTTAGGACTTCCCTCACCTTCCAATACCCTGCCTTCTCCACAGGGCCTGGTGAGAACATTTAATATCCTCAGTCTCCCCTGAGGACCTAGTAGGCATCTATTGAGCACCTACTGTGTGCCAGACCACTGGCTAAGCCCTGAGATACACAGATAAATAAAGAACAGGGGCAGACGTGCTCACCTATCTCAGAGGTCGGTCAGATGGGGCAGCAGACCATCTTACAGAGAAGCCAGGCCAAATAAAATAGGAGAGGGAAAGGGAGGGTTCCCTTCTGTTTGGGTAAAGCCAATAGATGGGGGGGGGTGAAGGGGAGAAGCTGCCCCTGCAGGACCTGAAGCCAGCCTCTCTGTACTCAGACCATATAGACTCAGGACACAACGCAGCTCAGGCTGTGAGTCACAGCAGGTAGAAAATGGTAGGCTTCAAAGCCTCTGCTGGAATGCAGCCATCTAATCATGGGGTAAGAGGGACATGTGCATGTACACACTGGGGTGGGTACACACATGAACACAGAATGTGTGGGTACACATGTGAGCACAGAAGGGTGTGTACACACAATCATAGAGTGTATGTGTACACACATGAGCACAGGAGTGTGTGTACACACATAAACAGAGTGTGTGGATATACACATGAACAGAGGCGTGTGTGTACACATATAAACATAGAGTGTATGGGTACACACATGAGCACAAGGCTGTGTGTACACACATAAACAGAGTGTGTGGGTACACATAATGTAAGCACAGTGGGTGTGTACACATGTAAGCACTGGGGTGTGTGGATATACACATGAACAGAGGAGTGTGTGTACACAGGTAAGCGCAGTATGTGTATATGAATGTATGCCCTGGGGGTGTGGGTACACATAAGCACAGGAATGTGTGTGTGTGTACTCACATGAGTCCTGGGGTATGTGTACACATTGTTAAGTCCTGGGGCATGGGTAAGCACTGAGGTGCGTGTGTGCGTGTGTGTGTGTGTGTGTGTGTGTGTGTGTGTGTGTGCGTATGTGTGTGTGTACACATAAGCACTGGGTGTGTGGTATGTGCATACCTGTAAGTGCTGGGTGTTGAGTACACACATGAACAGAGGAATGTGTATACACACATAAACACAGATTGTGTGGGTACACATGTGAGCACAGGAGTGTGTATACACACATAAACACAGAGTGTGTGGGTACACACATGAGCACAGGGGTGTGTGTACACACATAAACACAGAGTGTGTGGATATACACATGAACAGAGGCATGTGTGTACACATATAAACATAGAGTGTGTGGGTACACATGTGAGCACAGGGGTGTGTGTACACACATAAACAGAGTGTGTGGGTACACATGTGAGCACAGGGGTGTGTACACACATAAACACAGAGTGTGTGGGTACACATGTGAGCACAGGAGTATGTGTACACACATAAACAGAGTGTGTGGATATACACATGAACAGAGGCGTGTGTGTACACACATAAACATAGAGTGTGTGGGTACACACATGAGTACAGGGGTGTGTATACAAACATAAACACAGAGTGTGTGGGTACACATGTGAGCACAGAAGGCTGCGTACACACACAATCATAGAGTGTGTGTACACACATGAGCACAGGGGTGTGTGTATACACATAAACAGAGTGTGTGGATATACACATGAACAGAGGCGTGTGTGTACACACATAAACACAGAGTGTGTGGGTACACATGTAAGCAGTGCAGACAAGTGACGGCTGGCTTCCACACACCGAGTCTCAGCCTATAGCAGACGGACCTGCACCCAGCCTGGGATGCTGGGCGGGTACAGGTAAGAGAAGCCCTGGAGAATCTGGCAGCTTCCTAGAGGACAGCTGGGAAGAGCCAGCAGCAGACTCTGGCAGCCAGAGCCAGGTCACCCTGGATGCTGGATGGACATCTTCCAAGACAGACAGCGAGAAGCTTCCTTGTAGATGGAGGCACAGGAAGGACTGTGAGCCAGTGAGGACATGTTGAGAGGGGTAAGACCGTAGCAGACACAGAGACACACAGCAGTGACAGCAGCCCAGAGTGGTCAGCTGCTCCGAGACCACCAGGAAGCACAGGGCAGGCTCTACTTCCTCCGTCCTCACCAAGACTCAGCAAAGAGGAGCTGCAGGGGTCTGCCGTCAGCTCAGGTAAGGAGCCCCTTAGCCCAGGACACTATGCTTCTCATAGAGGGTGGGCAGCTACCAATCCTGGCACAGCCTGGTGCCCACAGCTCTGCTCTCAGCAATGTTTCTCTACCACAGAATGACTGACACAGGGATAGAAGGGTCTAGATAGGGATGCCTTGCAACATACTGTAGAATAATCAGAAGCTTCCCCCAGCCTCCCCCATGGATGCCAGTTGCTCCCACCAGGTGTCACAACCCACATGTACCCCCATGTTGGCAGGTGTCCTGCCAGAAGAGGGACAGGGGTGTGATTAGCCAGCTGAGAGCAATGCTGAAATCAGTTTTGTGCACTTGAGCCCCAGGGAGTACTAGGGGCCAGGAGGGCGCAGCCGTGTGGAGCAGGCAGGCAGGCAGGGCCCAGCCGAAGCTGGAGAATAAAGCCAGAGAGAGGATTCACTCCTGCAACAGCTTAGCCGCGGCGGGTGTTTATTTAATAGATACACTTGCTTATAAATATCTGTGACCCTGTTGTCTTGGGCTAAGCTCTCTGGAAGAGAAGTGGTAAGTAGTGTCTACGTGGATTTGTTACAGCCAAGGCTAAGAGCAAGCGGCGGCTCAATAAATAACCTTGGTGACAGCGGAGACTGGGAGACTGACTGGCATGCCGGTGGCCTGCTGCGCTCCAAGGCCATCTCTTCCCCCACCCCCAGTTCTCACCACAGCCCCTCCCGCCCACTCACTCATCACCCCCAGGTCCTGGAACATCCTCACTTAGAAAGCGCTTGGCTTCCTTCCCAGATGGGAGTCTGGGTGTGCGAACATGCAAAAGGCCCCAAGAAGCTCACAGCCTAAACTCATCCTGGGCTTGCTCGCTTTAGAGCGGAGGTCCACGGATCCCTTCCCACAGCCCACGGGATAGCTGGAACCACAAAACCCAAGGCTTTCAGTGAGCTCCCCATTGCTGTGACAAACCACCTAAGAAGACAAACTTAAAAGGGATAGTTTATTTTAGCTTCTGGTTTCAGAGCTTCCGATCTTGCAGGCCTTCCCCTGTGCTGGTTTTGAGCTTGTGGTGAAGCAAGTTGACATACAAAGTTGCCCTTCACAGAGGAAACCTTTCCTCAAGGTAGAGAAGAAACTAAGAGAACAAAGAAGCTGAAGGCCCCAGTATCACTCAAGGCCAGGTCCCTAAGGACCCAGAGTCCCCTGCAAGCGCTTGTGTCGGGTGCTGTTCCCAGCATGCAGCACTATGGCAGGAAGTGGAATCTTTTGGAGGCAGGTTCTAGTCTCAAGACGAGGTTATGGGACAGCTCTCTAAAGATTAGATGGTCTCTTCTTTCTCCACCTCCCATGATCCCACTGCCATCATGTTCTGCCCAAGCACTTGGAGCCAAGCGACCACAGAGCCACAAGCCCAACCAAACAACCAAGCCAGCTACACCTGCTCCTCGGTCATTAAGCCAGGACGGAGTCTTGTCCCGGTTGTGGGGAGAGTGATTGGAATACTCAGCCTCCTCTCACTAGGGCTGGTGTCCTAAAGATTCCACATACACAGTAGCACAGGGGTGGGCAGCAAGCCTTCAGTACACTGTCCAAATCAAGACTGGAGCTACATGCCTATCATCCCAACTACAGGGGTGTGAGGAAGGAGGATCACTGTTTTGAGAGACCTGGGTTATAGAGTGAATTCAAGGATACGCTGAGCAACTTAGGGAGACCTTGTGTCAAAGTAAGAATTAAAGCAAGGACTAAAAGTGAAATCTATTGGGTGAGGTCGAGGGTTCCATCCCAGCGCCATAATTAGTGGATAAATACGTAAGCAAGCACACACACATGTGTGTGCACACAAACCATAGTGAACCATTTACTTTCCAGCTGAGTTTTCTTAGGATCTCTCTTTTGTCAGTGCAAACAGCAGCCTCACAACAAAGGGAAGAGAGTTTATTCAAAGATTCTGGCGAGTCACCTTGGCCCAAGAATGAGGATTCTGGTTGCCCCATGTAAAATGTTCTAGTATGGAAGCAGTGTTGAACTTTGTGTGGCTGCAGAACAAAAGACAGACAGGTCTTTTAGGAATACATTGGTGGGAACATGAAGCAGGCAGCACAGCCAAGCTTAGATGTCCTGCTGTAGGCTGTGGATACAATGTTGCGGTCTGATGATGCTCTGGGCTTTGGTTGGTGGGAGCCTGCAGCCTGTTAAGAATAGACTCCAGTGGTTTAACCTGATAGTCAAAGGGGTGTTAGGTCAAGCAACAAAGTGTGGGCAACAAGTGGCTTTTAAGGGGGGGAAGAGATAACCCAGGATAGTGTGGCTCTGGATGTGCAACACTCCAACTCCACAATCTGTTTGTTCTGACCAGTCTCTGCTGCATTTCTTCAACACGGGTTGGCATTTGTGCCTGAGAACCTGCACTGGGACTCAGGACTATTTAGTCCTCCCACTAACACTTGTGAACAATGCTTCCTCCCAAGACTGAGACTCTGCTCACAAGCGTTGCCACCTGGACTGTGGGATTCTGAGCCAGTGGACTCAACAATGCCAAGTATTTGTGAGTGGTGAGTTGGATGTTCCTGTCTCCTACAGAATAGGAGAACGAAACTGTTAGAATTTCCGTGTGAACACATCAACTGGTTTGCAGCTGAAAGACGTATCCAGGAACATTGAAAGTCAATGTCTCCAGCAGGATGAAGAATTATTAGGGACAGGTAAGGAACATGTGTGGGGAGAGGTCTGAGTTGGGCGACTCTGAGCTGACTACAGTGTGCAGTGTCACAGACTGTACTGTACTGCTCCTGTGGCTCAGTCAGGGCAAACAAGCTTCGATGGATACTCTGGGGTTCTAACCCTATTATTTTTCTGTACTGCCAATTTAGTTGGGGAGCAGGAGAGAGAGAGAGAGTAAACAGCTGCCTCTTTACAGAACTGGAGGGTGGGTACAGATAATGCCAGGACAGATCAGAACAACCAACCAGACCCCCCAGAGCTCCCAGGGACTAAGCCACCAACCAAGGAATATGCGTGGGCTCCGGCTGTATATGTAGCAGAGGACAGCCTTGTCTGGCATCAATGGGAGGGGAAATCCTTGGTCCTATGAAGGTTTGATAGATGCCCAGTAGAGGGGAATTGAGGGCGGGGAGACGGGAGTGTGTAGGTGGGTGTTGGAACATCCTCATAGAAGCAGGGGGAGGGGAGATGGGATAGGGGGTTTCTGGGAGAGGGGGAAACTGTTAAGGGGATAACACTTGAAATGTAAATAAATTATTTTTTTTAAAAAAGAACATATTGAATTATGTGTGAGTGGGAGCTAGCCCATGAATAATCATTCCTGCTCCCACCTCAAGTCCAGCCCTTCCTGGACCTGCAGGGCCAGGCTGCAGTCTGGACTGTGGCCTAGGAGGATCTATGGAAGACAGCTCACACCCTGGCTCGCCCCACTGTGCAGAAGAGCACTACCTGGGAACCTCCACTGTCCAAGGATCGCCTCTGTCACTTTCAGCTTCCCGGTGGAACACAGTGAATTTCTTCTACGTCGCTCTGGACAGTAATCAGTAATGAAGTCATTAAGTGTGAGAGGGGAGGAGAGAGCTGTCTGCCAGCCTCCTCCATTACACTCAGGGACGTTGGCACATCTCTAATTAAGATCCAGAGGCTTGGGTTCCAATTGATGAAGCACTTCATTCCCAGGACACACAGTCAAGAGTGCTGGAGGGCAGAGCTAATGCAGCGAGCAGGGTAATGGCTTGTGTAATTCCAATAAGGAGCTCTGGTCACACTCAGTGCTGGAGGTTAACCTGTGCTGCCCAGAGAAGGAACCCGAGTCTGGATGTGTTGCTGGCCCACCTGGCTCCCCCCCACTGCCTCCAGCTCCCACCCCCACCCCACCCCCCTCTGTGATGAGACAATTCTGGACACAGAGCTAAGGAATCTGCCTACTGTCTTCTGGGCCATCCTAGGAAGCCCGAACTTGGGCTCCCTCTTGTTAAACTAATGTAACAGCATTTTCCTCTAAGCTCTGGGGACCTGCAACAACACGCAGTCCCCAGTGGATTCACTCTGGGGGAAAAACAAACAGACCGATCACGTTAGAGAAAATGGACGCCCAGGAACTCCCTGGGGAAATTACATTGTTTCCTTTTTCACTCATTTAGAACTTTGGAGAAAACATTTTGACATTTGCTGATTGCTGCAGCGCTCCCTGAGGAATGAAGCCTGCACACATTAATTTTATATTCTTATCTGAGAACCCCACATCTGATATGAGTTGGAGGTGGGTGAGGGAGAAGACACGCAGTGCTTGGGCTCTTGTAACCTCGAGGGTTCCTTTGATTTAGAAGACAAGGAATCCAGAATTTCCCAGAGCAGACTAGAAAGAAAAAGTGGGGAATAGAGAGGTTGGGCTGGAATCGCCTCAGGAAGTCTGTGACTGCAGGGAGCCTGCATGCTCCCACAGGGGTCACTCTTCAGTCCTGTTTCCATGGTCAGCCCACAGGCTGACCTGCCCCTGACCTGCCTTCTGTAAGCCCTCCCTCCTCTGCCTGCCATTTAAGACGGACACTCACTATATATGGAGCCAAGAATCCCACCCAGGATTTATAAATCATCCACATGGCTTCCAGCAATGGCTAAACAGGAAATCATCACTGGAGGTGAGTGACCATCTTCAGTGTAACCAGAGCCATCAGCTTGGCCTGACTTTCAGTGGGTGATCAGGCAGCCTTAAAAATCTCTGGTACACGATATCCTAGACTTTCAACTTAGATACTCACTGTCTGAATTGGAAGACATTGCTGTGAGCCATTGCTTTTTAACATGTTTTTCTTAAAATTTAGTTTGTAAAAGATGTGCTATGTCCTTGCACCCTGAAAAGTATTGCCTGTTTGGAAAAAGATATGTACACACACACACACACACACACACATATATATATATATGTGTGTGTGTGTGTGTGTGTGTGTACATATATATACTGAATTATATTAAATTATATATATTTATGCATATTTAGAATTATATATGTATTCTGAATTACATATATTTTGTATGTTTGTAATTATAATATATAAATTCTGAATATGTATTTCATATATTCTGAATTATATATTTATTTGTCTTTATATATATATAAAGATTATGTATATATATATATAATATATATATTATATATATATTATATATATAAAGATGATGAGAAAAAGTAGCTCTCAGAACCAGAAATCTTCTTTTACAGGTTAAAGCCGCTCACTGAGGTAGCTTATGATGGTTCTAAATAATTGAAGCCGTAAAGAAACATTAAAGAGTGAGCGACTCCCCTGCTGCCCTGCCCTGCACCCTAGAGAGTCCTCTACAAAGACTCACCGAGGCTTTGCAGCTGAAGTTATAAAAGCTTACCGTTGTCACGTGAGAAAGGTAACTTTAATAAGGAACTTTAAATTTTAATAAAGTAACCAAGGAAGGAAGCAATAAAGCAGGGGAAGGAAATCCTGATAAAACTGTCCCAGTGACCGCGGCTGCTGAAGGGCTGATGCTACAGCCCACAGGGACAGCAGGCAGAGCCCAGCCTGCGGGCAGGAGCTCCTGCCCGCTTCATAGTGACGGAGGATCTGGCCTCCGCATGGAGCTTGGCTGCAATCGGTAGGGAATTAGAGGGGAATCTTGCCACATGAGCAGATAAAGAAAGATAAATACTAGAGAAAAAGAATCCAACAAAAGGGGTTGAGGCCGGCAGTTAGCTGACTCTGAATTCACATTCCTGTTTCCAGTGGGGTGGCTGGTAGAGTTGATGGAGACCAGCATGGCTGTCTGGGGATTTGGGGTGTGGCACTTGCCAGGCACAACCCTCCCCCGACAGTGGATATGAGCCAGTCCTTCTTAGGAAGCATGTAGGAAGCAGAGGATGTCTCAGGGTTCTTCTTATCTGGTGTGGATAGAAAAGACACACCTAATAGACATGGGAAGGGGGGACATCCGCAGGTTCCCCAGATCCCCTCCCTCTTCAGCACAGCCTGGTGACCTGACCAGATCAGGGAAGAAGCAGTAGGCCTTGGTCTGGGTCCTGTCTCAGCTCTGAAACTCAGTGGCTAGGCAACCATGAACACTTCCACGTGAGCCCTTCACACTGGCCATGCCATCTACTCCAGGTCACAGGTGTCACTTGCATGCATCCTGCTCAGTGGCAGTCACTAGGAGGCAGCAGGGCAGTGTCCTGTCCAGGTGCCGTCTCCCACCCAAGTGCTGATTTCCAGCGAGTTCCTATGAGATGGACACCACAGGGCATCAACGTTTCCCTTAAGGGAACTAGCTCTGAGCCAAAGCAGCTATTCACATCGGCTACAAGAATCAAGCTTGAAGTTAGAGGATGGCAGACAGGGGAAAGAAAATATTCAGATTCACAGAGAGGTAGAAGGAAATGGACAGGAGAACAGACTGAAAGAGGATAGATGGAAGGGGAGAGGGAGGCCAGGCTCAACAGAGAGGGGAAGAGATATTTAGAGACACAGAAAGATGCATAAAAAGATGAACAGAGAGGAGGAGAGAGACAGAGAAGAGAGGCCAAGAGAGACAGACAGACAGACAGACAGGGAGACAGGGAGAGTGACAGAGACAGAGAGAGAAAGAGACAGAGACAGACAGGCAGAGACAAAGAGAGATAAACAGTGATAGAGACAAAAAGCGACAGAGACAGAGACAGACAGAGACAGAGAGAGATTAGTGATCCAATCTCACTTTCCGCCTCCCTAAGATGCAGGAAGTGGGTTATGGAGGAATCTTTAAGGAAATATGTGGCTTGATTCTGCTGGGAAAATGGCAGCCTGGGCAGTAGCCGTTGCTAGCTGTGATGTCGGCTCTGTGCCTCCCCTCCCATCGCACAAGCTCCACACCCCACACAGGCGCAGGACGTCAGCCAATGGTGCCAGAGCATAACCAACTCCAAAAGCTAACCCGCAGAGCCTTGAGGAAGCAGGACCTGCGTGGATGCCTGCCGTGGGGTAACACCGTGGGGAGCACACTTTGTGGCTGCAGGAAGCCCTCCTCATGTGCTCCTTATCCTGAGTCCCTGTGACTTTCAGGAGGAGGATGTTGAAGTTGAGGAAGGAACATCCTTAGAGTCCTCCTCACCTGTCACAGGAAGGAGGATGTTATCTCTAAGGAGTGGGACACACAGCATGGCCTTGATTTCCACAGTGGGACTTATCAGCAGGACTCACCTTGTCAGGAATTCCACTCCTTCCAACATCAGCTCAGCTGAAGGCTGCTGCAGACGTCTGAAGGGCCAGGCTCTGTCTCTCCTCCGGTAAGTGCGCTCTGCAGGATGCTTCACGCCGCTGTTGAGAGGGCCTCCAGATCAGTTTAATTATAACCACACCCAAAGGCCTCTCCACCACATGTTCCCGCATATGATGTTTCCACCACATACATCCTGATATGTGACCCTCCTGTCAGGAAAGTATTGCAAGAACATGTTGACATGGTCAGGCATGGACAGCCATGCACACCTTGAGAATCCCACAAGTCTAGCAGTCTAAATAAGGAGATCCACACCAGACACACACCCATCAGCTAAGTACGGTCAAGGCAGTGGTCACTAAGGGACCACCTGGCTACTTGCTGGCTTCTTCTATGCAAGGGGCCCGAGGCTGGTCCTGGGAGCAGTCCTGGAAGACAGTCGGGAGGAGGTTCTTTGGGTACCTCCCTCCTCTGCAAGTAGCCTCCTTGAGGTCCTCCTCAGCTTGGAGCTACAGGGCAGTTTCCTGGATGCAAACTCAAATGAGGTCTCTTTTGGCCATCCTACGTCTGAGGTTGTTATTTGAGAAGGAACAGAGCAGTGATGTCACAGTCTCTGTGTCCCGGGAGACTAACCACAATTTTGGACTTCTGAGACCGCTCCAGCCACAGGAGCCCTCAATTCTTCCCTCCCTACGCTGGTTGGACATAGCAATCCAAGAAGCAGTTTCCCTCCTGAGCCTCTGCGCTCCACAGCTACAGGCTTCTCAGGCAGACAGTTTGTATCATCAGCCCTGGGCCCCCACATCACTCCTTCCTCCCTGGCTCCCGGCCACAATGAGAGCCCCACCAACCCCCCAAGGACAGTGGGTAGGCCATTTGCTCCCATCTACAGCCCCAATGCATGGTGGGTAACTGATGTTCAAGTACATATTAGAGAGATGATAGACTAGGGGAGACTGGATTGCCGCGGGATGGGAAGAGCAATGTGGGCCACCTAGTCAGGCACCTATAGGACCTGATCCTGCGAATACCTGGGGCTCCTGAGGAGCCTGCAGACACAAGACATGGCAGCACTCACAGGCGGACCTGGTCATCCTCAGAGCACAACCCTTTCCAACACAGAGGAAGGAAAATATTGTCTTTACACATTAAGAGCCTTATTAAAGTTTTAAAGGCTAATCTATAATGGTGAGTCACTTACGCCAGTCAGCACTCTCGGGGAGCCTTGGGTTAATCCACTCAGGTACACCTCTGTGGGCTGCTTGAAAGCTCCCACTGACGATCAGAAGGCCCTTCCCGCTGTCTGCAGAGGGGATCTGTGGAGGGTCCCCCTTGACTCCGACTTCTATCTGATATTGCCTCTGAATTTTTACAGCGTTCTGACTTGAGCACACACAGCCTGTCCCTCACCTCTGTAGGTATGTGCCACCCACCACAAGCTCTTTCTCCTCAAACAGAGCAACCAGAGGACCACTTCTCACACTGGCTACCTGATGTGATGGCAGCAGGCAGAGCCCCGTGCCTCCGGTCATGGTTCTATTCCCTGCTTCTTTCTAATATAAAGTTTCCTTGGGGGACACTGTCACAGGGTCTGTGGGTCAGCTCCTGTCTTGCTTGCCCACCTCTCTAATGAAAGTGGCTCAGGGGTCCTCCCCTCCTGCCCCTTGGATATTGGCTTCCCTAAGGGAGGATCTCTGTGCAACCATGCTTTTCCTACAGCCTGCTCCTGTCCAGCTATCAAAAACAGGAATAAGGACCCATTGCAGCACACTATAGAATACCTGGAGGAGAGCAGGCCTTGAGTTCTGCACATTCGAGATTCATTTGAGAGGAACTCACCATCAGAAGTCAAGAGCAAGCAGAGGTGTGTGGATTAGGAGGGCGTGGACTGAGTCAGAGATCCGATTATTTTAAGAATGAATCCGAGCCTGAGTGCTGAAATGGACACTCAGGATTGGGCACCTGGATAGGGGTGACCTGGACCTGCCAGACCGGGAGGCCCAGGCTGGGAGCTGCTGCGGACCTCCCGTTGACTGCTGTCTGAGTGCGTGCGTGTCTGTACTTCTACAGATGGCCTGTTCTAGACCCCACCAAGTCCTGATTAGAGTGTAACTCAAACCTTATTCTTTAAAAATACTTGACTTTGGAATTATTTTCAATAGCATAAACGAATTTGACAGAACGATGCCAAGATCTCGGATCTACATTTTACTTTTTATTAACCTTAGCCTGTAGTGACAGAGGCTTCATGGAGGCATCAACTTTCTTGCATCTCTGCAGAGACTGTCCCCATTCCCTAGGTGCCTTAAAAGGCACAAGAGTTAGCTGCCTGCAGACAAGGCCTGACGATCATATCCCAACTTCCCTCTTATTCTGTGCTGTTTACTACGATCACGAAACTCCTCCAAAGGACAGAGTCCCTCCACAGCCCCATGCCCACCCCTGTCTCACAGGGTCTCACACATTGTCCGTGGCTGTGTGATATGTGGTCAAGGATGTGACAGGAGACCAAGCCATCCAGATGCCTGGGTACACCGCAGGGATGCAACTAACTCCCCACCAGCCTGGCCTGGTGACACCGAGTTCCTTACAGGGCAGAGGTGATCATATTTGAGAATTTCTCAGAAGTCCTTGGACAGATGGAGGTGACAGTTTCAGTGTGAATCAGAAGCTGACCACAGTGTCACAGAACCACCAACACAGGGTCTCCAGGTGTTGTAAGTACACATATTCCCATGGCTGACTCAGGTGCTCAGAGCTACAGGGTGAGGGTGCATAGACCCTCACATGTTATTAACAGCACTGGTAATGGAAAATAAAAATAATAATTAAGTCTCAGGGAGCAGCCTTGAGCTGCCATAATCATTATTACAGTAGTGAGTCAGGAATTTGTTGTTGTTGTTAATAAACCAATAAGTAATGATTTCACCGCTGGATGTGGACAGTTTGAGAGTGACCACTCAGCCCTGCATAACCAGCTGACAGGGGCAGATGACATCTTAAATCTTCCTCACCCTGCTAGCAGACAGCAGCAGTCCTTGAATAGAGTGGCCAGAGCCGACAGGCTGACAGCAGGCTGGCAAGGCCAGCTTCTGTGGTTTGGATGTGGAATCCCAACCCTGACAGGTTCATGTGCCTGAAGACTCTGTCTCCAGCAGGCGGCGCTGTTTCAAAAGACTGGAAACTTTAGATGGTGGAGCCCAGAACGAAGGGGGTCAGTGGAAGTGGGCCTTGACACTATTTAGACTGGTCCTGATTCGTGTCTAGCCTCAGGTTCCTGACTATGGATACAATACAGAAAGCTAGCTTAAGCTTGGGCTGTTGTCTTCCTCATCCTGTTGAACTGTAAGCCAATACAGACCCGTCGCCCCGCCTCTCGCCCCGCCCTCTACCCCCGCCCTGAATTTGCTACTGAGGTAGGGAATGGAAAACACTAGCCTGGGTCAGAATCAGGTTCTTAAGATTGCTGAGAGGAACAAGCCTAGGCAGGAACTGTACATGCTGACAGCATCCCAGAGCTCTCCCACAGCTTTCCAGTCAGCCAGCTTCGTGGGGAGGGGCTGGGAGTGGGGGATGGGCTGCCGTAGCTTTCCCTGCGTGTGGAGATGTGAATAGACACGCATTTACCCCAGACGGAAAACAGTGATAGATCAGAGTAAGAACTCCACCAATGTCTACTTTATGGGACCAACGATTCTTTTGGACTTGTCTAGGCAGCATAAGTGGGTATAGGGAACCCGAAAGCTGCATCCCAGTAAAGTCCCAACTGCCGAGGATGATATAAAGAGACCCTATCATCAGCTAACCTTGGTCCTGTGTGCAGCTCCAGTTCATCATAATACCACCAGAGCTGGGGAGAGGGAAGGGGGAACAATGCTTGAAACTTGGGCAGCTCTGGTGGCCCTCTCCTCCCTTCCTGTTTGGGCGTATCAATAAATATCTCCATTACCATTGCTATTACCATACACCTAGCTACCTCACCACTGCTCTGTTTAATTGGTTGCTATGGCTACAGAAACAAGGTAATCTCCATTCCATGATGGCAAGGAGAACACATTTTCCTGAGTCTGTTGCGAGGAAGTAAGAGAGCCACCATCACACAGCACACAAGCGAAGATAGCAAAGCCCAGGGGTGTGGCCTCTAGAAGATAGGATCAGACCTCCAAACCTCTAGGCCTCTGTATCTGTTCCAAACGACAGGGGATCCGAGCAGACACGAGATGGGTAATGGTCCAAGCAGACAGGAGAGATGGGTAAGGATGACTGGGGGTCTGAGCGGACAGGAGAGATGCACAGAAGAAATCACACATGCAGCCGCTGAAGAGAGGGGTTGTGCACACTCAGGGCACATGAGCATTCTGAACCTGGAGGGTTAACCCATGTGCCACAGAAAGGCACCCATGCCAACATGCCTGGCTCATGGCTTTCTGCACACCCCACGCCAGTGGCTGCTGTAGCTGATTGCCTCTGATGTAAATGTCACACAGTGGATGCGTCCGGAAGTAGGGTTTTAAAGCAATACAGTTTAGGCTTCCTCCCCTCCTCAACCCTTTCCTTTCCAGAAAATTGAGGCATGGCCTTGCACATTAACTTATAATGAAATTTCAGTGTATTTGGGGATGTTCTCAGTGTGCTAAGGTTTTATAGCAATGAACATGTAAAGTCTCTCAAAAGACTTCAAAACTCAATTAGCTTACAATAAAGATTCAAGCTATATTTTTTGACCCAGTTTATCTCTTTAAAATGTAAAAAAAAAATCAAAGGAATTCCCCTTCTTTCTTTGTTCTCTGTTCTTTTTTTATAATCCCACAATTTTTGATACCCCATGTCCTGCACAGGGGACTGGGAGCTAGTCATGGTTGATGACCGAGGGAGCCCCGTGAGGTGGCATGGAGAATTACTGGGAGCTATGTAACATTACTCCTATCTTACCTGGTCTTTCCTACTCTTGTTTTACGTTATTTTTGATTGACATATAATTGTACATATTTATGGGGAAATGTGATGTTTTGATGCATGTGTACCTTGTGTAATGATAAGGTAGTAATCAGCACACTACAAACATTTGCCATCTCTATGTGGTGAAAACACTCCCATCTGTGGTCTGGGACATTATGGAAATACAACAATGGGGAGCTCAGGGCTGAAGCACTCACTGCTTTCACAGAGAACCCAGGTTAGGTTCCCTGCAGTCACATGGTGGCTTAAAACCAACCAGAAATCCCATTCCATAGAATTCAGAACCATCTTTGAGCCTTCATGTATACTGGGCATGTACAAATGCTCATACATATAAAATAAAAAATAAACCTTCTTAAAAGTTAGATTAAAAGAACGACCTCCATCACAGTGATACCACTGATAAGCACAGAGGATGCTGTATCACATGACGTCATCCAGGAGTAGAAAGATGAATAGCCCATCATCTTGCTCATCAGTGGCCTTAACAAGTGCCAACCTCAAAGAGATTCAGAGAAGAAGGTGGTGGCCAAGGGGACAATGGTGGGGACACAATAGGCGAGAACCCATACTTAGGGGAGTAAACACAGGCATCCTCTTCACAGTGAGGTCATTTCTGATTTAAAGGCAGGATGCAAGTGAGACCTATCAAATGAGACCATGAGGTGCTTTAGGACATACCTGGACAATGAGCCATGGTTTTCTGTGTTCCACACTTGGACAATGGGCCACAGTTGACTGAGTCAACACTTGGACAATGGACGATGGTCCATGGTTGACTGTGTCAACACTTGGACTATGGGCCACGGTTGACTGTGTCAACACTAGGACGATGGTCCATGGTTGACTGTGTCAACACTAGGACGATGGTCCATGGTTGACTGTGTCAATACTTGGACAATGGGCCAGGTTGACTGTGTCCACACTTGGGCAACAGGCCAGGGGTTACTGAGTGTCTGCTACCTTAGATTGGTGCAAGCTCGCCTCTACTTTACTTTTCAACTTCTACTCTGACCAGCCACCATAGCCTGGCAAGGTAGCCCTGATGCTGATCCCTCACGCCTCTGGAGGCCAGAAGGCCAGCCCAGGTTTCATGGACAGAATCTGGCCCTGCTCCTTTCTGGAGGCCCTGGGTGGGCCATCCCCCCCCCCCAGCACTCTGGAGGAGCAGAGTTCCTTGCTCACACTCGATGGCGGTCCTTTGCCTTGCTGGCTGGAAGGCTTGAGGCCTTCCTCCAGCCAGAGAGTCATCGTCCATGCTTGGCTTGCAGCTCCATCCTCCATTTTCAGACCTGCTGATAGGGCAGGTATCTGCTGTAACTGACTCTGCCCTTTGCAGCTTCTCTTTCAGTTGTCAGCCCGTGGCCGTGCTTTTCTTTTACAGATGAGGTGAATCCACAGTAAGCCAAGATGGCCTCCCATCTCAAAGCCCTGAACCCAATCGCATCTGCAAAGTCTCTCGAGCCCTAGAGGTAATAACACCTATGTTTTAATAATTAAAATGGATACCTTCTGGGGCCATTATTGTGTGCACCAGAAGCTTGTCCAGGGACTCTTTTCTGTCCTTTATCAAGCCCTCAATGTTCTTGCCAGATGCAGTGATGCTTCTAATCCTTCATGTTCTCCTCCTGGGAGCAACTCTTCTTGTCAGCAGGCTGGTGGTGTTTGAGAACCCAGATTTAGGTAGAGACAGGTTAGAGGGGGAGGAGAAGATAGTAACACAGGAGGGAAATGGAAGGGAGGAATTAAACAGACAGACAGACAGACACACACACACACACAGAGGGGGGGGGCATCCTAGTTCTTAGTGATCACGTCTGTCATTACTATACAGTAATGACACTCAGGTTTCAGCTGAGAAGCCAGAGAGACCTTCAGCCACCCACCAGCCATTCTTCCAGATGTGAGTATCCTGCTACAAGGAGACTCACCCTAAGAGCCCCAGTTCCGGTCAGACCTCCTGCTGTCACCAACCCTCAGCCCAAGACTGTGGCATACAAACCATAGTCAAAGCTGACAAAATGCAAGCAGACATGTACAGAGATTTGCAGAGAAATGTACTCTAGGGGAATAAGGGGGGGGGAATAATCTTTGATAGAGATGTTCCAATTAGCACAATAAACGCATACTCAAAGGATTGGGGTGGGAAGTCAAAGACAGCACTTTTTCTGAAACAAAAGGGATTCAGGCAAGGGGACAAAGACTGTGGTTGTGACCACACCAGGTTGACTGCATAGATGTGGATGGCTCTGCAGGAAAGAAACCTCAGTGTGACATCCAAAGGTCCTGAGGACGTCTCAGGCAGTCATGTGAAGACCAGGCACAGCCATGCGTGCTTGAGGCCCCATGAGGGCCAAGGCGGTGAACACAATCAGATGCCAGAAGCTGGCTGGCCAGCCAGCCTAGCTCAAACGAGCTTCAGGGTCAGCGCCAGACCCTGTCTCAAAAAATAAGGCGATATGGAAACATTCCATATCCTCCTCTGACTTCTGCATTTGTATGCACAGGTGGGCCCAGCTACATACCTGTGTATTCACCACACATGCAATTACACAACACACACACACACACATGTGCACACACAGAAGACTATGCCACTTAGTTAACAGTTTTAGATTTTTTAAATGAATAAGTAATATCAGTAACAAAGAAATTCCTTCCATTTATGTTCAAACTTCTAGAAAATTGACACTGTGCATATACATATAAGTGTGTGTGTGCATGTGTACATGTGTATACGTGTATATATATGTTTGTGTACAGTATGTATATGTGTGTGCATATAAGTGTGTATTTGTATATATATATATGTGTGTGTTTATGTATATGCATGTGTTTATGTGTATGCATGTGTGTATGTGTATGCATATGTGTATGTGTATGCATGGTATGCTGGTGTGTATGTGTGTGCATGCACATAAGCACGTGTGTTCACACAAACATTCTTCTCTGATAGCACAAAGATAAGACCCTTCATCACAAATGTCAGTTTTTAAATTCTCAGAATTTGCATTCATTAATCTAGGCCCAAATGCATTAAAAAACTCCACTGTTTTTTAACCTGAGATTATTACTTCTCTTGAAATATTAGTAATAAGTAATATTTCATGGTTCGATGTCTCCATTTCCTCAAAAGGGCAAGTTCCTTTCCAAGTTTATTGCATGCGGTTGGGGTTAAAATTTAATTTGCCCCAAACTCACCTCATATTCAATATTAACTTTCAAGATGACTTTAAGTTTATGGAAAACTGAATGGTTTCTTTGGTTAAGAAATGCTTGTCTCGTGCCAACCAGGTCCCCTAGAGCCTCATGGCCAAGTTGTTCACATGTTGATCGAGTAAGGAAATGTTGAAATTAGGAGGTAAGATTTGCCAAGCAGGGCTCCTCAGCCCACTAGAGGGCTTTCCTATGGAAGTTGTTTCTTTGAAATGCTTCCAATCATCCTGAACAACTGCTAATACTTGTCTTGGCTGTGTCCTAAGAGAGTGTCTGTGACATCAGACGCAGTGTCAGGTTGCATTCTTGCCCCTTCACAGAGGACTCAGAGTTCACACTGAAGAAGGCCCTATGCACGGTCCCCTTCGAGTCCCACCTCTCCAGTGTCCCGACCACACAGCCCAGGAAAACTTCAGTAACTCACCCAGATGACAGTCCAGGGGGAGGCATGGAGCAGATCAGTCTGCCCCAGACGCACATTCCTCGTCACTGGACCAGGGGCTTCTGGGCCATGGAATGAAGGGTGTCTCACCAGTTCCCATCCATCCGTCTTGGTCAGAGGTATCTCCTGGGGTTGCTCTGTCTGCCTCTGAGGCACTGACTTTTGGCTTCTTTACTATGTAGCCAACTTACATATCACAGAAGGTCTTTACTGTGATCAGGTGGCCTGTGGCATGTTTCACGAAGACGTGCTTTCTTTTCCTGAGTTCCAGTGTGCTATTTAAAGATACAGTGGGGAAATGCCAGTATTTTCACAAGGCGAGCTAACCAGTGTCTCGACGTGCTATCCCTTAGAGACATTAAACACGAGCACCCTGAAGTTACATGGTCGCTGGGTGGTGGTGCACGCCTTTAATCCTAGCACTTGGGAGGCAGAGGCAGGTGGATTTCTGAGTACAAGGCCAGCCTGGTCTACAGAGTGAGTTCCAGGACAGTCAGGGCTACACAGAGAGACCCTGTCTGGAAAATGCAAAGGAAAAAAAAGTTACATAGTTGTTGTGTAACATTGTGTCACCTCAAACACCTGTCAAATAGGATAACCTTAGGACCTATGTGGCAGGGCTGCTTTGAGGACTAAGCTATGTGGTCCTTCAAAGAGAACTGGTCACATCTTGGGTATCATCATCACAGCCCTGTCTATCATCGCAATCACCATCATCCTCATCACCTGCACCACAGCAATCAGCAGCAGCAGACCCCTGAGACAACCTCCCCCATCCCACAGTGCTCTCAGACGAGACTCTCACGGGAACCTTGGACACACATGTAGCCTGTAATGAGCAATTGCCGTTCACAGGGTTTTTGCCTTTCCCACGATTCAGCCACTGTACTGTGAGCCAATTTAGGGATGCCTGTGTTCCAGTCAGACCCACTGCTCCTTTTGGGATACAGCAGGCTTCTCAATGCTGGTAGGACTCAGAGGAGCTGTCTGTGGGTGGGCTGGAATGGGGTCTGGGCAGAGTCCTGATCACAAAGTGGCATCCTTCCAGCCGGGTGGTCGCTGAGCTACAATCTGACCTGGGAGAGGCAGTTCACCCAAGATCAGCAGGTGTGGACTATTGTTACAGGTGTGCAATAAGTAACACTGCTGTTGTGCCCCTGTTAGGTCAGAAGTCTAATAGCAACCTGGAAGGTGAGCTCACTCCGCCCTTTGGTGAGACCCCAGCCAGATGGTTTTGTGTCTGGAGTCTAATGGACTACCCATTCCCTTGGGTGTCACATGGCTACATGGAGACCCACGATGCTGGGGCTCCTAAGGAGCCTCTGCCTCCCTGTGTCTCTTCTCTCATGGCCTTCAGCCTTTGGAACTCAGGCAGACAGACACTATGGTGGCCTCTTCGTGCTCCAGAGAGGCATGTTCAGGGAGAGACAGCAGCAGTCTAACCAGGACACAGAGCCTCCCATGACAGAGTACAGCCTCTCTTCCAACCCATTCTATCCCTGCCCCTCCCCAAGACCATCACAAAAAGCTCCTCAGAGTCAGGGGAGAGGCATATGGCTGCGATAGGGGTGCCATGCTATGTTACAGAGGTGTTTGACAGAACAGCCGTCAACAACCTGTCAAACACGGGCCCTTCTATGCATCACCCCTGCCTGCTGACACTCCTCCCGTCTCCCTGGCCTGATATTTTAGTCTATGGTTTCCTCCATCCGAGCTTTAGAACTGGAGCTTTAGAACTCAGGCTACAAGCAACCATCCCTATCTGAGACATTCACTTGGACTTGCAAACAGCCCAAGTGTGAAATACTGTTGTCTGATACATGGCAGGCTCCTTACTGTTGAGGGGCAGTACAGGGAGTGGGAACGGAGCCCCCTGGGCTTAATGAAGAGAGCAGATGCAAGCCAGTGAGCCTCCCAACTGCCCGCTATGTGCCTCTCAGCCTCGCTGTAAACACGCTCCGTTTTCAGATGGACAAGGGCAATGATGTCTTGCTTGGCAGCACAGGGTCGAGAGATGGACCGTTTGAGACGGGTTTAATGCAAACCATGTCTTAGCCCCCACTCAGTTCTGATTTTGAGGGATGCCTCAGCTTAGTTTCTGACTACAGCATCATGCACTTGAATGGACCCGTAGACAGAGACTCCTGCCTCCATTGCACATGGGTTCACATCTGAGCACTCCTAACCCGCTCCCCAGTGCTGGCCCCCCACGCAAACCATGAGCAACTCTCTTTATCAGGACACTGGCATTGCCTCCAGCCTCATGGGATTCATTCAAAAGTAAAAGGAGACACGAGAAAGCCTAGTTGTCGATTTGACACGCTTGGGAAGAGGGAACGTCAACTGAAGAACTGCCTCCATTAGATTGACCTATGGTGATTGTCTTAATTGGGGGTTCTATTCCTGCACATACATCATGACCAAGAATCAAGTTAGGGAGGAAAGGGTTTATTCAGCTTATACCGCCACACTGCTGTTCATCACTAAAGGAGCTCAGGGCTGGAACTCAAGCGGGTCAGGAAGCAGGAGCTGATGCAGAGGCCACGGAGAGCTGTTCCTTACTGGCTTGCTTCCCCTGGCTTGCTCAGCCTGTTCTCTTATAGAACCCAAGACTTCCAGCCCAGGGATGGCACCACCCACAAGGGACCCTCCCCACTTGATCACTAATTGAGAAAATGCTCCACAGCTGGATCTCATGGAGGCACTTCCCCAACTAAAGCTCCTTTCTTTGTGATAACTCCAGCCTGTGTCAAGTTGACACATAAAACCAGCCAGTACAGCCATGTCTGTGAAGCATTTTATTAATCGGTAATTAATTTAGGAGGGTCCAGCCCGCTTTGGGCAGTGCCATCCCTAGGCAAACAGGCCATTGTCTGTATTAAGAAAACACTAGGTGAACAGACAACCAGAGAGCAGCCTGTAGGCAGTATTCCTCAGTGGTTTCTGCTTCAAGACCTTGCCTTGAGCCTGTGCCTCCGCTGCTCTCAGTGGTGGGCTGTGACCTGTAAGCCAAACAGCCTCTCCCCTCTCCAAGTTACTTTTGGGCATGTCTATCACAGCAACAGAATGCTAACTAGGACAGACACTTGTTTCCCTTTCGTTCCGGATATGGGAACAAATTTTTGCATGAAAAGAAACTCGAGAAATGCAAACATTTATAGAGCTTTAAAATAGATTTTAAATATATATTCTGTTACAAATGAATGAGTTTTCTTTTAATAAAAACATGCAATTTAAAAAAGATCAAATAAAAATGGTTCAGGAGATGATTCTAGAAGTTACAGTGCTACAAAGTTATTGTTATCATTTGTTGGTATGTGTGTGTGTGTGTGCCCATGTGCTCAAGGAGGCCAGAAAAGGGCATGTGACCTTGGAAGTAGGGTTACAAGTGGTCATATGGGCACTAAGAATGAAACGCAGGTCTCCCCATTAAAGAGCAGAGTTCTCTAAACCACCATGTGTTCTCTCCACTTTCCGTTTTTGTTTGATTGGTTGGTTTTGTTGTTTGTTTCGTTTTTGTTTTTGCTTTTGAAAGGAACCTCTCTCCTTTTCTCCATAGCTGTCTTAATATACAATGCTACCAGGAGTAAACATTGGTTCCCTTTTCTCTGCGTCTTCATCGTTACCTGAGATTGCTTTTTCTATTGGTTTTTCCGACAGCGATCATTCTATCTGGGTTGACACTTGGCTGCATTTCGCTTCCCGTGATGTCTGGGCGTCCATCTCGTGCAGCTGTTCGCTGTTTGTGTGTCATTTGTTAGACAAATCATTTTCAAATATTTTTCTCCTATTCTCCAGTTGTGGGCTTTCTCCATTGATTGGTTCCTCTGCTATGAAGACATTTAGTTTAATGTCATTTTATTTGTTTCTTTTTGCTGCTTTTGATATTTTCAGGGGCATATCAAAAAACTGTTACCTCCATTGAAAGCTTTGCATCTTTGCCTACGTTTTCAGAATTCTGGATTTTATACTTTGTCTTTGATTCTCTTCGAGGTGACTTTTATGCAGAGTGGGGCTGGGGATCACTCTGAGTCTTCTTCATGTGGGTGTCCATTTTTTCCTAGTTCCACTTGCTAAGCTGTCTGCACTTTGACCAATGTATGTTCTGAGCACCTTGAGGAGAAGCCCCTGGCTCTGTGTGTGTGTGTGTGTGTGTTTGCTTCTGGAATCTGCATTCCACTCCACTTGTCTGTCTGGTTGTTTCTCTGCCATTAGTAGCTTATTCGGGTCACTGTGACTCTGCAACATGTCTTGAAATAAGACATGGAGCAGTCTCCGCTCGTTCCTTTTGCTGGGTAGTGCTTTGGCTATTCAGGAACTTCTATGTTTTTTTTTTATGAATTTTTAGATTGTTCTAGTACTATGAAAAATACTGTTGGTGTTTCCATGGTGACTATATTGAACCCACAAATCACACTGGGTCCTGTGGACATTTTAGTGGTATTGAATCTTCCACTTTGGTGTCTTCTTCAACTTCTTCCCTCAGGTTTCATATTATTATTGGAGTGGTCTTTTATTATTTCCTTATTGAAATTTATTCCTAGGACTTTTATTATTTCTGTAGATGTTGCGAGCAGGATTTAAAAAGTTACTTATTGATGCCTGACGTGCTGCTATTGTCTGCATGTTCATTTTGAATCCTGAAACTTTATTAAGACTGTCTAGTCCTAGAGTCTGTTAATAGATTTTTTTCTGTACAAAGAATCATATTGTAAACAGAGATATGTCAACATCCTCCTTTCCTGCCAGTAAATTACTCTGACTAAATCTTATAAAACTCTATTAGATAAGAGTGGGAGGAGGCTGGAGAGATGGGTCAGTGGGTCAGTGGGTCAGTGATTGAGAGTGTTGGCTTGTCTTACGCGGGACCTGTTATCTGCTCCCAGCACTGTCATTATAGCTCACAATCTTCCATAACTCTGGCTCCAAGTGAGCTGACATCCTCTTCTGTTCTCCAGAGATATGGCACCAATATGGTGCAGACACCCATGGAAGCAAACACTCATATGTATAAAATAAATAAATTAATTTTTTACAAAAAAGAACTGAGGGAACTCCTTGTCTTATTCCAAGTCTTAGAGGAGACCCTGTTGTAAGATATTTCCTATCCATTCACATTGAGGCAGTGAGAGGCCAGTGATTGGAGGAGAGAGAGGAGGAGGAGCTAAGGGAAGTGAAGGGCATAGGGGAGAGAGGCTCAGGGGTCCACACAGCAGAGCAGAGCAGAGACGCGGATATCCAGATGGCTTCAGACATATTTCTGGTGTTTTGGAGAGGTTAGATGTATTAGAATAAGCCAGGCAGTGGTGGTGCATGCCTGTAATCTCAGCACTCTGAGAGGCAGAGGCAGGCGGATTTCTGGGTTCGAGGCCAGCCTGGTCTACAGAGTGAGTTCCAGGACAGCCAGGGCTATACAGAGAAACCCTGTCTCAGGGCAGGGGGGGAAGAAATATTGGAATAAGACTTTATCATTGTAAATTGGCATTATGTAATTGGGAGTTTTATATACATAAAGATATTTGGTTAACTATTCAAGTTTAAGAGTCATGCTTTACCAGGGACTTGGTGCCGAGGCTTGGCGGGGTGGTACTTTTTAAATTATTACCCACTACAAGATACAGCCAGCTTTTCTCCATCTGGTATAGTGTTGGCTTAGGAGGAGTTTTTTAACTTGAAGACATTTGGATTTTATCAAAGCTCTTTCTGCATCCACTGACCTGATTTGTGATTCTGTTCACACAGTGTGTGCTGCTTATTATTTATGTATTTTGTTCTGGTTTTCTCTTGGGGTTGGACTCAGGGCGGCCATTCTCCCTTGCATCCTGGTTTGGAAATCTGCATTGATGTGTTAAATCCAAAATGGCGCTATGTTTCTGAAGTATCATTGGATTCCGTGTGGCGGTATGTAGTGGAGAGTGTTACCTTTGTGTGTGTTTCGGACTCATTCTTCACTGCTCTCTTTGCTATGTCTGTGTCTGCTTCATAGTACTGTGATTGTACCTCTGGAAGATGAGATTTGAAACATCTCTTTCCTTTTGGTTGCTTGGAATGGTCTGAGATGTGCTTTCATTGCTCTGTGAAGGTTGAAACAATTTAGCAGTGGAGAGATACAATACCATGCCTGCTTTTGTGAGAGAATTTTCAGTGCTTCTGTTTCCTTACATGTCGTAGTTTATTTGGATTTTTATGTTCCCAGAAGTTCAACCTTGGCAGGTCATGTGTATGTAGAAATCTATCTACTTCTTCTGCATGTCCTCCTGTAAGCCTCTCGTTCACCTAAGGACCCCATGTCCTTATGAAGATCCCTCGACTGGCCTGTCTCATCTGTTCAGGTCACAGTGAACACACACATTTCCCTGCACACGTTTTTATCTGTGTTTCTCCAGGAAATGTCTCACCCATCCGTATGTCTGTCTTCTTTGTATCCACACTGGATTGAACAGTGTCTGCAAAGATTTATGACCTTCTTGGTATCTCACGACATGATCTTGTTTGGAAGAGGGGCCGCTGCAGTAAGAAGCTAAAGGAGAACAAGGTCAGTACTCCAATGTTGCTTGTCTCCTCATGAAGGAGCAGCCAGGGAGACACTGAAGGGAGAGTGCCGAGTGGTCACAGACTCATGGGGGGGGGGGAAGGGAGAGAGACAGAGAGAGAGATGGAGATACAGAGAGACAGAGTGACAGAGAGACAGAGAGACAGAGAGAGACAGAGAGACAGAGTGACAGAGAGACAGAGAGAGACAGAAAAAGAGACAGAGAGAAACAGACAAACAAAGAGACAGAGAGACAGAGAGACAGAGTGACAGAGACAGTGACAGAGAGACAGAGACAGACAGACAAAGAGACAGAGACAGACAGACAGAGTGACAGAGAGACAGAGAGATAGACAGAGAGAAGAGATAGAGAGACAGAGAGACAGAGACAGAGAGATACAGAGAGATAGAGAGACAGAGAGATAGAGTGACAGAGAGACAGAGAGATAGAGAGACAGAGAGATAGAGTGACAGAGAGACAGAGAGATAGAGAGACAGAGACAGACAGAGAGATAGGGAGACACAGAGATAGACACAGAGAGATAGAGAGAGACACAGAGACAGACAGAGACAGACCGACCGACCGACAGACAGACAGACATGTGCCCAGGGACTCATAGGAGAGAGAGAGAATGTCAAATGTGCAGAAAAGAGATCATCATGTGCCCAGAGCTGCCCATGAGTGAACTGTGGAGTTGCTGAACTCAGAAAGTCATGGACTGATTGCCCCTGTCTGCTGGAAGCTGGAAGGAGCCAGGGCGTCTCCTCAAGACGATCCTTCCAAAGACATAGGTAGCTCTGAGCTCACCTTGGCTCAGCACTCCGTTTTCAGCTGCTTGGTGTCCCCTACTTTGAGTACTTTGTTGTGTTGGCCCAAGGAAGGGATATGTGTCCCCAACAAGGCAATGTGCTCAGGCTAGTGATCATCCAGGGAATTCTGCCTCTTATTCCCTATTTCATTCTCCGCTGAGTTTTACAAGCCACAGATATCTTTATTTGAGAACCTCGGGACCGGACCATGGAGGGAAGGGCTGGGAAGTGAGAATGTGGGAAGCCAGGTGCACCTGTGCAGGTTGTATGTGTAGGAAAAGTGAGTGTGGGAAAGTAAGGCAGAGGTACATGTTACATGTGTGTGTTCTTATGTGCACATTCATGTACATGCATATATATATATACATGAGTCTTATATGCACACATAAGTACAGTATGTGGATTTGCATGGCTCTGTAGTATGTGTGTGTATCTGTATGTTATATATGGTGTGTATGTGTGTGTGTGTGTGTGTGTGTATTATATGCACACACAAGGATAGGATGTGTATTTGCATGGCCCTGTGTATATGTGTATCTTTATATAAGTAAATGGTATAGTGTGTGTGTGTGTGTGTGTGTATTGTGTGTGTGTGTGTGTGTGTGTGCATGCGCGCGCACATGTGTGCATGCGCGCGCACATGTGTGCATGCGCGCGCACATGTGTCCATGCACGCCCACATGCATGGGTCATCCCTTTGTCTCCCTGGGAGAACTTCAGCCAGTTGCCCCTGTGGAGTGTTGACAGAAGAGAACAGAAACTGGCTGGCCTCTGCTCTGACCCTGGAGCATTGACAAGAAATTGTCACCTTTTATACCATCAAGTGAGGATAATAAATGCAGGTTGCTTCCACTGCTACTTCATAGAAAGAATTTTTAAGAGCGAAAGTGCCAATGTAGTGTATTTTGAGAATGCAAGAGGCTTTCTTACTTTGGGTTTTTGCCAGTCTCTCTCTCTGTCCTTATTTTCTTATGTCTGTTGGGTTTCCCTTTGGGGATTGAGCTATAGAGGTAAATTCAGTATTCTGGAAAAGCTTTATGCAGACAGAAAAGCTGCAAAAAAAGAGCAAAGAGGCTCCTCACGCACACTTCGCCCGGCTTCTTACATAATCAAAACTTTAATCAAGGCTAAGAACCTGGGGAGAGAAGTTGGACTCTGAAGGAGCGTGTCACGGAGCACGTGCCGGGGCCGGTGCCAGTGGCCCCAGGATGACATAGAACCCAAGGGGCTAGCCTTGGAACAGTGCTGCTCACCTCTTGGCCCTGTGTAGCAGGTATTTTCCCATCTCTTGGCTCCAGTGCAGCAGCTGCGGTCTGCAAGCCCCTGATGCACCTGGTAGAGGCGGGGCTGCCACGTGCAGCCTGGTTTGGATAGATGCCCATGTTCTCTCTGGGGCGTTGGTAAACTAAAACCACGTCTATTTCTAGATAGGACACACAGGTGAATCTGAGGATTCTGAGTGGAGGGAGGCACTGTTCTCAGCTTCCACAGTATAGTTAGATAGGGAGTGTGCACATGGTACACACCATAGCACACAACATGCAACATGGATGACCGGACACTTTACACACAGCATGCATGACTGCAGGTCTCACGCATGGCAAGGAGGACCATATGCATGGGACAGCAAACATCAGACACAGACACTGAACAACGGAAATTAATAATCAGTTAAATTAACAGCTCTATTAAATCTAATTTATGCAGCATAGTGCCTACCTGTGCGAAGCCCACAGCAGCTGCAAAGCCATTGTGCTGGCTCAGTTTTTTAGACATTTTTATCGTCCCCTAAAGGAACTTTTGGTCCTCTGCAGTCATGAGCCATCCACTCTCTCACAACCCCTAAGTATTAATTAGCTTCTCTGTTGCTGTAATAAAACACCATGACCAAAGGCAACTTGGGGAGGTCAGGGTTTATTTGGCTTACAGGTTAGCAGTCCACCCTGGAAGGCAGTCGGGGCGAGAACTCAAGGCAGGGATCTGGGGGCAGGAACGGAAGCAGAGCCTGTGGCAGGATTCTGCTTACTAGCTTGCTTCCTGGCTTGCTCACAGGATCATGATTGATAGCCTAGGACAACCTGCTTAGGCGTAGGGCACCCCACAGTGGGCTAGGCCCTCCTACAGGAACTATAACTCAAGAATGCCCCATGTCTGGCAGCGGTGGCACACTGCTATTATCCTCCTATTCCAAAGCCAGAGAGGCAGGGGGATCTCTGATGAGTGGCCCGGTGCCAAAGACCATGATATTATATCGGCCACGCTGTTGGAATCCTGAGGTGATGGTGATCTGGGGACAGGACGACACAATGTGAGTATGAACCGTTCCCTGGTCACGTGCCCCCTCCACACTCACTACGGATAGAGGTTCGGATCCTTGGTATCAGCCGTTGAGTCTCCATCACCAACTTCCAGCCTGAGCCTGAATCCCGGCATCAAAGGTGAGTTTTAATTCTGAAGCACATCTTCCTGAGCCGAATCTCATTAATAAAAGACGAGAAATAAATTTTCAAAAGGAACTTGCTGAGATTCTTTTGCAGCCACACACGCTGTCAGAAACTTTACCCCCACAACCCTTGAACAAGAAGGATTTTTTTTCTCAGCAGTATGAAATGATCTGCACTCCTTTTGCGGCAAGTCCACAATCGCTGGTGTGGAAGGAGCCCCAGCCGGGGCTAATATTTATGTGTGTGCTGTCATTTTGTCCTTAGAGGAAAAATGAAAATCTCCTGGCATATATAAAATATGCCATTAATTACTGAAGAGTGTCTCTGTGTGGAAAGGGGGGAAAATGAGGGCAGATAATTGGAGACTCCCTTGTCCTCCAAAGATGTTTCAGGGGGCATGGGAGGAAGTCATCGAAGTGTGATGGTTGTCACCCTGAGAGCTGGTTGGCAATGGCAGATGTGGCCCCTGCACAGCAGCCAGCATGGGGCTCGGGATGCAGCTCACTCAGCAGATGCATCACCATGGCTTCGGGCAGATCTCTGGGTACCACAGATGATGCCACTTCATTTTATTTGTGAGGTCTGAAGAATCTGCACTACGATTGTGCAGCCAAATCACACAGCCTGGGATGAGAGTGTCTAGCACGCCCCGCAGGAGACGATCCTGCACAGGCAGGGCCATGACAAAGCATATCTCGCTCGGTGAGTCAAACATCTCCAAGGGTGACAGACACACTCCTCCCAGGAAGCCTCGGACATGTGCTCCGTGCACACCTGCATGTTGGTGCCTCAAACTCCTGCAGCTTCCGCTGGCGGTGACTGAAGTGTGGCCTTTACTTATCCGCCCTTGAGAGCAAGGGAGTTCAACTGTCCTGTCCACCTCAGGATCAGGAAAGCCAAGTCTCTCCTGATGTCTCTCCACTGCCACGTTCACCGTGCTGCCACGGCCACCCCAGCTCTCCCTGTGTGTGGTACTCCAGGGAGATGCCCCCACCATGACTTGTCTCTGGCTGTCACTGAGCCTTTTCTGTACTCTGAATCATGTTGGGAGCCTGTCATGTGTGCAATGTTCTGCAAAGCTCGGGGCTTACAGACATCCCTGCAGAGTTCTGGGGAGAAGCAGGGATGGAGGAATCGCAGAGCCCTGGCAACCCTGAGTAATATCAGAAAGCAGCGCGAGGTACAAGAGGCTTACTGGAATAGTTCACTCCTTCATGGAGACAGCAAGCCACCGCTGTCTCTCACCTCCGTCCGCTGTCAGGATACAATGGACAACCCTGTGGCTAGGATACAGAAGGCTGCCAATGAGAGCCAGGAATCTGCTCACACCCATTGCAGAGCAGAGACAGCCACCTTCTGGCTTCTTAACCCTCCTTGAGCTGATTCCCATGGTGTCTTGATTGACGTGAGGATGTGATGGGGTTGTCATTGGGAGGATCAGCTCTTTTTAGTGGGTTCAGGATGTGTTTGAACCCTGCAGACTCCTCAATCCAAGGCCATCAGGGCAATGTTTCCCCATTGTTGTCTGGTCAACAACAGCTATGTTTCTGTTTCTTTAAGACTTACTCAGCAAGCATGCACTGAGCACCTACTATGTGCAGGGTCTCTATTCAACCACTACAGATAGAGAAGTAAAGAGAACGAAGGCCTTGCTCGTGCAAGAGACCAACACTGTGCACTGAGTCAACCTAGTGTTGATGTTGGAAACTATATGTGATTGGGTGATGGGAAGGTAGAGGAATGGTGTTGTGTTGGCTGCCTAGCAATGAGATCACTAATGAGTCAGTGTTTAGACATGGCCAGAAAGAGGAGGTGGGCCAGTAACCATGGGAGAAACACTGTGAGAGAGGAAGAATATGGAAAGGTATTGATGGGGAGAGCACAGCAGAGAGCGCGTGAATGTTGCAGAGGAGGAAACAGGGTGGAGAGGCGGTATCAGGTCTGCTGTGGGGCATCAGGAATATGAATAAGCTACTTTGATGAACACAACAGCTGCCTGGTAAAACATGCCACTCTAAGAGATGGTGCATGTTCTCAAGGAGAGACATGGATCGACTCAAAAAACCAAAAATCCTTAGGAGGCCAAATAGTGACTGAGACCCTGAGCTTCACGATTGCTCAGCATCAGAATGAATAGAAACTGGGGCCTAGGAAGACAGGGATGAGGGTGGGGAGGAAGGAGAGTGGTGGGGGCAGGGTAGGGAGTTAGGAGAGTGGTACTGGGAACAGAGAACAAGTCTGAGCCCCGAGGACAAGGACGCAGAGAATGAGGAGAGAGAGGTGAGAAGAGGGAGGGAAGTCAAGGTTGCACACCCGAGGACTCTAAGAGACAGGGATGAGGGTAGAGCTGGGGGAGAGGGGTGGGAGTCAGGCCACTGGGTGAGAACCTGAACTTTGAAGATGCTAATTATCCTGCTGGTGGTGATAATGAGCTGTAAACTCTCCCTCCCCAAGTCTTCAGTGTGATAAGCCAGACTTGGCTTTGAACTCATTCACACTCCAAGAGGTGGCACCCCATGAGCCCCTGACTGACAGAATACCAGCAGGACTACTTCAAGGCACCTCATCTCCACCCAGCCTGGAGGCACTGGCTTCTGCCTCTCAGAGGCAGAGCCTTGTTGCCAAGCTGAGTCAAAGTCCCTAAGACAATCCTTCCTGGGGAGGAATCAAGTCCCTGACTCCCATACCATGTGACCCCCCCCCCAAGGAAATTCTAGTGCCAGCTGGGATTTCTAGTCAGGCAGACTGGTAAACCCAACAGGACTCTGTTGATGGCTGAGGCAAACAAGTTTCCCAAAGTCTGTGAACCAAGCTATGGAAGTAAACACGAGAGCCTACCAAAGGGGCCGTTCCACACCCAAGAGCTAAGTGCCATCCAGAAGACCACCGGGAGGGATGTGTGGGGATGCAAGAAGCATGGTTATCATTGGCTGGAGGCTGGAGGATCAAGTCACAGGCAAACAGGAACTCTGAAAGCCTCCTGGTAAGGGCAGAAATATCAGAGCATGGCATCCTTGTCTTTTCTTGGGTTGATTTTTAGCAAGAACCCCCAAATAGGATGCCATCTGGTATCTAGGTTTCATGCTTCTTGCTGGGCAGGGCTAGGCAGTGCCTCTAGGACATCCAGGTTTACTGTCCTCAGCTGTGCACGCCTGCCTCACACCCATCCAAACACAGCACTGTGCAGGACTGCCCAGGTGGGGCATCTAGAGATGGGTTCTTTTAAGAGGCATTACGCTGGCGCCATGGCCATCCTACTGGGTACAAACATCCCCAGAGAAACGATGATTAGAATAAAAATAAGTCATATTCCTCACAGAGCTCTCACAAGCAGAGCTGAGCAAGACAGGCTTTCTCCAAGTTCAGTTTCCACGTTAATTATTTAACCAAAGTGGAGTCTAAGATTTGTGGAGACGGAAGACACGCAAGGTTGAAAGGGGGGTTTCATTTAGCATTCTGAGCCCTTTCACAGAATCTCTAATCCTCCCAATAATCCTCTAATATATCAACCTGATTTTATAAATGAATTTATAAAAATTTATAAGGTTCATGAACTGAAGCTTAGCGAGAATGACTAAGGAGCCCCAGCCGCATGCTGGAGGCAGAAGACCAGGACCGGACGTCGTGGCGCGACTCCTGCATGTGCTCGGAGACTTCACAGAGATGTGCCCCTCACTCACATTCCTTAACACAATTCCTCTCCACACTTCTTCCCAGGGAGTACGCTCTGCCCGAGAACCAGCTGTACAGTGTATAATTATACAAACTTCGCGGCATAAATAGAAGTCATTTTTAGAGAAATATCCACATGGATGCGAGGCACATTCCATTATGCAGCAGTCACAACACAAGTGGCCTAGAAACAACACAAGGCCATCTCAAGCAGCACCCCAAGGCTGCGGGGCTCCCAACGCCTCATTGTGCAGGCACACAGGCTCTGCAGCTGCAGATGACTGAAACAAAGGAGAGGCATGGACCCTAGGCACAGAGCAGGGCCACACTGAGAGCAGAACCAGCCAAGATAATTATCTGTTTACTCCTGACGCTCACCACAGTCTTTGTTATGCCTGTTTTTTATTGAAGGAGCTTTTCGAGCAGATAACTTGATACAAATTATCTGAAAGAAAATGTGTTTTGTTATTACTTGGAATATGAAAAGGTAATCATGTCGGAATGAAGTGTAGATAAAAAATGAGATCATAGAATAAAGGGTACGGAATTTGGCAGTTTAAGCGGAGCCACTCGGGTGGCTGTGGTTGGTGAGTGAACTGAAGAAGATGGCTCCGCTAATGCACCTGCCCCTCCCCATGCCCTGGGGAGATGCAAAATCACCCTGCATTTTAAGTAAGTGCCTATAAGTGATCTTATAATTTTAGGATGAAATATTTACTTTCCAGAAACATCCCTGTCGGGGCATTGCAGTTAGAACAACAACATGCTCAAGAGGTTGCGTGAGTTCTCTCCTTTGCACACTTCCCCCTTCCTACCCACACTTCCTCTCTTCCTGCCCACACTTCCTCTCTTCCTACCCACACTTCCTCTCTTCCTACCCATACTTCCTCTCTTCCTGCCCACACTTCCCCTCTCCCTGCCCACACTTCCTCTCTCCCTGCCCACACTTCCTCTCTACCTGCCCACACTTCCTCTCTCCCTGCCCACACTTCCTCTCTTCCTGCCTACACTTCCTCTCTTCCTGCCCACACTTCCTCTCTCCCTGCTCACATTTCCTTCTGGGCCATACCTCCTCCCTTTGTGTCCACACTTCCTCCCTTCCTGCCCATACTCCTCCTTTCCTGCCCATATTCTCTCACTTCCTGCCCACACTTCCTCCTTTCCTGCACACATTTCCTGTTCACGTTTCCTTCCTGCCAATACTTTCCCACTTCCTTTGGGCCCACATTTCCTCCCTTCCTGCCCACACTTCCTCTGTTCCTGTCCCCACTTCTATTTCTGCTCACACTTCCTTCTGGGCTGCACCTCCTCCCTTCATGTCCATACTTTCTTCCTGCCCACAATTCCTTCCTATTCACACTCCTTTGCCATTTTATTGCCATGAGAAAAAGGTTTACAAGGACAGTGGTACTTACATTATGAGCTCACTGATCCAAAGATAAATTTGTCTTCAGATTTCATATAATTTTGGAAAATAACCCATTAGCCACTTAAGCCATATTTGACATGGCTTCTGTGCTTTGTTAGGATTTAAGCCAAAACACATTGTGCTGCATGAAGGAGCATGTGGATACTGGCTCTTCTTGACAATGATGGCTGCTGAAGGGCCTGCGTGGGTGTGGGGCGATGGGCATGTGTAAGGGGGATGGGAGATGTATGTGCTTGTGTTTGATGCCTAAAGTTACCACTATTGACAATAAAAAATAGATACAGACCTACAAGATCACTAGGAAAAGCAACAAACGCCAAATAATCCATGGAGGGGAAGAGAAAATCCGGCAAGAAAAGACAAATACATGGTATAGAAAGGATGCCGGAAAGACTGTGCACACCTAGGCCATCGTGAAAAGAAATAGTTCAAACATTCTCTTGAAAGGCACAGGGATTTGTGTTAGCATGCACACAGCTAGACGTCTATAAAAGACACACAGCCCAACAGGATGAAGACAAAGCAAATTAGCGGGAGTACATCTGCCCCTATAACAGGGCGCCTTGTTAGGAGTGACATGGGAACACACCACACCCTGCATGGATAGAGACTGACAGGTGCATGGGCAGAGGCCAACAGTTCATTTCTGACCACCGTTCTTAGTACAATCGGGTTGCAGAGGAAGTTTGCTATGGGGGGAAAGGGTCCCCACATTCAGAAAACATCACTAGATTAAAAGGTGAAGCTTATCTACATGTACTTGCATACACCCATACACACACATGCACATACACATGCACATACATAAACATACACACATGCATGGACACGCATGGACACAAATGCACTCATGTGCATAAACAATTAAAGAAAAAAAAGTTGTGAATTCAAGAAAGCAAGGAGGGGTATGTGGGAGGGCTCAAATGGAGAAAATTGAGAGGGGTTGATGTAATTATAATCTCAAAAACAAATTTTAAAATGGTGACTGGTGGCTGTCTTAGCAAAGTGACTTTCTTTAGTGAAATTCAAGTAAACCAACAAAGATGAGCCATTTTATACCAAAAAGTCTCCCTGCAAAACAGAGAAGATCAGTAAAAGCTACTGAGGTACTAAAAAAAACTTACTAAATATCTGCTTGTAAACCATAGTGAGCCCTTTACTTCAGTGAGGAGCTAGAAACTATGACAATAACAACGCTGATAGGCAGGCTGGGGAGGTGGCTCAGCAGTTACAGCTCTGGCCGCCCTTTCTCAGGACCCAGGTTCAGTTCCCAGGCGCCGCATGGTGCCTCACAACCTTCTGTTTAGAGAAGGTCAAATCCCCCTGTGAGCACCTTCATTCACATATACACGCCTATGGAAACACATGTGCAAAGATATGCGCTTTAAAATAAAATAAAACCTTAAAAGCATACATATAATCTGCCTCAGAATAATCCCAACCAAGTCTATACAGAACTTCATGGGAATAGTGTAAAACATTACAGAGAGTGAGAGAGAGACAGAGACACAGAGACAGGAAGAAAAAGAAGAAGAAGAAGAAGAAGAAGAAGAAGAAGAAGAAGAAGAAGAAGAAGAAGAAGAAGAAGAAGAAGAAGAAGAAGAAGAAGAAGAAGAAATGGAGAGGTACATTGTATTCTTGAATGAGAAGGCAGCAGGCTATAAAACACTGAACCTTCCAAAGGAATTCGAATCAGAGCCCTGCATGAGGGTTCTCTGCAGTCTGATGATATAATTTTAAATTTTATTGAAAAGAATAAATATACACTATCATGAGAGAGAGAGAGAGAGAGAGAGAGAGAGAGAGAGAGAGAGATTGAGTTGAGGGAGGAAGGGAGAGAAGTGAAAATGGAAGAAGAAGGGACTAAGAACAAGAGGGAGCAAAAGGGAAGAGGGAGGGAGAGGGGGGAGGGAGAGGGGGGGAGGGAGAGGAGGGAGGGGAGAAGGGTGGGGGGGAGAAGATCCAAGAAGGGAAGGGGAGGAGAGGGGAGGAAAGAGGAGGGGAGAGGAGATTAAGGGAGGGAGGGCAGGTGACTTATCCTCGCAGAACTGGAACACCAAGTTAAAATAAAATAGTTTCATTACCTAGAAATAACCAAACTGAGTACCAAGCCAGAACCAAGATGTAGAGACAGACCTATGTAGACCATGTGATGAAAGCCATGCATTTGTTCTGGGCTGAGCTGGATCTGGGCTTTATTTAATCACCCCACATCTTATGTATATCCAAACATCATATTCCATACTAAAATATATACAGCTCTGACTTTTCAACCAAGGATGAGTTACTATGTGATTATTAATATTAATAATGAAATTGTTTTTAAAACCATTGCTACCGAAGTGGGTCAGGACAACTGTGTGTGAACTTTTAGGATGAGATGAAATTGGGTAGGCATTTCAGGACACTGCGTCCCACACCGGAATACATTTTAATGACCGGAGTGGAACAGGAAGCAGACATATATCAGCATTATGCATGGCTATGTTTGTGGTTTGAATGAGAAGTATCCCCAACAGGCTTGTGTGTTTGAATACTTGGTCCCCAGTGGTGATGCCATTGTGAGTGTGGTGGGGAGGGGATGAACTATGGATCTATTAGGAGGTGGAGCCTTGCTGGGATGGAAGTACCTGGGGCGTGGGAACCACAGGGAGGTGAGATTTGAGGTTCTATAGCCTGGTCCATATCCCATATCCTGCTCTCTCTCTCTCTTTCTCTCTGTTCCTCTCCTTCCCTCCCTCCCTCCCTCCCTCCCTCCCTCCCTCCCTCCCACCCTCCCTCCCTCCCTATCACTCTCCTTGCTGTGTGCCAATGAAATGTGATCTGCTGTCTTGCGGACAGCACCTCCTGCTGCCAATGTCTCCCTACCATGATGGACTGCATCTGCTGTGGAGCTGTGGAGCCCAGACAAACCTTTCTTCCCAAGGTGGTTTCCTCAGTTATTTTATCATGGCAACAGAAAAAGTAATGACTGTTAGTTCCATCCTTGAATCTCCCAAGTAAGGAAAGGCAACACATCCTGATTAAAGGAGGCAGAGGATGGGATGACTGACTAGGTGAGCCTCAGAGTAGATATGGAGTCTGGACAAAAAGGAATGTGGCTCACCAACTGCTGCTCCTCGCCTGGATGCTGGGCTGATGTTAAAGTTGTGATGTATTTGATGGGCCCACCTGATGGTTCCTGTTCACTGTCTACTAGACAGGCCTCTGTTTCTGGGAGCATGTCTGACCCTAGGCCTCTGAGCATGCTAGGTCATGCTTTCTTAACTGAAGTGGCCAGAACTGCCTACTGTGGGTGGAACCATCCCCGAGGCACCAGTCCTGGACCGTACACAACTGTGTGAGCTGAGCATGAATTCGCCGCTCTCCCTACTGTGCACACAATGTAATCAGCTTCCTCGGCTCCCCACCATGGCGGACTCACCTTGGATTGTGAGCTGAAATAAACCCTTCCTCTCTTAAGTTGCTTTCATTGGGGAAAAATTACCTCGATGACAAGAAAGGACACTAAGACTCCGGTGATATGGTGAACACTTGGAGCTGGAGAGCAAGAGACCGCAAAGGCGGAGCTGGAGAGCAAGAGACCGCAAAGTCACTGTGAGGAATGTCTGGGACCTCAGAAGATGGGCAGAGGGGAGATCATCGACACCATGGATCAGAGTGGACTCACGGCCAATCACAGCACATAGGTTCAAGGAGGATGAGCAGTCTTACAGCCGAGGAACTGGGAGCCTGGTGGTATGATTCCAAAGCAGCTGGTGGAATTTGGAATTAAATAGGCACAGGCCACTGTGTAACTAGACATCGGACCCCCGCCCAGGACATTAACTTGTTACTGGTGCAGATCTGAGTCCTTGCACACCCACAGAATTCTCTAGGTTCTTATGACCCAGGACAAGGAGTTGTACCTGGGGCATGTGGTTAGAAACAGAAATGGAGTCAGTTTGCTAAGAGAGATGCTAGAGAGCTAAGAAAGGGTTTATTCTACAAAACACCAGACCAGGTGCCTCATGACACGTTATGGGTTACTAACATGGTGCCCACACCTTCTGTGGCTATATACGGCGGGCTTTTCTAGAATGTGCTCAGTTTGTTCCCTGTGTTCCAGGTAGGAAAGGGTTTCCGTTCTCTGCCAATTCACCCCATTTAAATGTTAGCCTAATTTTAAGGCGTGTGTGTGTGTGTGTGTGTGTGTGTGTGCCAGGAGAGGTGCCAGAGCCCCTGAATCTGGAGCTATAGGCAATTGTGAGCTGCCTGACATGAGCGCTGGGAACTGAACTCAGATCCTCTGAAAGAGCATCAAGCCCTCTTAAACCACTGAGCCAGCTCTTGAGCCCCTCCTATCTAATCTTGTTAGTTTTAATTTTTATTTGATATGCATGGCTGTTTCATTGCAGGTGTGTCTATGTACAATGTGTATAAGGTTCCCGCTGCAGCCTGAGGAAGCCACTGGATCCCCTGAGACTGGAGTTACCAATGGTTACTCACGACCTTGTGGGTGCTTGGAATTTTACCTGGGTTCTCCAGGAAAGGCACCAGTCCCGAGCCATCTCTTTAACGCCACCTCTCATGTGAAATCTTGGTGTCAGGTCCTCCAGTCACTCCTGTCCTGCCACAATCTCACCCCAGCATGCAGACACAGGAAAGATGCTCAACAGAGATTGCTACACTCTTAATTCTTGGCAATTCTGTGCCTCCCACCCCCACCCCTACCCCTCTCTGCCCCCACCCAAACCCCCATCCCTCTCTGCCCCCTCTCCCACCCTTCTCTGCCCCCTCCCCTCTCTGCCCCCACCCCCACCCTTCTCTGCCCCCCACCCCCACCCCTCTCTGCCCCCCTCCCCTTTCTGCCCCCCACACCACCCCCACCCCTCTCTGCCCCCCACCCTTCTCTGCCCCCCACACCACCCCCACCCCACTCCCACCCCAGCTTTCAGTGCCTCCTGATTTGATCCCAAGAACTACATAGGGAAGGCTTCAAAGACAAACAGAGAAAAACCCAGACTTGATCCCTATTCTTAAGTATCCAGGGGCTACTTGAGAAAAACAAACACACAAGTAAATAGCAGGGGCTGTGCGGTGCTGTGGAAAAGAGGCTCCGGGGACCCAGAAGGATCTCTCCACCTGCCCCAGAGGAATCAGCGACTGAGACAACGCTCCCGGAAGGCAGGGCGTGTGTGTTCTCAGAGGAATGAGCTCAGGACTGGGGTCTGCCTCGCCCCTGCCGTCTGAGTGATTCTTACTCCACTCTCCGTGTGCTCTCAACCCAACCATGAAAATCCAGTTTAGGATCAAATGCGGCTTGTTTGAACTCAGGAGTCACAGAGTCCAGAGGGTCCCAAACAGACGCTAGGGTCCCGATTCCCTTGAATCAGGGATGTCTCCGGTGAGTCTGGTTCTCATTCAGTTCCTGGAGTCAGGGTTGTGTCACACGGATGCTCTAGGAAGAGAAGGCCTGAGGAAAGGATGTGGGTGGGAGCAGCTCCCCTCAGAAGTCATTAAGATCTCTGAATGTTCCAACTCTGATGCTCACCTGTGGCAGTGCCTTGCACATCTCTCAGAGCCACTCTGTCATGTGTGACAAAGAACAGAGACAGCTGTGCAGTCTGCTGCTGAGTGCTCTTGGAAGCACAGGTATGCTGCTCCACCCCTGCTGCATTCCTGTGGTGACTCCCAGTGCCTGAGCTCAGTTGTTGTGGAGTCTAGGCATTCACATGGGCCGCTCGTGCAGCGAGCCACCTGGGCATGGTTCCCTGGACCTCGTTCTAAGGACTCGGGCTGCATGGAGTTGTGCCAGTGCCTTCATTTGTAAGGTCTCATGCTGTGCAGTTTATCCATGAGTATGCGCTCAATTCGTTCGGCTAATCTTTTTAATCCCACATACAAATATTCAGAGGGGAATCATACTGTTCACCTAAATGCAAGAAAAAGAATAACTGTTTCACAAAAGACAAACACCAATGACCAAAATATAAAAATAAAAATAAAAAAATTGACCCGGACGTGATAATGATGATGATGCGTGTATGTGTTTGTGTGTGTATGTATGTGCTGGGCCCACAACACATAACACACTCACTTACAATGAGGCAGGCCTGTAATCCCAGCTACTGGAGAGGTTAAGGGAAGGCCTGGGAAAAGACTCTGGGTAAAAGCATTTGTGAGCAGGCTTGAGTTTGGATCCCCAGAATCTGTATAAAAACCAAATTCAATATCAGAAATGTCTAGACTCTCAGCACACCCCTTCAGGGGGATGGGATGGGAAGACTGAAGATCTCCAAGCCCTCCTGAGCCAGCTGGCCTGGCTCACACAGCAGCGAGAGACCCGGCTCAACTGCTGTAGAAATAGGAAGAACAACACAACAACACGTGAGCATCAGGATCCCGCTGGCTTGGGGTGGGGGATGGGGTGGAGTGGGGGTGGGACACATCTGTTTTATGGCTTCCTGTGTGGTTGACTCGGCTCCTGTTACTCACATTGTGAGCAAACCTCGGGGCTGGGAGCTACCAATGCTTGCATGTGAGCCTCACATTAGTAATAATTATAAACCTGTAAGGCTGGGTAAGAGCATGTTTTGAAAGAATAGAAAATACAGCCTAACTCCAGCCTTCTAAGGAGCCCCAAACACTTCATATTCCAGAGCCTGATGTTTGTGCTCTTTGTTAAAAAGTAGGTAAAAGGTCACATTCTAGAGCCCGCCCTTTGTTCAGAGCTAGGCAAAAAGGCCTTGAATAGGTGATCCTAGCCCCACAAGGTAACTGGAAATGAGCTAAGCTTATCTTGCTTCTGTAAACTGCTTACACCATTACCCCTATCCAGGAGTTCATGCAGCTATAGACTCCAAGAAAATAGGAAACTAATTGGTCCACTGTGCTCCGGCTCCGATAATTTAAACTGATTGGCCTAAAAACCATGGAGTGGTACAAATCGATTGGCTCGCATTTCGTGGGCTCTCCATGCTAAGAAATGATTGGTTTGTGCTTTGCGGGCTTTGTTGTAAACTTATAAAAGCTGTCGCAATTCAGCACTCGGGGTCCACAGTCCTCTAACCCTGCACGGTGTACAGTTGTGGAACCCAGAATTCTGAAATAAAGAAATCCTCATGCTATTGCATCGAGACCATTTCTCCCGAGTGATTTGGGTGTTGCCTTCCGAGGCGTAGGGTGCTGGGGCGCCCTTGGTTTTGGGGGGTCTTACAGTTTGTTCCAAGCTTTGCTTAATTAAAGAAAATACACACCAGCTTGAAAATAATGCACACACAGCACACGGGTCACTGCACGTATAGGAGCGCAGAAGGAAATCTGTGAGAGCCAGATCCCTGGACGGTCCTCTCGGTATCCCGCTAATGTGCTCATGGCGGGATCTCCAGGCAGGGGTGATTTTGCTCTCTCCTTGGTGATATTTGGTGACAGTCAGGACACATTTAGAATTCCTGCATACAGGGACAGTGGTAATGCCCACTGGGTGGAGAACCAAGGAAAGGTTCAACATGATGATATGCACGGAAGCCCACAGTGAGAATCCCATGCTCTTCACTGGTGAGCGCCTGTGGGGGTGGCCCATGTCATTGCATCATCACTGAGCTAAGCAACAGCGGAGCTGGTGTCTGGGATGGGGAGGAGGGAGGTGAGAAGCAGCAATTGGCATGCATGCTGTCACGTGACAGAAACTTTCTTCAGTTCCTCCTTCCTGGCAGACTCTGGGGGGTGGGCAGCCATGCTGTTGCCAATCAGGAGGCAGGGTGAAGGCATCACAAGGGGCAGGCCTGGGCCCAGAGCATGTCTACAGCTTAAGACAAAGCCTGAAAGCGAGGCTCACCTTCCCTTCCAGGGCCAGAGGCGGCACAACCCTCAGCTTTCTGCCTGCCCTGCAGTCCAGCGCACAGTAGGCCCCAACAGATGCATGTGAAGTTGACTCAAGCCCAGGAGAAGCCGGAGTTCCTAGGGTGAGCCTCCAAGCCCAGGCTGTAAGGACTGAGTTAAGCTTGCCCGAGATTGCTTGTGGAACCGCATTTGTTAGTTGGCAGAGCCCCATAGCAGGCTCGGGGACAGATGAAAAGCATATGGAGCTTGTTTCTACGGCACTTCCACTCCTGTGTGGAGACAGATGTGCGCAGCATTAAATATCTGAGAAAGCAGAGTGCGGTAAATACTACAGCAATGCACAGTGCGAGGGCGGGGCAGACGTTGCCTCCTGCTGAAGGATTCAAGAAGTGTGCATCTCCTTCAGGCCTGTGGACCCCCAAGCTCCCAGAGATACACCTCCTGTGTGCCCCACAGGATACACACGTGCTCACCCGCCTGCAGCGGAGGAAATCTGGTTGGCATCTTCTGGCCAAGAGAGTGAAGAGCAGTCAGTGACCACTGGGAACTTGCCAAGGTCACTTGCCAAGGTCACTCCACTTGGGGCATCCCTTTAAGCCCTGCTGACTTCCCTCCTGTGCACAGCAGCTCCGCCTGTATACTGGCCTCCAGCAGGAGTCTGCAAAGTGGTAACGATGATACCTGCCTGACAGAGAAGTCAGGTCAGGATCAACTGGCTAATTCACAGCAAGCACCCGGGGCGACACAGCAGGCTCTGGGGAAATGCCAGCTAAGATGGCTGCCATCTTCTCCATGCTGCCCCTGAGCCAACCGGTGCTTGGATGCCTAGATCCAAGGGTCTCTGCCCCACCAGCTCTCAAACCAAGTCACGTCTTCCTGTTCCTCAGCACCATGAGGCTTCAGTATTCCGGAACACTGGAGCCCTGAGGCAGTGAGGAGACTGTGCCAAGCACCAAGTGCAGACTCTCAAGGAAGCCCAGCACCTCCCAATCCTCACAGCTCTGTGTGAATGAAAAATTCAGCTGACAGAGGCTTTCTCTGCCTAACTAAACCCCAACTATATTTGTACTTAGAAAAATTATTGTTATTGTTCAGTAATAATACTGTGTACATGTCTGTGTATGTAAGTGCCTGCAGAAGCCAGAAGAGGTGTCAGATCCCCCTGGGGCTGGAGTTATAAGCTGCCATGTGCCACCCGCTGTGCGGGCTGGAACTCAACTCCTGGCAGGAGAGCTCGCTCAACCACTGAGACGTCTCTCCAGCCCAAATTTTTGTATTTTAATTTCTTTCCCTGTACTCTTTTGTGAAAATTGAGGCAGATGAAAGAATCCATTTGTACAGTTAAAGGAATGCTTCATTGGATTGTGCAGTCCTGTGCTGATTTTAAAGGGAGATAGGGAGGAAGGACAGTAACAAAATGAACATTCGTTTGGATTGGCTGTGTGCCAGGCCCTGAGAACACGCAGCTTCTAAAGGCGTTTCTACTCTCAAGGATCCCTGTAAACCACAGGGTGATAGAGGGGACTCGGGAGATGACAATGACTTGAAGAACGAGCAGGAATGAGCAGGCCATGTAGCTGAGTCAGCTCGAGCCACTCACCGCAGGCAGCCAGAGATAGATGCAATCCACAGGCCTTGATTCGCTACAACACTGTGTTCCTGGAAGGCATTAATAATCAATCCCCGCCTTCAGAGCCAGAGAGCTCAGACATGCGTGCCTATTTGTTATGTCTGTACCCTTGGCAGGCATTACTAATCAAGCTCAACCCTGGGTGCCAAAGATTTCGACCTAACCCTGGCCTCCTCCTTTAAGTGGGGCTCCAAGCATTTGCCATCCCACAGCGGGAACAGCTAAGAAGAATATCCGTCCAACTGTGGGCACAAGGCAAGGGGCCTATCACTGCTGCTCTCCAGACAGAGTCGTAAACAAGTCGGCAGCTTTGTCCCACCCTCTGCATCTCATTGCTCTGCTCGGCTTGGGAGCTCTGCTATCCCAGTGCCCTTTGCTCTCTGCTCTGCTGGCCTCCTGCTACCTCAGAACTCTGGCTATAATTAAACCTGGATGGGCACTGTGGTCCTTGGTCGTGACCTCCTGGCTCTGGTCTCCACTTTGCTCTTGGCCTCTGACTATCTGGAGCAGTACCCAGGACTTCCATGACTGCTGCCCAGGGTCCAAGGCATGCTTTTAAAGCAATTCTGGATCCCATGCCGGGAGATCCAGCCTTTGTCGACTCCGTTGATGCCTGCGTCAGGCTTCGCGTGGCTGCCCTGCTCAGCCCCCGTTAGCCACATCAGCTCTGCCAACACAGCCCTGCACCCTCTAAAATCCACCCAACTTTCTGTGGTTTCCTTTGGGCACGCGTGATGACTCATGTGTTTTTACGGTTCTCAGAGTTCACTCCTGCTCGTCTTTGTAAACACTGCTTAGCAGCCCCATTCCAACGGAACTGAGACTCACACAAGAAAACTTAACTTTCACACATGTGGACAGGCAGTGCTCTACCGAAGCGCCCAACAGCAGCCTCGAGGGCCTGGAGCTGGGAACCCGAACCGGAACCAGGCAGGCGGGAAAGGTCGCTCCCGCGGTCAGAGAACTGAAAACTTGGTAACTCTGAGTGTGTTCTGCAGCTGAGTTCTGTTCTCCATTATTCAGGATCTTGACCGGGATTCAAGGTCACTGTATCTTTCATTCTGAGAGGAACGTCGTGGTGCTGTCTACTTCCAACAGGCTGCCAGGAGTAGAGAGCTCTACAGAGACAGGCTGACTGCAACAGGCAGGGTTTGCAGTATACATGCATCCCTGACAGAAGGAGCTGTGCTCAGCTGGGCTGGACTGCGGAGCCTGAGCGTAGCTGGAAGTTCCTTCCTGCAGAAGAGAGAAAGGCCCCAGGCTGGGAAAGAAGAAAAAAAAGCATGACTTGCTCCCCCCACCCCTTGGACCCAAATCCCAGCCCCAGACATATCTGAATCACTTCCATGCATGGACACAATCCAGGAGGCCTGATGGTCAGCAGTGGCCTCTCCTTCCTGCCCACAGTGTCTACCTGGAAGGCACCACCACCACCAGGGCTGGGCTTTGCAAATCTGTGAGACTTTGCTCTCTGATGAGGGGACAGGGCATTTGCATGTGTTTTTGTTTAGAAGAGGAAGAGAATGAAGAAGTTGCAAGCTGAAGCCTGACTGGCCGGGTCTCCCTTGAACCGCTCTGGCTGAATGCACACCCTCGGAAGTTCTCAAAGACTTATTTTCAAAGGGCTTATTTCTGAAGATTTCAAAAAAGATGGTCAAATATAATCTTTTCTTTTTTCCTTCTGAAGAGCAGCGCATCTCAAAGTTATCTGAGTTTTACAGCCAGGAAGTTTTGAAGAATAGATCCTGGCCTGCTAGGCCCAAACAACAAAAGCAGGCAGCCCACCTGTGCTCAGGCTAATCTCTTTTTGTTTTGTAATTACAGAGCCATCTCTGGGTCTGAGTGACGGAGAGCAAGGCAACAGCACCATCTGTAGGAGCAGAGCGGCAGCCCAGACAGGACGCTGCCATCAGTGGATCAGGTGTGCACGCCTTCTACACAGTTGCACTCAGAACACACATACACTGACACATCACACACATGTCCACAAAAGGACACCACACCCACCAAACACACTTCGCACATATACATGCACACAAACTCACTACACATGCCATCCCACACACCCCATGCATCACACATGTAAAAACAAACATGCACAATGATAGCACACACACATGTGCAAACTCTGCCCACCACATGTGCACACATACACACACCTCATGCACACACCAAGCACATACCATACCACACACAAAGAAACCACATATGCCTACCATTCATACCTTTATACATACAAACCTACCACATACACATCAAGTATACACCTCCTGCACACCCCATACACCACACATAAGCACACACATACACACCACACATGTGTATACACACACACACACACACACCACTTCAGGAAGAGCTGAGTTCAGAGTTCTGTTACCTAAAGAATAAATAAATTGCTGTGATTAAATGGAGTGCATTTGCTACATCTGTGCGGTTTCTAATTTTCTGTTCTCTTTTATCTATCTATAATTAGTCCCGTGTTAGGGCCTCTCCCTGTATAAATATTACTCATATGCAGATATAAAGGAGTAAGGGACACTTACTGCTGTAACCGTTTAGGAGGGAAACTTGTAAGCTGTCTTTGTACTTATTAATGGAGACTGGTTAAATTGGTAGGGGCCTCTGAGGCAGGGAGGCTTGTGCAAGCCTCTCAGAAAGGAGGGCCCCAGGCAGAGGAGGGAGCAGGGGATTAGCGCTTAGAAGCTGAGGCTGAAAAGGCAGCCTGTGCAGTCTGCTGTGGATTACACAGCTTTTGCACAATGTGTGCTCACGTAAACCGCAACACTTAATCCCGAGCTCGTGGCATATTTGTTAGAATATTTGATATTTGATATCACATTTGATAGAATGTGTTGCAATATGTGACATTCCAGTGACCATCCCCACATGGGGAAGAGGGAAATGCCTTTCTCAGAGGAGAAAATCAAGCTATGCTCCCAGGTCTTTGCAAGACAGATTTTCTAATCCTTAAGTGTCAAAATAATTTTTTTTTCACTGATGAATCGGTGTTATCTTGGCTGAGTGCAAGATCTGTTATGCAAACAGCTTCCCTGGAACTGTGAAGCCATGTCTCCACTGTCTCCCAGCATCTACTGCTGGCAAGGAGAAGCGGAATACTGCCGGAATTCTGCCTCTAAGCCAGAAATCTCAGTTTCTTTCCGGGAGTTTTGGATGAACTGATCGTTTTCTGCTCTTGTGGAATTTCCATCATATGCATCTAGGGTGGGTCTTTCCTTCTCTCAGAACCGTGACTCAGTCTTAATTTCCTTTGTTCTCTGCATACTTCCTCTCCTCCCGGGATTCTTTAAGGAGGTATTGATCTTAAGGGGCCACTGTCCACGCTGTGGGCTCTCCTTGTGTCTACACATCGCTTCAGTGGGATTCCTGAAGTGTCCCAAAAGCTTTAGCTGTGTCTTCTCTGCCCTCTGCCCACAGATTAGCTTGGGGTTTTGACACTCCCATTTCTGACTCCCTGGCTTCTGTGCCTGCCTGGTTTGGGTGTGACTGGCTCTCTTTGCTCTTTTCAGTGTGTTCACTGGGTTATCCGGAACGGCTGGCTCCTTCCATCTGTTGCACTTGGCGTTGCACGTGTCTACTGTTGATTCTCCTCAAGTGTCTGCTGCCCTGCCTGCCGCTCTAAGCCTCAGCGCTGAGCCCACTGCTTTTCTGCTGGGGAAGGTCACCCACTTCCCCTGGGAGACAGATACGGTTTTCTGGGTGTGGAGCCTACTCTCCCCCACCCAGCCTTCCTGAGGTCACCACATTCCCTCTTGTCACCCCAGAGCTTGCAGTAACTGCTTTGGCCTCAGGCAAAACCATTGCTGTATGACACACGGAAAACATAAGACAGAGCCACCGCCATAATTTCAGCTCCTCAGCTCAGTCCCAGAAGCCCTGCCTCTACCTCCCAGTTCTGTTCTGTCCTCTTGGGCGTCTGTCACTTTGGTCATTCTTCGCTCCCCGCATCCCTCAGTCAGCTGCAAGGCTTACCTGCTTCTCTTCTGTCTTCCAGTCTGTCTGGTCTCCTGCAGGGGACATGGCTGGCTAGGATTTCAAGTTGTATTTTTTAAATATAATGTGTGAGGGATTTGACACACATCCTGTCAAAGGAAAGGAGGAGGAAGGAATCCTGCTCCCGTGGCCATTTGTCTTCCCCGATTTAAGGACTCCAAGAAATAGATGAGTGACTGTTGTCTGTGCCATCAGAGGGCTAGGGTGACAGACAGCCTCCCCGCCTCCCTTCCCAGGGGAGAATGAAGGTCACGGAAAACTCTGTGGTGTTACCCAACTCTTGCACCTGCTTATTTCTGGTGACTCTGAATAAGCACAAATGTTAAATATTTGGTCATCGGCGTCTTGTAGCAGATTCAGCAATGATTCATTTGTTAAAAACCTTTGTGTTCATGCTCTTTTCAGGGTTAGACACTTTCCACTAGAACATCTGGCTGCTGTGTTTATAAAATCTTACAGAATATGATAAATATTTAGAGCCCTGTTCTCTTCTGCTGCCATAACCCAGATATCCTTCCTGTTACAGCAATGACTTCCTTACTCGTTGCCACCCAGGGGTTTGGCTTGGAGATCCTTCTCAGTTCTTTCTCCTTCCTCATGCTCTCAATGGAGAGTGGACTCTGGCTTCATCTTGTAGGATGGTGTCCTGGGTATTACTGTGGAAGCAGCATCCTGACCCAGGTTTCCAGGAGAAGCATCTTTCAGGCTGATGAGATGCGGGAGGCTGGTGCTACTCAGGTCATCATGCATGATCACCTTGGCAGGATGACAAGCCCTGGGAAGCCCCGGGTGGCTGGTCTCTGAAACCCTCATGGTGCGGACACAAAGAGGTTATTCCCAGCAAGATGCTGTGTGCTGTTGTTTCAGCCAAGGGAGAAGGAACAGCAGGAAGCTTGCCGTATAGACTGGTCCAGCCTTCCCATTCCAACTAACCTCTTCTCCTGTTCACCAACTGTACCCACCAATCCTGGCCTTAAACTCCACAATACCTTCCCATTATCCCTAAGCTGAAACCCAAAGCTCTCAGAGGGTGCTGGGTTGCATGGTCTGCCTGCCCCTCCCATCCCTCCCATCTCCTCATCATAGGGGCCTGCAGCTGCCCCAACCTCGGACCACACTTGAACATTCCCCAAAGATTCTCACCCGGCACTGGCAGGAAAGCAGTGTGCAGTTATCCCTCCAGCTTCACAAGTCAAGTCCTTCATGCTCGGAAGATGCCTTCCCTCCCGTCCCCCGGCTACCGCGGTCATGGCAGGAGCTCTCTTTCCAGTACTTACTTGCTCTATGACATCCCAAACATTTCCTTTTTCCTGACTCTACGTCAGAGCAAGGTCCATAAATGTGGAGCTTTTTTTTTTCTTACTGAAACAAGTTAACAGCCTCTCCCAACCACACATGTGAATTCAGCTTCAAGATAATGGAATCTCCCTCTCCACTACACAGGCAAACTACACGTCAGAATGAATCATTTGACATAGAGTTCAATACAGAAAAATAATCATATGATACAGTAATTTCACTGTTGTAGAAAATATTTAATCTTGATCCGGGGTTTCTACCCCACCTTCGATTATTCAGTTCCCAGATAAAAGACACATGGCCTTTATATTTATAAGAAGTCCAGATCAGCACCAGAGTTGGGCAGATATCTACCCTGTATGCTATTAAAATCTATTTCCTATTGACAACCCCAAGTTATTATTACGTTTCCTCTGGATTACTTTTAAATCCAATTGGCCAGCCCTCAGGGCCATGCTTTCTTGACTCCTAACCCATGGTGTCTTTCTCCTTTCTCCATCTTCTCTCTGTCCTCTTGGTTCTTCTCTGACCCCCAAGCTTGGGAACCCAAGACCCTGCCTATCTCTCTTCGGCCCATCTACTGGCTATAGATATCTTTATTCCCCAGTCAGGGATAACTTGTGAGGAAGGTTACATAGCATCACTTGGGTATGGCAGACTCCCTCATCCTTGGGAGCAACCAGGCCTTGGGAGCCAGTACTTAACATTACAATCAAAATATCAAACCTCAAACATCTCACTCTTCATTGTACAAAGATTTGAAAGCAATGGCTCCCAGAGGTGCTGGTGCTTGTAGCTGGGCTGCTGAGAGTGGTCAGAGGCAAAACAGCCCATGTGTTTGTGCACACGTGTAAAGGGACAGGTGGGCATGGTGCATGCATGGGATGAAACAGAACTCAGATTAACACTGCAGCATGGACAAATGTCAAAGACAGGCCATCGAGATGTGTCAGAAATGAAACTGCTGACACGGCATGCATGATTGATGGTTGCTCTTAGATGTGGGGTTGCAAGAGCAAATTCAGAGAGAGCAGTTTAGGATGGGAACTGTGAGAGGCTGGGGGGTGGGGAGCAGGAAGGAGAGGTGTCGTTGAATGATGGAGGTCTTCTTTGAGGATGATAGATGATAGATAGATAGATGGATAGATAGATAGATAGATAGATTATGGATAAATAGATGATAAATAGAGAGATGATAAATAGAGATAGATAATAGATAGATAAATAGATTATAGATAGATGATAAATATAATAGGTAGACATGTAAGTAGATGATATATGCATGATAGCTAGGTAGATGATGATAGATATTGATAAATAAATATAGATGATGATAAAGAGATAATAATAGGTAGAAAGATATAAGGTAGATAGATACATAGATCAGTAGATTGATAGCTGATAGATAATGATAGATAGATAGATAGATAGATAGATAGATATAGTAGGTAGGTAGATAAAAGTTAGATACATACATGCATAGATTAATAAATCAATAGATTGATAGATAATGATAGGTAGTTATTGTATACGATATAGACAATAGATAAATGACATAGATAGATGATAGATCAATAGATATAGACAGACAGACAGATGACAGATACATTACAGCACTCACTCTACTTGTCTTGATTTTAAAAATTGGATTAACTTATGCTGAGTTTTATTAGATGAATCAGCACCAGTAAGAAATTTTCCCATCTGTTTAGCTTAATATTGTAGCGAAACCCCCAACTTAGCATTCTTTATTGGCTTTATTAAAATGAGCTCTGATAATTATGCATGCAAGCCAGCACTCCGAAAGGCAGAGGAGACACTTCCACTGCTGAATTCTTATTTATCCTGATGTCATCTGTGAACAGTACTCCGTGTTTTTACCCATATATTATTTCTGTTCCCTCAAGATTCCAAAAAAGAAAAAAAATCACTTCTACAAATGTTTGTCAAAATTGGTAGCACTTTAACAAATAGCTCTCAAATATGGTACCTGCTAACATGTCATTAAATATTCTCTTTTGAATATAATTTAGACCTTTCAGTTACATCGGGAAATTCACTAATATATTTCCATAAATTACAATAAATAATATCCTGTTAAGCTAATGTGTGATGTAATTGGACTTTAGCTCTCTTTTCCTCCCTGGGTGTCCCTAGTTCTTCAAACCAGCTACACTCATTAGGGAACATGACTGGTTCCACTGGGGACATTTCAGAGCACTCCAAGCCTGTGTGATGTGGAGTCCCTGTGGGTGGAGATGAGGGGGGAGGTGCAGGCTTGAAAGTGGAGCCACTGCTACTCTGGGCCAGGTCACCTTGACAAAAAGTCCTCAGAGCACTTGGGCGCTCAACAAAATCTGCTTCCGTGCGAACCCTGAATCTGCACCACCTGTCAGGCAGCTAACGGTGGGAGAAGGTTCTAGATGGAGCAAGGACAAGAACTTGCTTTATTGTAAAGCGGCCTTTGAAATTCATTATGGCAGAAACATTGACTTTGCCCAAGGATAATAAGCGCGTGAACACAAAATGCCCTTTTAAGATAATATATTTAAAATTTTTAAAAATGTTTCTATTGAACGAGACAGACTTGCCCTGTGCCGTGGGGTTGGAACATCTCACAGGATAGATAGAACAAGAACACTTACATGCAAACTAGCAAGTCTCTCTGGCTATCCAGGAGCACCCAGATGCTCAGAGAGCAGAGAAATGGGTGAGGCCTGGTGGTGTCTGGAGCCTCACAGAGTCCCTGAAGGTGGGTCCTGGCCTGAGGAGAGACAAAGCTGGGGACTCAGAAGCCTTCACCTGAGAGGAGAGGAGAGAAATACCCTAAAGACAGAGAAGACACATCGATACTTCTCCTCATCTGTTGTCAGGAGCAGAAAGGTTCCAGAGAAGAGAAGAAATGTCACTCATGCAGTAATAACATGGCAAAGCCAAAGGCTCAAGCAAAGGCTGCAGCTCACTACAGCTGGCTGTGGACACTTGCGCTTTGCCCTTCAAATGAACTGGCAGCCAGATGTGCTCAGTGGCAGCCAGATGTGCTCAGTGGCAGCCAGAGGTGCTCAGTGGCAGCCAGATGTGCTCAGTGGCAGCCAGAGGTGCTCAGTGGCAGCCAGATGTGCTCCGTGGCAGGCAGAGGTGCTCAGTGGCAGCCAGATGTGCTCCGTGGCAGCCAGAGGTGCTCAGTGGCAGCCAGAGGTGCTCAGTGGCAGTCAGAGGTGCTCAGTGGCAGCCAGATGTGCTCACTTAGCTCCCTGCCCCCAATCACCTTCTCTCTCTCCTAGAGTCCCAAGCTCTATCTTACCAACTCTGAGCAGATCTCCCTAACACCTGGCCACCACATGCTCTGAACCTCCAGGTTCCTTAGCCCATGAGGGCTTTCTCCCTCTTGGGTTGCCAAGATACCAATAATGCTCTAGACCTGGGGGACAACATATTCCATGAACAGTGGAACCTGGGAGATTCTAAACCTGTGGCTCAGGAACTTTCCAGAACACAGAAGTTCCGAGCTCACTAGGAGAATGGGTGGCACCCTTTGTCTGCTTTGTCCCTTGGGATTCTGACAAGCCACATGAGCTGCACATTCGTCACTGTGATTGCTGGATTTTGCATTTCTGAGCATAGAGCTGTCTTGGGATGGAGCCGTCATCTGGAGGTGGAAGGATCATCTGATGATGGAGCCATCCAGGACGGAACTATCTTGAGATGGAACTATATGAGGAAGAAACGGTCTTAGGATGCTGTCTGGAGATGGAACTTTGCCGGCGAGGCTTTCTGGGAATATCCTTAGGATAGAGATATCTGGAGATAGTAATTTCTAAGAAAGGATTAAAATGACTGAGGGTAGAGCACTATCTAGGAATGATGTTCTCTAAAGACAGAGCTTTCTACCCAGAACAGCTTTTGAGTGTTGGCTGACAGCATATGCACACATCTCCCTTGCCAGGGCCACTCTATGCTCAAGGAGCTGTCTCCAGTATGGAAGTCCTTACTGTGCCAGCAGAGATCTATAAGGGACAGGCTAGGACAGGCTGTGGTAGGCTAGAGCAGTCTGGGACAGGTGGGGGCAGGCTGGGGCAGGCTGGGGCAGGCTGGGGAAGGCTGGGGCATGCATGGTCCTGGAGTAGGCTGGGTCAGACTGCAGCAGGCTACAGCAGGCTGAGGTAGGCTGGGTTAGGCTAGACCGGCTGGAACAGGCTGAGACACACTGGAGCAGGCTATGGTAGGCTTGCATAGGCTGGAGCAGGCTGAGGCAGGCTGGGGCAGACTTGGGCAGACTAGGGTAGTCTGGGGCAAGCTATAACAGGCTGGAACAGGGTAGGGTAGGCTGGAGCAGGCTGAGACAGGATGGGACAGGCTGGGATAGGCTAGGGTAGGCTGGGGCAAGCTGGGAGAGGCTGGAGCAGGTTGGGGCAACCTGGGGCAGCCTGGGGTTTTCAGTGTTGGATGGCTATAGGTCTTGTGGGAACTTTATCTAATTCTATGGTTTCTCTCTGTAAGGACCTCAAATATCACACCACTTGATTCTCAAACTAGTGATGCGGAAAACAGCCAGCACCTCTGTCTGTTTCCAGGAGTCTGCTATCTTGACATGTAGACCGCTCTCTTAAATCATTCTTTCATGCGATGTATTTAATCGAGTTCTACTGAGCATCAACCTCAGGGGACCACCAGTTGGATAGGAATCCAATTACTTGGCTACCTCTGGAACTTCTTAAACTACCCTTTTAATTTTTGTCCTGCTTTCTGGCTTTATGGAGTGGACATCTCTCTTCCCTGCCAGACTCCTTCTGGAAGTGCACACCCATCTTGATTGTATTCCCCACTCTCTAACTGTGGGGTTTGGTTGGAGCTAACCTATACATTGTTCTAGAATGGGTTCCATGTCTTGTCTACAATCATGAGACCCAGTTCACAAAAGTGCACAGTGTAACCACGTCACTGAGGCCTCCAGGTCGTCGGTAGACAGGGCTGCCGCTCTGGAAAGAAGCTTCACTAATGCAGCACAGGCAGTGCTGCTGGTGCCTGTCCCCAGCCACTGCTTGGCACGACCCTTGGAGCACACCACGAATACAGTAATCGAGAAGCCAGACAGAGACGTTTCATACCATCGAGCCCAGGGACCTGCTAGAAGTCCACTTGATTTCTTATCTCTTTTTAAATGTAATTTAAGCCAGATTTCATTTTATCATGGAGTCGAGGGAAGTGTGATGGCTGGAGGGGTGGCTGGAACACAGGCAGGGTGGGGCTGCGTGGCCTTGTCTGGACTGGGTTACACACCCGCTTGAAGACAATACTCTCACTGACCCCTCGTTCCTCAGAGGGCCACTGACACAGTGTGGTGTGTCTCTCAACAGATTGGCAGCCTTGAGGGAGACAGACTACAAAACTTGGGTCTTTTCTTTTGATGGGATTCCCACAAGATAACTTAAAAATATAGGAAATGAGCATTTTCAAAGAACAGCTTCCATGAATCAAATAGCACATGGTCCAAACAGTTTGAAAAACACTGGATCATCTAAATTGGTACTTTCTTTCTCTGGGAACCCTGAATTGCTGGCATAAACAACTGTGAAGGACTACAGAAGGCATCTCTCCTGAGACCACAGAACATTCACTTCCTTAGAAAAGCAGGCAGGACTAATCCCCCACACCCACCCTGAACGGACACAGGGAAATCTTTGCACAATGTGTGCCCTCTCTGTCTTTGCCTCGTGGCTCTAAGTCCATTGCCCCATCCTCTCTGCCTATGAATGTTCCAGGGTGTGGCAGGCAGGGCTTGTATGTCCAGCTACTCTGGGGACTTTACATTAAGAACACTTAAAATGTTGTGTCCTGGTGAGGAAAAGCATTCGGTTTGAGTGATTTTAAAGGTTTGCCTGAAGTCTAAGCAACTATTCCTGACAAAATATCTGGGCCAAGGTCTCTGGCAGATCTAAATACACGCACCACCATTACAACCGCAAGCACTCAGGAGTCTCACCTCCACTCCAGATGTCAGGGGACAGGCACCACTAGCAGCTACTCTACACAATACTCTGTCCTTAGGACAGAAGAAACCATTTGCAAACTTCTCCTTTGAAGTCCTTCCTTTTGAAAATTCTTTGAACGTGTTTCATCTCCTTTTACCTTTTCTTTTTGACGAGGGGCTGGTACCTCCTCAAACTTTTGGAGACATCCCAGTTTGTAGTCTCAATTCTTGGGGAGTTTCTAGGGCAGCTTCAGCATAAAGGGGTTTCGTTGTTTTTTTTTTTAAAGGACAATTAAAATCCATTTGTTCCCATTGGCTTTGTGGCAGATTTTTGTTTCCTGAAAACAAAACAAAACAGTGGCGTGAACATTTTAAATAACGGGAGAAAAACGGATGGTTCCAGATCTTGTTTTTACTGTTATTTTGTCATATTTTAAAGGCAGCCAAGTTTAAAGTAGGGCCGGTGTCTTAGTTAGGGTTTATGCTATGAACAGATACCATGACCAAGAAGTCAAGTCTTATAAGGACAACATTTAATTGGGGCTGGCTTACAGGATCAGAGGTTCAGTCCATTATCATCAAGGTGGGAGCATGGCAGCATCCAGGCAGGCATGGTGCAAGAGGGGCTGAGAGTTCTACATCTCCATCTGAAGGCTGCTAGCAGAAAACTGACTTCCAGGCAGCTAGGATGAGGGTCTTAAAGCTCATGCCCACAGTGACACACCCACTTCTACAAGGCCACACCTTATAACAGTGCTACTCCCTGGGTGCACATGCAAACCATCACAGTGGGAGACTCAGGCTCTTAGTCTTAACTGAAATGGAAGGGTCACAAGTTTAAATATCAGGCGACTCAGCAAGATGCTGCCCCAAAATAAAATAAATTAGAAAACGAACAAACAAAACCCCCCAAAAGCATAGGGCTGGTTCCCAGGAGGACATGGCTAGAGGAAGCTCACAGGAAGCTCACTGGGCACCACCACATGGGCATCACTCAGCTTTCTGTCAGCCACTGCAGCTTAATCACTCAGATGACTCCTGCCCGCCATGCTCCCCACACCAAGATCCTGAGGGCTAAAATAACCCTGCGTCCATCGATTTGCTTCATGTCAGACATTTGACCCCACAGATAAAAAAACCAAGTCATTAATGTTCTAGTGCAATGACCCTTCTTAAGCATGGAAGGCGAGGGGCCTTCCTTATTCAGGGATGGCTGACTGGGCACCTGCCGGTGGATACTGTGACTCAGTTTCACGTTCAGCATGAGTGAGTATCCCCTCCAAAGAGAGCCTGCCATGTTGCTCCCGTCTGTAAAGTTTCTGTCCTAATTGCCCGACTTTCATAAAGTCATCAGATGTCAGCCCCAGGTCCTGTAGACCCTTCAGCTCAAGGTGGACACCGGTCTTACAGATGATGTGTCCTCTCAGTGAAAGATCGCCCAAGCTAAGTGTTCCAGGGTGGCAGATAAAAATGCAGGCACCTCTATTTCAACGTAGGTGACTCAGCTCTGTAGTTCTGTGTTTAGAACTTGGACTGTGAAGTCGGGCAATCGTGGATTCAAGTCTCTGCTTTATCACTTCTGAGCTGTGGATTAACAGGAGTGACAGATCTTCCTATGATGTCTCCAAGTCCTTGTCATGGGTGATCTTTCCCACAGGTCTGAGTGCAGATTGTACCTGATTGCCCATGAGGAAGGCTTCAGGGATAGCCTGGCACAGAATAGGAGCTGGATAACTGGTGACTGGAAGTCTCACCCCTGTGTGGCCGAGCCCTCCACAGGGCCAATGTCCTGTCATTGTGGAAATCAGAAGCCAAGTCATCTTTGCAGAATCATGGTGTTGGTTTTATAGTGGCATGAACTCCCACTGACTAAGGGATGCTGAGATCCCAGTAAACACTGAGCTATCTCCTGCAGACAGACTTGAAGTAATCGCGTGCAGCCTGCAGAGCCAGACAGGTCTGGAAGACTCGGGGGATTGTGGATTTAATGTCATCGGGCTGAGAGGCTGAGCCTGGTATGACAGGATTTGCCACTCTGGCCAGGATATGATAGTTAAAGCTCCTCCACCCTTTGGATAAACTCCAGCATTTACCAGCTGGATCCTAGAGCCAAGCTATCCTGACAGGACAAACTCTGATTGACAGGCTCACTAGAGGTAAGTTAGTAGGCCCAGTCAGGCCCTGTTCTATCTCCTCAAAGCGCCTCACTCTGGGTCATCAGCTCCCTGCTGGTCTGTCTCTCTGTAGGAAATCATCACTGTCAACTTGACTGGATGTGAAGTCTCCTGGAAGGCACAGTCTAGGTGTACCCCTGAGGCTGTCTGAAGTAAGTTTTAACTGAGGTGGGAAAGAAGACCCATCCTCAACATGGGCAGCTCCAATCCATGTGTTGCTGGGGTTTCCCATCTGAATTTAAAGAAGACAGTGAGCTGAGCACCATTGTGTCTGTCTGTCTGTCTGTCTCTTTTTCTCCCTCTCTCCCTCTCTCCCTCTCCCCTCTCCCTGTCTCCTCTCCCTTCTTCCCACCCTCCCTCTCTGCTCTCTTTCTCCACAATTCTGAGTTCTCCAGACCAGCCTGACTCTGCAGACTGTGTGAGACTATCTCAAGTCTGTCTTCCCTTGGATCTTAGTATTTCTTGCTCAGTGGGAGTTCATCCTGCTCTCTGCCTCCTGACCTCAAGTGCAAAGTGACCAGCTGCCCCAGGCTCCTGCTGTGACCTTCTTTCTTTAATTTGCTTTTGTCACAAATAATGAAACAACTGTAACCTAACACTCTCTCTTGTAGGTGACAGGCAAGCAGAGCAATTAGGTTCAGGTCCATGCTTCCTCCATAACAGCTTAGAGCAGGCTTTCAAAGTTCTGCAAGTTCGATGGCTGCACACTTAAACATCACTGTCACGAGACCTGTACTGCACTCCAGCATCCCTTACTGGACGTCCAACTTGCTGAGCCCTGTGCTCTGAGCACAGTCATAGAGTATCTCCTGGATCTTGAGAATAAGTGCACATGAACTATTCCTCAGGAATGCAGAGGACCAATCTATGACGCATGCAAACATGTGGATTCTCAGCACCATATTATGTAAAAGAGCCTCAAGAACTCTTCCTTACATGCTTCCATTCGGCAAGCAGGAGTCCGTATGAAGAATGCCCCCAAGACCAGGGTAAGCAGGGCTTTTATTTTGACTGTGGTAGATGTGGAGGAATATGAAGGAGATGAGACATGGGGTGTCTGGAGAGCAATAAACGCAGACCGTTCAGCAAAGCCTGTTTGTAAGGAGTCCATCTGTCTATACAACAGTCCTCCAACTCCAGTACTGGGCTGACAGCTCTCGCAGCAGATCCTTGGGGCTGGCTGCGAGATGTGAAACTGACACTTCTGGGGGCTGTGGTTTGTTATAAGAGATGGGAGGGAAGACTGTTAGGACTGTGTCTAAGCTCCACCCCACAGTTACCTGGCAACAGCCAGGTAGGCCTGGCTCACTCTAAGAGGGACTGATTGGCCCCTCCTCTCTCTCTTGCCTCTTGGGCTCTTCCCTTCCCCATTCCTTTTCCCCCTTTCTCCACATGGCCATGGCCGGCCTCTACTTCTCTCCTCTCTCCCTCTCTCTGCCTTTCTCTGCCTTTCTCTGCCTCTACTACTCTCTTAACTCCCCTCCCCATGCCCTGAATAAACTCTATTCTAGACTATACTATTCTGGGTGTGGTCCTTCAGGGGGAAGGGATGCCTCGGCTCAGGCCCGCTGAGGCACCCCCTCCCCCACACCTCACCCACATGCCGTAGTTTTTATGATCACAACAAGAATCATTAAGATCAGGGGTCTCCTATGTCTAATGATCTTCCTCAACTCAGAAAATCTCACCATGCCAAGGTGCTTGCTGGGAGACATCATGTTCTCAGCTCCACATTACATATGTGAGCACACACGCACACATACATACACATGACACACCAAACAACACAAAATGAAATACGCACAGGCTATGATATTTTGTAGCAGGAAGTCAGGTGACCAAGATAATGGGGTGCATCTTGCTGTCACGTGGCTATGACTATGGCTTCCCCTCCCCTCCAAAAGCCCCCACCAAAACACTAAATCAAACAAAACAAACAAATCAGTTTTTCAGGTCTAAAGAGGGAACTAGAAGGCAGCGAGCAATAGTCTGAGGAACAAACGCTCTACGTGAAGCAAGCACTGAACAAGACGCCGGCCTGCAGGCTGTGGACACTGCACACAGCCTTGGGCAGGGGAGAGCTGAGCAGAAAGGAGAGCAGGGGAGGAGAGGAACAGGGAGGGCTCCAGCTCCTCATGGGAGGTGGAGGGGGCGAAGGTCATAGTCACAGACACCAAGCCTACAGGGACTGTTCGAGGGGGGCCCAGAAAGGTGGTGGTGACGACAAGGAGTTCAGAGCCTGCTCTAGGTTTGTCTTTGACAGCTGCCAGTTTGTAAGGTAGCAATAAGTTGAGGCTGAGAAGGTCAGCAGACACTCTCCAAGGTGCCAGAGGAACCGTCCAGTCCTGTCGCCACGTCCTTCAACCAGCAGGATGGATCTTGAACTACAGACCTTCAGTTCTGGTCAGGCAGGAAGGAGGCTTACATCGCTTGTATATAGCCTTCCCCTCTGGCATTGAAAGGGTTAGCTCAGGAACTTCAGAAAGGTCAGGGAACACTTGCCCCTCCCAGAAGAGAGAGACTAAATTAAAATTCCTGAGACCACAGAGAGGTCCCTGTGGCTAGGGGAGGCCAAGAGTCATTTGGAGACCATTGTCCACCCACCACATTCCCTAACAACCGATTAGTTTAAAGGTAACACTGTTCTGCCAATCACATTGTGCCTAATGGCAGATGCCCCGAGGACTGCATGAAGGCCCACTGTGCAGGCCGTGCGTGGTCGTTCTCTCCCCATGTGTAGGGCGACCCCCGCACGCTGGATTAAATAAAATTCCTCGTGCATTTTGCATTGATTCCCATCCCCACGTTGTTCACTCAGGGGCCTCCAGTAAGTTAAAGCTTCCCGAGTCTTACAGCATCAGAAGGTAGGATCCACTAGCCGTTCAAAAAATATTTTTGTACATACGCATGTGTGCCATAATAAAAATGTCTCTGAAAAGAGATGGAGTTCCTCTATATTTAGTCATAAATTATGCAAATACACTGCGAGTTCTCTGCATGCGCTTTATTGGATTTTCTCACTCTCTTTTTTCCCCTGGGGTCTCTTTGTGTTGAAAGGGGTATATGGGACTTGGAAGCATTTCCCCTACCTAAGCTGTAGGCAGTCTGGGAGCAGCTGAATGCAGTCATGCCTGGAACATCAAACTTATAGATCTGGTTGCTAGAGGCAACTTCATCTCCATCGTTTTCAGAAATGATTGAAGGACTCCTGGAAACCAGGCACCAATTCTGAGGCTCAGCAGTGACTGCAAAAGGCCCAGATGGCTCCAGGGAGCACAGGACCTCACAAGGCTCACCTGTGTGGTTGCCTAGACATCTGGTTCCTCAAAGGTGAGGAACACTGGGAAAGGGGCATTCTAAACATGAGGGATGAGTTCTCTTTTGATAAAATAGCCTTGGCGAATGAGAATGCATAAGCACCCAGACTATCAGAAAGATAACATGCCAGCAGCCGGGCAGGTACCACATGAATGTTAGCGATCGAGACATGAATGTCCCCGAGGTCCTTGAACAACCAGGCTTTCTTTGTCCCCAAAGGCAGGCAAGAACTGTGACTCCAAAGTGCTTGAGACTGGACTTTCCATTACACTCATCACCTCAGTCATGCTTGCTTCAGTCAGTCCAACAGGTAACTCTGACATTGCCCGTACATCTGTGAGTGAAGATCCAAGTCCCCTTCTAGCAATTGTGTATTGTATGTGTTGTGTGTGTTTTGTATGTATATACTATGTATGTGTGTGTGGTATATCAAGGGGCCATTTGGAAGGCATCCTTGTTCATTCTGTTGAAAGTGTCTGAATCTGCTCAGCAATCTAGGCCCGACTGAGTCCAGTTTGCATTGGAGTAGCCTGGGTGGGTATTTGAGACACATCTCTTGAAGGAGGTCAGGGAGGTGGCTGGGCAGTGGGAGAGCATGCTCGGGGCTTGGAAACACTGGGCTGTGCCTGCTGGGGGTGCTGCTTCTAGGAGAACTGCAAGAGGAGGCTCTGTGCATCCAGGCTGAGTCTGAAGGGAGCCCCTCAGGAGCAAGGACCCTGTGTGTCCCACAAGCAGAACCAATGCCCATCCCTTTAGACATAGAAAAGCAGCACCCCCAGCAGGCACAGCCCAGTGTTTCCAAGCCCCGAGCATGCTCTCCCACTGCCCAGCCACCTCCCTGACCTCCTTCAAGAGATGTGTCTCAAATACCCACCCAGGCTACTCCAATGCAAACTGGACTCAGTCGGGCCTAGATTGCTGAGCAGATTCAGACACTTTCAACAGAATGAACAAGGATGCCTTCCAAATGGCCCCTTGATATACCACACACACATACATAGTATATACATACAAAACACACACAACACATACAATACACACACATACAACACACATACAGCACATACATACAAAATACACACAACACATACACAACACATACAATACACACACATACAACACACATACAGCACATACATACAAAATACACACAACACATACAATATACACATACATACAGCACAAAGCATGCATACACAAAACACACATACATATAGCACATACAACACACACATATACCACACATATACAACACACAGCACATATACAACACATAACAAACAACATACACATACACCACACACATACAGCACACAACACACATATACACAGCGTACATACTACACACACACATAATGCACATACACACACAACAACATATAATACACAGCCCACACACAACACATAACACATAACAAACACACACATACATATAGCACCAGTACACATACACACAGCATACATACAACACACACATACATATAACACACATAAAACACACAACACACACATACAACACACAGTGCACACGCACTACATAACACACACAACAAACAGCACACACATATACCACACAATATATACATAACACCAACACATGCACACTACACACACACACACACACACACACAAGTTCCCACGCCCATTTCCTTATAGGAAAAGGCCTGTGCATGTAGTCTCATCTGCAGCAGCCCGTGGCCCATGTGTTCTCACGCCCAGCTTGTAATGAAGAGACAAGCTTACCCAGGAAGAGAAAATAGAACCAATTTCCACTCCCCCTTAATGAGATAAAATCAATAGATAAAACAGAGGAAGGGTAACCCACCAGGGCTCTTAATTAGAAAGTGTGAAGTAGATGCTCTGCCCTAATTCCCTTGTAGTTGAAAACTCAAAATGTATATTCATTAAAATGAGGTTCTTAGCTTGTGTCCCCCGCTGTGGGATGTCAGGGGTTTTATCTAGACGTCCTGATGTTTGGCTGTAATCATTCTAACCACAGGCTTTGCATATCTCTCTTAAAGCAGGCCTTCATGCTCCGCGGTTCAAATCATACCCAGTCTCTCTTAATTCCAGTGACAACCACCCCCTTGCTACAGATATGCACCACTAATCAAAGACCTCAGTGAGGAGCCAGAGATGAGGGAAACCTCAGAAGTGGCAGGGTCAGAGACTGGCTGCAGAGATACACTTCCAAACCAATGCAACCGGGTGTGAGAGCTGAGGCTGTGGACTCACACCCAGTTCTGAGGCTTACTCAGGAACGAAAAGTGAACATCATGTGGAAGTATCCTCCGTAAGTGACCTCTGGAAATTATCCCCTGCCAAAATGCCCACCTATTTATCTTCTGCGTCTGCCTGGGGATGGCACCAGCGTCTAGGGGACAGTTCCTGAGGCTGGGAACTTCTGAAGCACAACTGGTAAGAGGTGGTTTGGGGCACAGGTAGCCCGCTCCTGGGAAACAGGGTCTCTGAGGCGGCACTGGAAAGGCTTCTTCAGGCAGGGATACAGACGGGATCTAGGGTGAAGATATGATGCATATCAAAATCATCTGGACGAGGACAGAGTGGGTGTAGCCGCCTTTTATAAAGTTAATGATTTTTTTCCTTTGAATATGCCACGCCCCCGTGCTTTTACTTACTGTGTGTGGTGGGGGGAAGGGCGTGTGTGCCACAGCACATGTGTAGAGATCAGAGGAAAACTTTTGTCAGGTTTCTCCTTCCATGAAGTGGGTTCTGGGTATCAAACTCAAGTCACTGGGTGTCTTAGTTGGGGTTTTACTGATGTGGACAGACACCATGACCAAAGCAACTCTTATAAACGACAAAAACTGGGGCTGGCTTACAGGTTCAGAAGTTCAGTCCATTATGATCATGACAGCATCCAAGCCGGCATGGTGCAGGAGGACCTGAGTGTTCTATAATCTTCATCTGAAGACTGCTAACAGGATACTGGTTCCCAGGCAGCTAGAACAAGGGTCTTAAAGCCCCACCCACAGTGACACACCTATTCCAACAAAGCCACACCTATTCCAACAAAGCCACACCCACTCCAACAAAGCCACACCCACTCCAACAAAGCCACACCCACTCCAACAAGGCCACACCTACTCCAAACAGGCCACACCCACTCCAACAAGGCCACACTTACTCCAACAAGGCCACACCTCCCAACAGTGCCATTCCCTGGGCCAAGCATATACAAACCATGACACTGAGCTTGGTGCCAAGTGCCTTTACCCACTGAGCCATCTTGCCAGCTCACAGATAACTTCATAATGGACAATTAAAACAACACAAATGTCCATCAAGAGGATCAAGGATGGGTAGAAGGTAGGGTGTGCATCGCACTGGACAGTACAGAGGCAAGAGGACAGGTAAGGGACAGGCTGAATGATCTGCAGCAATGGCAGCTGGGTAGAAAGCTAGACATGAGAAAATGCAGGAGCCAGAGTCAGGAGAGGCAATGCAGGGTGTCAGCAGGGCACCATGTCCTGGTAGAGAGAAGTTAGTGACTGCCAGAAAACTTGTGGTAGGTCTGTCCCTGAGATGTCCTGTCCCTGTCTCAGGGTCCATGAAGCCCATCGGTCTGAGCGCACAGACTTGTGCACATCCTGTAAGTTGGACCCCAGTTAAAATCGTTGTTTCGGGACTGAATCTCTAGTTTAAATCTTCCCACCATCCTCTCCCTTGTATGGTCCCATACAAGAGAAGCAGAATGTAAATACTGTGTTTAGGAAACCTGGTTAGAAATTACAAGAATCTTACACCACCACTGGCCACAACAGGGTGGGGTCCATGGGTCCCACTCACGTGAGAACTTACCTTAGTCCAGTTCAGGGACAAGCGACCTGAGGTAGCCAGGGCTAGGAAGGGCAGTGCTGCACTTAATGGCATTGGCTGTGTTCTGGGGGTATGGTTAGTGTGCTGATTGGTTCTGTGTGTCAACTTGACACGGGCTGGAGTTATCACAGAGAAAGGAGCTTCAGTTGGGAAGTGCCTCCATGAGATCCAGCTGTTGGGGCATTTTCTCAATCAGTGATCAAGGGGAGGAGGGCCCCTTGTGGGTGGTACCACCTTTGGACTGGTGCTCTTGGGTTCTATGAGAGAGCAGGCTGAGCAAGCCAGGGGAAGCAAGCCAGTAAGGAACATCCCTCCATGGCCTCTGCATCAGCTCCTGCTTCCTGACCTACTTGAGTTCCAGTCCTGACTTCCTTTGGTGATGAACAGTGATGTGGAAGTGTAAGCTGAATAAACCCTTTCCTCCCCAACTTGCTTCTTGAGCATGATGTTTGTGCAGGAATAGAAACCCTGACTAAGACAGTTAGGATTGTAAATTCTATGTTAAATATATTTAGCATGATAAAAATGGGAAAGAATGCTTGCTTTAACCATTTTCATCTCCAAATTAACTCCTTCTTGCGACTAAACGTTAAACATGAGCCAGTGACCCTCCCTCAATAATCTGCATTTCATTCCAAAGTCTGGCTTCCAGCCATGTGGGTCTCCCTGCTCCTTGTTTCTGTCACTGAATGACAACAATCAGTTGTGTGGTGTAAACTGACTCTGCAGGCCTCTCGTTAGGCCCAGGGACCCTTGAGTTGCCCATGCTTCAGCCACCTGCTGCGCTGGAGTCCAAGATGCCACTATGGCTTTACTTATTTTTCTTTAATATATGTCCACAGATCACAGTGAGTTTGTGTTGGTCTCAGGATGAATCCCACACAGTTGTGTTCATGGTTTAATGTGTGTGTGTGTTTGTGTGTGTGTGTCTACAGTTCACCCTGAGTTTGGGCTGACCTTGGGATGAATTCCCACACAGTTGTATGCATGGTTAAATCTGTGTGTGTGTGTAAGTCCCCACAGGTAACCCTGAGTTTGTGCTGACCTTGGGATGAATTCCACACAATTGCATGGTTTAATTTTTTAATTTGTGTGTGTGTGCATGTGTGTATGTATGTGTGTGTACGTGTGTATGTGTGTGTGTATGTGTGTGTATGTGTGTGTATGTTGTGTATGTGTGTGTGTGTATGTTGTGTATGTGTATGTGTGTGTATGTGTATATATGTGTGTGTATGTGTGTCTGTATGTGTGTGTATGTGTGTGTATATGTGTGTATGTATGTGTGTGTATATTGTGTATGTGTATGTGTGTGTATGTGTGTATATGTGTGTGTATGTTGTGTATGTGTATGTGTGTGTATGTGTATATATGTGTGTGTATGTGTGTCTGTATGTGTGTGTATGTGTGTCTGTATGTGTGTGTATGTGTGTGTATGTGTGTGTGTATGTGTGTGTGTATGTGTGTGGTATGTGTGTGTATGTGTGTGTATATGTGTGTATGTATGTGTGTGTGTGTGTGTGTGTATGTGTGTGTGTGTGTGGCCTCACAGGTCACCCTGAGTTCATGCTGACCTTGGGATGACTTCCCACACAGTCGAATGCATGGTTTAGTCTCCTTATGTATGTGTTGCGCTGCTGCTGAAGAAGTTGCAGTTGTGCAATTGTGCTTAAACACACAAACAAAGTCATCTCACACACAGGCAGTTATAGAAGCCAAGTGGCCTGGCTGTGCACTCACAGCTTTCAGCCTGTGCCAGGTAGCACTGGGAGTCACTTGTGGAATTCATGTGACATGGAATGTGCACAGGCAGGTCGTGTGTGGCACTGAGGTGACACTCAGGACCCTGCGGTGTGCAGGAGCGTGTGCAGTGGTCCCTTCCCAGCAGCCCGGCGTCCTGCCAGCTTGTGCTCTTCTATCAGATATCTCGGGGTCTCAGAGTGGGCACTGGAGCCCCACAGTGTGACACCCCAGCTCTTCTCCTGCATCTGCGGCTATCTCTCCATTATCCCAGAGCTGTGGGTCAGTGCTGGCAGACCTGCTCTGGAGCTGCTTGGCCCTCTGGCTAATTGGCACCTACTTGTTGGACAGTTAGCCTACTAAGTCAGGAAGTGCAGAGGAAGTGCTGCAGGAAGGCGGAGGGAAGGGCCTGCCCCACATTAAACCTGCACCAGATCCAGTCTACCCCTGCAACCAAAGCTGCTGGAGGACTGGGCTCATCACAGTGGGTGTGAAGGGCTCAGTGCTGGCAGGTGTTTCAAACAATGAGCTTCTGTTTACTTATCTTAAACTTTCGTGGGGGCGGGAGGGGGGGGGGCTGATCCCAGGATGCAGGAAGAGAAATATCCAAGAGGAGTCAAAATATCAGGAAACCCCAGAAACATTCACAGTCTCTGACAGTGCAAACGTGTTCATAAAGACAGTGTCTGCTCACAGAGAGGTGGGGGGAAGGAAAGATGGGGGGAGGGAGAGAGAGAACAGAGGGAAGAAAGACACACATACAGAGAGGTGGGGGGACAGAGTGAGGGAGAGGGAGGGAAGGAGGGAGGGAGGGGGAGAGGGAGGGAGGAGAAGAGAGAGAAGGAGGAGGGAGAGAGGGAAGGAAGGAGAGAGGGGAGAGAGAGAAGGAGGGAGGGAGAGACAGACAGGAAGAGGGGAAAAGAGAGAGAACAGAGGGAGGAAAGACACAGAGTAGGGGAGAGAGAACAGAGGGAGGAGAGGGGAGGGAAGGGGCTCTCTGGTCACTTTCAGTAAATGTCAGAAAGTAACATTTTGAAACTGAAGTTTGGAGTTGACTTTCCCATACAATGGACGCCTGAGGGACACAGACGTGAGTGGGAGGGAGGGAGGGAAACAGTCCACCCATCAAGGCTGGCCACTGGAGTTTGCCCATGCTCTCTCTGGTGAATATGTAGTGTTGCCTGTGCCCTGGACAGCCAGCTGTCTGACCCTACTTGCCCTTGGGGATTGGAGGAGAGGTGGCTGGGAATCAAAGGCACAGACTCTGGGTGAAGTGAGAACCATCACAGCAAGCTCCTTTAATACCCTCCACCATTGGTCCCAAGAAAGCATCTCTTTAATGTCAGTTCCCTCCCAATTAGCCGCCATTATCTGCATCAGCAATCACCATTATCTGCATCAGCAATCCTCGGTCTCTCAGGCAGTCCTCAGTTAGGTCCTCCTGCAGTAGATGCCTTTGAGGCTGCTTGGATCCTCACTGTTCCTCCTACAGTATGAGAACACACAGTGAACTTGGTAGCGGTGTTGTTGTTGTAGTCTTAATTTCCTTTTTGGAGGAAAGAGGGTGAAGGTGGGAAAGTGAACCTGGGAGAAATGGAAGTGGGTGGGCTTAGGGTGCATTGTAAGAGATTCCCAACTAATAAAAGGATTGTGTTGAGGGAAAATAACAAATAAGAGAGAGAAGAAAACTTATGTAAGCCATGAAAACCAGACGAGAAGCAGCTATGTTCTGTTTCTCCTTTCAAAGGTTTGTTATGCTGCCATGATCATCTTTAAAGAGGGACATTTTAGTGCAAGTAAGATAATATACTCCTTTAACTCAGGAACTCGGCAGATCTCTGAGTCACAGGACAGTCAAAGCTATGAACAAACAAACAAGCAAACAAATAAATAAATATTTGAAAAGATACAAATGTTTTGTAGAATAACACACATGTAAAAGAATGCTTGGGGGAGGTAGGCAGAGGCTCTGAGAGGCACTCATCTCTGAAGAATGGTAACTGTTGGAGCTGGGTGGTGGATGCAGAGGACTGGCCATTTAAAAAGTGTGCCAAGGTCACTTAATGGTCATTACTATATCTACTGTGCTTGAAATAGTAAATCATCCACCCCAAATAAACAGCAAGTCTCCATATTTCCGTTGATATTCCATGAGATGCTGAAGGATCATTCAGCAGCTTCCTTGTGCCTCTACCTCCAGGAAGCACAGTTTCGCAGGTCTCTCTGCCAGGATTCCCAGCACTAATTTAGGTAACAGGACTGAGGAACCACAGGTCAGGATTGGGGCTTTTCACTCAGTCCTCCACTGTCTCACATAGTGGCAAGCTCAAACCAATGTCTATAAATCCCTTTGTATTTCCGAGTGTAACTGAACAGACAGTGTTATGCAAATATTCCGTTTATAAATTGTATTACTAAAACTAATCTGCCTCTTCGTTTCAGTAGGGCTATGAGGAAAAATTGAAAGTCTCATCTGGCTTCTGTTACCTTCCTGCCACTCAGTGCCTTTCCAGGTGGACGACGGGGTCAGCAAGCATTGGACATAACGCGTGCAATTTATTAGCTAAACGGAGGCCACTTTGCAAGTGGCCTTTTAAGATCACACCAGACCAAAGGCGATCTGAAGAAAGGCTTTCCTTTTCCCTGTGGCTTTGCCCACTCTGAAGGCTGCTCTCTCACACCTTTTAAGAGTTCGTTCCTGTTCCTGCATCCTGACCTGCCACTCTTAAATTGGAGAGTGGAGAAATCTTGAGTTTGAAGCTCTAGGAGAAATCAGAAAGAGGAGCCAGGACTGTGTAGGGCTCAGAGCTTCTCCCAGTGAAGGAGCCTGTGGCTGAGGAGCTTCAGAGAGCAGCCGGCCCCTCCCACTGAACTTCTTTTCTTTGGCTCTTTACTCCAGGGCAAGCAGTTCCCCCTCCAACAGTCTCATCTCCAATTTCAACAAACAGGACACTAGCATAGAAGAGAGTTTATTCAGGGCATGGGAGGGGAGTTAAGGAGGTAGCAGAGGCAGAGAAAGGCAGGGAGAGGGAGAGAGTAGAGAAGTAGAGGCCGGCCATGACCATATGGAGAGAGGGGGGAGGGGAGGAGAGCCCAAGAGGGGGCAAGAGAGAAGCTGAGAGAGAGAGAAAGAGAGAGAGAGTGAGAGAGAGAGAGAGAGAGAGAGAATAAGAGATACTTGAGAGAGAGGAGGGGCTGAGCATCACCTTTTATAGTAGACCAGGTCTTCCTGGCTGTTGCCAGGTAACTGTGGGGTGGAGCTTAGAATGCTAACAGAGAGGACCACTGTATGGCTGATAAAGGAGCCACTCCCTCCCCACCTCCAGCCTTTACCCACAAGGGGTAAAAGAGCCACAGACAAAGCCTCGTGGACACAAGTCCAGCCAGCATCAGGAAAACGAGAACATCAGACATCAAGCCATAATGGCAACGCAAGATTCTAGGAGTCAGCATTTCCCAGGGCAGGAGCTGTCCCTTCAGAAAAGCTTGACCCTGACATGGATTCTCTAGGGAGAGTCTTCCACTGTGGAAAGGCTGATGCAGTCCCCAAAAGAAGCCGCAAATGAAGAGTCGTGCATTTTCACCCACGGACAGATTGAAATATTTCATGGCCTGTTCATGAGTACCTAGGAACTCTACACACCCCACCCATGGCCCGCTGTGGGCCACGGGCTTTATCTTGGCATTACAAAATCACCAAGGCTGCTGAAAATGGCCGATTCCACAGTGGAGAAGAACTCCCAAGGGTAGCGCCTTCCTCTGGCAAAAGGGCTTTGGGAATAGGCCTAGTTTCTCAGTAGGTTCCTCAGCCCTTAGTTTCCATGGCAGCCCATAGGCGCCCCATACGAAATGCTTGTTGAGGCTGGGAATATGGTGTAATTCTGAGAGTGCTCACCGATGCACATGAAGCCCTAGGTTGGATTCCTAGCACCATACAAACCATGTGAGGTAGTGAACATTTTTGTTCTCATACTTGGGACGTGAAGGCAGAAGGATCAAAGGTTCAGAGCCAACCCATTCCACTTCATAGTGATAATAATAATAATAATGATAATAATAATAACACATAACAACAAAAATAATAAAATATCCTAGCCTGACTCTTCAACTCGTTAAAAAATTATACCTGTCAGACAAGTTGCAGCTGCTCACACCTGAAGCAGTCTCCTGGTGACCCAGCATTACATCTCAGCGCTATCCACAGCTCCAGATGGGCTCGCACAGGGTCTTCAGAACACTGAAGTAACTGTTTCCTGTTTTCTGAGGAAGGGGGCCTGGAGGAGACCGGTGACCTCTGCAGAGAAGAGGCGGTGGGACTACATCCAAACCCCCTGAGTCAAGACAGTCTGCTTCTAACCTATACTCCTTCTGAACCTCCGTCTAACACGGATTAATTCTAGGAATTCCCATTTAGAGAGATCCTTATTCCGTAGGCCCATGTGAAGCACTTCCCAGAAGTCAGGGGGAGATCATAAAGTCAGGCTTCCCCTGAGCTGCAAGAAATCCACCCTTCTGACCGGAGAATCACCCGTGGAAGGGAGGAATCAAACCTTCACGTATTTATTTTCTGTGTGTGTCCATGCGTATGTGGGTGTGTGAGTGCGTGGGTGTGTGGGTAGGTGCATGGGTGGGTGGGTGCATCCATGGGTACTTGTGTCCGTGCGTGTTGTGGATGTAGGTGAGCATGTGAGGGCAAAACTCAACCTCAGGTGGCACCTACAGATCTCCTACTTTAGAGACACTTTGCCCCTCAGCCTGCAGCTCACTGAGTGTGCTATCCTGGCTGGAGAGGGAGCCCAGGGACCCTCTTCTCCCCACCCCACATTGCTGAGATCACAAGCCTCCATACCTGGCATTTTCATGGGTTCTGGGAACAGATCCATCTGCAAGGCAAGCACTACTGATCTGCTCTCTGGGTCGGTTTTCTGAACCTGAACTTTAAGAAGGTTTTTTTGGCCTCATGCTTTTGTGACATATTTGTTTGTGTCCTCAGAGCTTAGAGGTGAGAAGACTTGTCATCAAAGGTGGGTTTTTTCATTCTTTTATTTCTGGTCTGTTTTCTTTGAACTCTGGATTCCTAGTGAGCAATCTTCCATTTGCATCTGTGTATACACTGTAAATGCACAAATTTCCCAGCAAATGGGAAGGAAAACAGACAAGATGGCCACGTGCCTGCAGTGAACCCCATTGGTCTCCACATGCCTGGCCGCCGTGGAGAGCAGGTACAGTGATGATGCAATCCAACACAGGCGCTGTTTAAAACCCTCGCAGTATTTGATGTTTAATCAGATCAGCGGCTTTAGTTCTGTTGTTTCATCTCCAGAGCTGAGAGTCAAACCCAAGGCCTCTTACACACACCCTAGCCCGGAATCAGTACTTCAGGGTGAGACTTTAAGGGCTGAGCTCATAGCTCAGTAGTTTGAGCATTCTGTTAGCATGCATGAACTTCTGGGTTCAATTCCCAGCCACTGCATAACCAGGGCATGGCAGCGCATGCCTGGGTCTTAGCACTTGAGGGGGACGGGCAGGAGGGTCAGTTAGTTTCAGGTCATCCTTAGCTCCATAGTGAGTTCGAAGCCAGCATGGGATATATAGAACATGAAAGAAAGCGAGACTCTAGACTTCATGCTTCTGTTGGGAACTCTGTTACACACACACACACACACACACGCACACTGAAGAGCATGCTTATTGGCTTACGGACAATTCTGCTAGGCTCCACCCTACACCACTGCCAGGTGCAAGCCAGGTGTGAGCCAGGTGTGAGACTGGTGTGAGCCTGGTGCAATAGCTTTTAAGAGAATTGCTCTCCACCTCAGCCCCCCTTCCTCCTCCTCTTCTCCCCCTCCCCATTTCTATGTATTCCTAGCCTTTCTTCCTCTGTCTCTGTCTCTGTCTCTGTCTCTCTCTCTCTCTTTCTCTCTCTCTGTCTTTCTTTCTTTCTCTGCTCCCTTGTTTTGCCTCCTACTTCCTTTCCACACTTCTACTCTCCTCCCTTCCCCCAACAAGCTTTCTTTATATCAGGTCTGTCACATGGCATGATTTCTCAGAGGGACACTTGTACTCTTGTACTCCTGTCACATTGTATCACATTATATTTCAAAGCAATGCTTATTCCAGGTCCTCTGAGCCCTGTGGCATTGCCACCATTGACTTGTATGCCTGCTGGCACCCAACACCCATGTGCACGGTCACTGTGTATATAGATCTGTGTCTTTGGGCATAGGTGGAAAGTAAGGCACAAACTAAATGGTTCTCCATGTCATTTCCCATCCGTGCTGCCTGCTCATTATCCTCCACTGCCTGGGCCCTGCAGATAGGACGCTGACTCAGTGTGGACGTTCTGCCATCTCTATCCACCTCCCGGCATGGGTCAGACCAACAGGAGCATGTGCCACTCAAGTGCTTGCTTGCTCTGTGCACAGACGGTCACGACCAAACTCCGACATAACCCACCGCGTTGGGTACGACTAGCTGCAGAGCAGGCTTGCCCATGTCAGAGCTCAACACAAAAGCCATCTGTGCCCACATGTGGGCAGTTTGGGCTGCACCCTGTCAGGCTCAGGCTACTCTTTCTCAGTCTCTCCTGGGCTCAGGCCTTGGCAGTCAGCAGTGGGCAGTGGCCTGAGTCATGTGTCGAGGGTTGGCTGGGCTGTGGGCAGAGGCGTGAAGACAGCAGGGCTCTGTCCATCACCCAACATGCCTCCCTCACACTCATTGCTCTAATAGTGGATTATGGTTCCTACCCTAGTCATCTGTGCCCTCCCTAACAGACTCAGAACAGGGAGACACCCGGACTGCATTCAGGAGCCTGACACAAGCCACCCTGTGTTGTGACTCCGTACAACAACCTGTTGTAGACAGCTGCCTTCTCACTGTTTTCCCACGTGGCTCCTCCTCTGCGAGCAAGCAGACAACACGGCTCTGCAGAGTAGAACAAGTCTATTCTGCAGCCCCACCCCTATGGCTTACAGTAAGATAAGATTCGATCCTGGGGAATATTACAGCCAATGTAAAGAAACGAGAAAGCAGCAGCTTTTTTGTTTTTTAAGTTTTATTTTATTTATGTGAGTACACTGCTGCTGTCTTTAAACACACCGGTAGAGGGCATCTGATCTCCATTACAGAGGGTTGTGAGCCGTGATGTGGTTGCTGGGAATTGAACTCAGAACCTCTGGAAAAGCAGTCAGTTCTCTTAACCACTGAGCCATCTCTTCAGCCCCAGAAAGCAGCAGCTTTGAGGATTGGCTACAAATTGTTAGAATTACATTGTATCAACAATACATCCACTTAGCCAGTCAGTAAGAGGCTAGCAAGTGTGTTTACTATTACAGAGAGGGAAGGGGCCACATCTGTAGTGCAAGTATCTGCCTGTGACCATCTCTCCATTTCCCTGCAGCCAGGGTACTGTGTGGTTCTGAGGCCACCTCAGGAAGGCACAAGAGTGCAACTGGGGTGGAGTCATTTCAGCTACAGGGAAGCAACACCCCAAATTACACTGACTTAAAAAATAAACAGTGACTGAACTGCAGAGAATTTGCCCTTAGAGACCTTGGGAGGCTTTTCATCTGGCGCAGGTGTGACAAAGGCAGGGACCCAGCTTCTCCTGTGCTCTCGACTCCCTCAGTATTTGTCTCATGGTCACAGGCATTCAGTATCCACATTCCCTGACATTTGGTCTGCTCATTGGCACATAGGAATTTGTGCCAATGACGTGCATTTAGTCAACATTCACAGGCTGGGTGCTGTTCAGTCAGGACATGATTGTTTGCTCTGCAGAATTCATGTAAAAAATGGGCTGCCATGGCTTACACGTGTGGTCTCAGGCCAGAGAGGTAGTGAAGGAGTATCCCTGGGTCTCACGGGATGGTCTGCCTAGTGGAAAGGACATGCTTCAGAACGATGAAGTTCTGTCTCAAAAATCAAGATGAACAGGCTCTGAAGGATTGTTCCCATGATTGTCTCCTGGCTTTTACATGCACACACACATGCAAACACACATATATACAAACATGCAAACACCACACACACCCAATTTTTTTTTAAATCACAAGCTCTATCTTCCCATGTCACCATGTCGTCTTTTCTTGCGTAGAGACCCACTGCCACCCTGTCACCTACCATGACAACCTCAGTAGAAATGAGTCAATGTTGGGACTATGTCTTCAGACCTCCAGAGGCAAGGCCTAAATAATATTGCTTGTCTTTATAACGGATCCATCCTTGAATATTCAGCCACATCAACAGGAAACAGACAAATACACCCACCCAGTTTTGTTCTCCTGAGATTCTGTCAAGGACTTTCATTCTCTGTTACTGCAGGATGGCTCCTGGTTGGAGTGACACAAGGATTTTTTTTTTTTTAATTTTTATTATTTTCGTTCACTTTATGTCCTGTCTTAGTTAGGGATTTCCTGCTGTGAACAAATACCATGACCAAGACAAGTCTTATAAAGGACAACATTTAATTGGGGCTGGCTTATAGGTTCAGTCTGTTATCATCAAGGCAGTAATATGACAGCATCCAGGCAGGCATGGTGCAGAAGGAGCTGAGAGTTCTACATCTTCATCTGAAGGCTGTTAGCAGAACACTGGCTTCTAGTCAGCTAGAATAAGTCTTATAGCCCACACCTACAGTGACACACCTACTCCAACAAGGACACACCTACTCCAATAGTGCCACTCCCTGGGCCGAGCATATACAAACCATTGCACATCCCAATCACAGTGTTCCTCCCTCCTTGATTCCCAGCATCACTCTACAAGTCTCTCTCCCAATTGTCCCTTCACCTTCTCCTCAGAGAAGGAGAGCCCTCCTTGGGTACCACCCCACACTGGTGCATCTATCCCAAGCAGGTCTCCTCTCCCACTGAGGCCAAACCAGGTATCCAGGTAGGGGAAAGAGGATCCAGTGGCAGAGAACAGAGACAGAGACAGTCCCTGATCCACCTCTTAGGAAGCCCACTTTATAAGACCAAGCTGCACATTTGCTACAAATGTGTGGGTGTCTAGGTCCAGCTCCTCCATGCTTCTTGATTGGTGACCCAGGCTTTGTGAATTCCCATGGTCCCAGGATAGTTGATTCTGTGGGTCTTTTTGTGGGTAATATCCAGGTTTAACTAACAGACCCTCCCTCTGGCCTAGTGATGTTTGCCAAACTGCTAAAGGACTAGAGTTGAACTGGTGTATCCTGTTAATTTCTCCAGGAAGGATGCTAACTGGTAAGATATGGGCTCATGGTCAGAAGCTTCTGGGAACAGTCTACGCAAAGAGAGCTGGCACAGAGGAAAGACCAGCAGAGGTTGAGGGGCAGATTTCTGAAGATACCACTTGTGCCCACCAGTCTGCATAGAATGTGAGTTCCATAGTTTTCTCTGCTTTTCTAGGAGAGGAGATAGGGAATCCCTGTAGTGCTGGTTAGACTTAGTTGCCATCTGCCAGAGATGTATAGTCTGATAGGCCTGTAGGAATGTTTCCAGAGATGATTGGCCAGATGGTTGATATGGGGTGGGTAGAAGACTTGCATAGAATATTGATTGACATTTCTCTTTTCAACAGGCTACTGGACAAAAGAACAAGCCCAGAGAAAGGTTCCCATGAGTTCCTCCTAGCCCTTTCCCTCCAAGTGACTGTGTCTATTGTGTTTTCTACCTGGTGACATCAGACAACAGCTGCTGACATCAGACAGCAAGCACAAGCACAGATAATAAGAAATGGGTGGAACTCCATCCTGAAATGACCATTCCTAACATGCTTAGACTTGGACCTAAGCTCTCTGTCTCCAGGCTGACCTTGAACTCAGAAATCTACTTGCCTTTGTGAGCATACCCAAGAAGCTGGGTGGGACCTGGCCCTGAGATCACCACTCCTTAAATCTCTTTATCTCTTTCCTTGGTATCTTTCTGACAATCTGGTTCATTATGAAGTTGCCTCTGTTCCTTTAGATCTGTGAAGACTCATATGATACATACTGCATCCTTGTATTTTGTGTAGTTGGGAAATTATCTATTTTGAACTCACTTCTTCAGTGTTCTTTCCAATAGCCTTAAGTGCTACCTTGGAGGTCACAACATTCTACCAAAACATCTAGCAAAAGCTGACATATAGACACGCCCTTGCCTCCTGGGCTCATTCTGTCTCTGACTATCATGGGGTAATTTACTTTACCAGAGAGACTATTTCTCCAAGGAAGAGGAGAAACCATGGAGGACTATGCCATACTGGCTCTGTTCCAGGGGTGGAAACCACAGCACTCCATCCCTTACAAGGCCACACAGGACTTGGAACACCTGCTGACATTAGACTCCACCCACTGATATCAGACAATGGTTGCTAACATCAGACATAGTTTCTTCAGCTTGCAAGTAGGATTCAAATACCAATGGTTTTCCAGGAATGTTCCAGCCCTTTCACACCATGCTGGGACTGCTGAGGCCCCAGCCTTCTGCACCGAGCACTTACCAGGCTCGCAGCCTCCCTTACCTGAGATGGCCACCATTGGATGATGCAACCCACAGTAAGTCGTTCAAGAACCCCCTTCACATCTGCTCCTCTAGAGAATCCCAACTAAAGCCCCTATCTAAAGGAAAAAATGAACCCAAATTTGGAGCTAGAAACTGGCAACTGGTAACTAGACTTTACAAAACTGAGGTCTATAGAGATGTCCAGAGAACATCTTTTTAAGGAAACATGAATTAAACACTTATGCTAACTCAAGTCAGGATGGATTCAGGACAATTCTTTCTAACAAACTAAGTTCATGCTGATACTTTACAGCTCTCAGACAGTAAGTACATTTCTGCACTGTGGCTCAGAACTGCCTGACCCTGAGCTCCACGTAAGACCTGAATAATACACTCCTATGCACTTGAGGGCTTGTGCCAGGCTAGTCAGAATTGGACTAAGTGTTTTGTTAGTGCTTCCATGATGGCTCATAAGCACCGAGACCTGTGCAGTTACCAGCTGAACAGGGAGGACGGGTGCTCTCTCCTCTGCTTTCATGGGGCTGATTCAAACAGTTACCGGCAATTCTGAGGCTTCTCTCTCTCTCTCTCTCTCTCTCTCTCTCTCTCTCTCTCTCACACACACACACACACACACACACACACACATACACCCTCTGCCTCTCTGCTGACTGAGAGGAAATGCTGGTTTCCTGCCCCCTGCTCCACTTTCCTTAGGTCTCACACTTCCTTGATGCCTCTGTGTAGCCCACACAACATATCCTGTTGCTGCTGTGCCCTGTGTTAGGTGTAGGTGGCTCTGGATCAATTTCATACCACTCAAAGTAATTTGATTATTTGAGAATGATGGAGTTGGTGGTGGTAAAGGAGAAACAACCTGTTCAGGCTGCTGTATATAGCCTAAGGGATTAGAAATTGAGAATGTTCTGTGGGGTGTTTTAGCAAAGATCAGTAAGAAAGCAGGAGGCATCTGAAATCTAGGATGGAGGAAGACTCTCCCTGACACAAAGACACCAGCAAGAGAGCCAGAAGAGGCCAGAGGTTCTGAGCTTCCTGGGGAGCTCTCTTCTGGAAATAATTATCACATATCTTCAAGACACGAGATTCTTTTTTCTTTTTCTCTTTGTGCCCTCATACTATTAAGGTTTTGACCATTTATTAAAAGCACCAAATCTCTAGTGAATATCAAAAACTGCTTTCTTTAAGTCAGAAGAAAGGTCACACCCTGCTTTTGTTAAACCAGTGTTACTCAACCTTTACAAGTTCTCAACCTTTAACACTGTTCCTCTCATGTTGCGGTGACTCCAAACTGTAAAATTACTTTTGTTGCTACTTCATAACTGTAATTTTGCTACTGTTATGAATCATAATGTAAACATTTAGGAGAGAGAGGTTTGCCAAAGGGGTCAAGCCCCAGAGGTTGAGAACCACTGTGATAAAATGTTTTTTTTTTTAATTTTAAAAACAAGATATTTGTTTTTATTGTTTTCTAATTGTGTGTGTACACATGTGTGTGTTGATGCTGTAAGAGTATGGATAGGGATATTAGATCCATGGACTAGTGAGCCACTCAACACAGGTGCTGGGAGCAGAGCACGCATCCTCTATGAGATCCCACACATCCTCTACAAGGTCTCAGTACACACTCTTACTGGCTGAACCATCTCTCTCCGTCCCATCTCTTCAGGCTCTTCCTGTGATGTTGCAGGTTTAGAGGAGGTAAGTGGTGCTACAGTGAGGGCTGTCTTAGTTAGAATTTTTTTGCTGTGAACAGACACCATGACTGAGGAAACTCTTATAAAGACAACATTTAATTGGGGCTGGCTTACAGATTCAGAGGTTCAGTCTATTATCATCAAGATGGTAACATGCCAGCATCCAGGCAGACATGGTACAGGAGGAGCTGAGCATTCTACATCTTCATCTGAAGGCTGTTAGAAGAATACTGGTTTCCAGGCAGTTAAGGTGAGGGTCTTAAGCCCACACCTACAGTGACAAACCTACTTCAACAAGACCACACCTTGCAGTAGTGTCACTCCCTGGGCTGAGCATGTAGAAACCATCACAGGGCCTCCTGGGAGGGTGTTAGGCTAGTAGACACATGACCTTGAAGGAGGTGCTCAGACTGTCTCTCTCTCTCTCTCTCTCTCTCTCTCTCTCTCTCTCTCTCTCCCCCCCATCTTCCTCTCTCTCTTCCTCTCCCTCCATCATTCCCTCCCCCTCTCTCTTCTTCCCTCTTTCTCCCTCTCTCCCTCCTTCTCTCTTCTCTCTCTTCCTCCATCTCTCCCCTATCTGTCTCCTTCTCTCCCCCTCCCTTCTCCTCTTCCTTTCTCTTCATTTCTGCTATGACAACTGCGAACCACAGGACCAAAGTTATGCCCATGTGATAGGGGACAGAACCTTCCATGATACTTTTGGCTTTGTTGCAGTGCCAAGGCTCAAACTCAAGCCTTAAGCTCTACCCCTAAGCCATATCCCCAGCTGAATATTCTAATTGTTCTCTTTAATTTTATTTCCAGAGCTAGGAATTTAACCAGGGACGTGTCAGACCTCCGAGAGTCTCTGAGAGTGTTCTACCTATGAGAGTCAGGGCTGAAACCAACCTTTCCTCTTTTCAAGGTGATTGTGTCAGTGCCCCCATCACAGTCACTGAAAGCTAAGACATCATTTCCTTCTCCCCTCTTCTTAATGATCCAGCCATTTGCCAATGATGGCACAGGTTTCCTAGTTCTAAGATGTTCCGGTCACATCCATCCACAGTGTCCCACAGCACGCTTCTCTATCTTTTGTCTTCAGGTTCAGTATTTTAGTGAGAACATTGCATGAATGGTGTAATGACCTCCCACCATGCTTAGGAGCACTGGCTCCACGCTATCTGGTGAAGAGAAGCCACCATGAGGTGCAGGTGTGAGACAAAGGCAGGAGGCATGTCCAGCCCTGTCATGTGCTGGTTCTGAAAGTCAGTTCCCCAGAAAGCAGGAGATCCTTGGATGTTCTGTCTTTGGTGGTGAATCTTGGTGCTGGCTTTCTCCTGTGGCTGCTGCCTGTGTGACTCTGCCTTGGGTTTTTCATGGCTGCTGCCTTTCTATTCACTGCCTTCAGTTGCTGTTCTAAGTTTTCCCAGAGTATCTGAGAACATTCGACTGTCTCCACATACTCGTTCTTGCTGATGCCCCCCAAACCACGAGCCAAACAAAGCTCGCAGTAAAGTGCCCAGCCTTGAGGTATCTCGTTACCGACATCAATTGAACTAACAATACCTGGGAACTGTGGTGCATACCTATAATTCTAATGTTTAGAAGTCTGGGAGTTCAAGGCCAACCTCAGTTACATAGTAAGTGCATGGACAGCCAGGAAAACATGAGGTCAGGAAGGAAGGGAGGAAGGAAGGAAAGAAGGAAAAGAGGGAGGAAGGGAGATGGTGAGAGAAGGAAGGAAAGAAGGGGGGAGGGAGAGAGGGAGAGAAGGGAAGGAGGGGCAAGAGAATGAAGGAATGAGGAAGAGGGGTGGGAGGGAGGGAAGAAGGGAGGGAAGGAGAGAAGGAAAGAAGAGTCCATTAGCGCCAAGTTAGCCTTGTCCCATACACTAAAGTATTCCTAAGTTGGCTTCAGCCCTCCAGTGTTCTCCCATCGGATAAGTCTCTCCCACAGCTCCTCCGTGGCTGAACATTTATTTGCCTTTTTCACAATTTTTAAACAACAGTGTAATGTATATAGCCTTGGGGTCAGGCATGTTTATATATTCCCAAATTGCTTTTTTAAGGAGAGCCCTCATAAATGCATTAGATGAACCAAAATAATAATAATTATTATTATAATAATCACTCAGACTTTCAACTCCTACAGCTGAACTCTCCCCCAGCAGTGTTTGAGGCCCCGACAGCCCTAACACCTACCTTCCAATCCAGTTTTAATTTTGGAGGTAATGCTAGCCCATGACCGCTGACCTGACACTTACTGCTTTGATGGGTCACTGTAGGGGCCCCTCATCACCCACCCTCTCATTCAGCAAAGCTGTGACTCAGCATCTGCCGCGTGTCACTCACTATGCTGTGACCTATGCATAGAACTCTGGCCATCAGAGATGCAGAGCTCCCGTCCTGGTCCAGAGGAGAATGGAGACCTTGAAGGAAGTAAGCTGAGAAGGGGAAACCACTGAAGGTTCCTCACAGGAACAAAAAGCTAGACTGGTCTGGAGAAGAATGACCTAGGGGTGGAAGCTCTAACAAGCCAGTGAGGCAAAGGAAGAAGACAGCACGTGAAAAGGTCCTGAGGTCAGAGTCACATATTTTCTTACTACACAAATAGTGGTGTACTGATGGAAGACCCAGAGCCACTGAGTCTCATCTCCTGTGTGCCTGACCCATGCAGAGTCAGTCACATGACCCATCTGCACCACTATAAAGGGTGATGATGTCAGGGCACAAACTCAATGCCTCTTGTCTTGGACTCCTCTCCCTGAGCAGGCTTCCATTACCTTTGCCCACAGGATCAAGAAGTGTCTCTCCATCAACCCCTAACATCCTCCCCTAAGAGTCACGTGATCCTGATGATTTACAGCCGCTATCCCCCCAGAGCGGGGTAGAAGAGGGATCTTCATAATTACACAGGCTTGCTGTTATTTAAATATTTACCAACATTAAACACCAAAGGGCTGCACAAATGATCCGGGGACTCATGTTGTTCTAAGCTAATATTCTTTGTACAATATTATGCAAATTGCATAAACTTTATTTTGTTGTTGTTGCTGCCTGCGAGCGGCATATCCCAAGGCAGCCATTCACTAAGTTGAAGCAGATAAAGTTTTAATAATAAATAGTGATGATGAATAAGTCACAAAGTTTGCGCAATGCTAATCCACTCGCTCACCCGAGGGTGGTTCATTAGATAAACAAGGAACATTTCCTGCTTCGCTTTTGTTCAAGTGGCGTCGTTTTCCTAGAAAAAAAATGTTTGCGCAATAAATTATTTCAACCCATTAGGTGCTAACGAACAAATCATACTCACTCGCAATCTGTCGCGAATTGCCGAGAATTGAGATTTAAACACTGAAATCATACATTAATTTTACTTTCCAACAACAAAGCTGGTTAAGAGAAATTAAACTTGGCTGAAATGGGAACAAAACAGTATGTCTGGTGCTGAATATTTTAAGCCCGCAAAGGAGGCTGCAAATTGTTTCATTAATATTCAGACCACTTGGGCATTTGTGACAGCGAGAGAAGCAAATACGGACGCCGTGTCCGGGGAATACCCATTAGCGGTAAGGTGTCTATGTGGCTGTTTGCCCACATGAGGCTGGATTGGCTCTGGCTGTGTCCGGTCCCCTCTCCGGCCCTAGCTGAACGGCCTCTTGGTCTCCCAGGGCAAAAGGGATTCCCTGCTGAAAGGTGTCTCTGTTCATCATAGCCTGTTTCTATTTAAACAGGATGCTGGGAAATTCATCCATCAAACTGACAACATCTGGAAACACCCTAAGTGTGCATCTGAAGGCAGAGAACCTGGCCAAGACGGCCGCCCTGGCAGCAAAATTGCCAGAGCTACAGAGGAGGAAGAGGCAGTCCTGATGAACTCCAAATGATTTCCAAAATACTTGCCTACAACATAATTATTCAAAAAAATCCTACAGTTACAGGTCATACAAGGTGAGGAGAGTTTACAAAGGACCCACTTGTAAATATGTCTGCTGGGAGGGCACTGCGACCCCATCAGGGTGGGGTGCACCCTGGCTGCAACAGGACCCTTGCAAGGATCATCCCTTGGACGTCTGGCTTTCTCCTTGTTGGGGCAGCACACCCACCTGGGCCCCTGTGACTGTGCTTGGTCCTTTGAATTAATGGACGGGGTCTGTTGGAGAAAACACTCCATTGTGCTCAGTCATCTTCCTACTGGGAGGTGTTTGGGCTCTTCTCCTTTGGAGTAATCACGAATAGCTACTAAATGTCAATATTTTCTGGTGAACTGAATGATGGAACAAGTAACACAAACGGTTACACACAGGAGTCAGTGGCACACTGTCAGTGTGTGTGTGTGTGTGTGTGTGTGTGTATGTTCACAGTCACACACTCCAGCAGAAACACCCCCCCATGCATTCACTAGGTGTATGTACGTGGAGAGACCACTTCAGAACCATATAGACGGAAGCTAGCCACACCCACTTTGGGGAGGAATACTGCTGTCTTACTGTGTACTGTTTGGTTTTTGTGCGTGTGCTATTCTAAATTTTCCAAGTATATAGATTAAGTTTTTAATATAAAATTTTACTCATGCAAGAGGGGTAAGTAGCATGAGTCGGAAGTCATTTGGTTCTGGCTCGGTCTACGGTCATTATTACAACATTAAATTTTATTCTCCTTCATCTGTGCGGTCCAGCTTGCCCAGTGCTTTGCCAAAGTGCATCTCTGTTACTTCTGACAAGGAAAGCGTGGGAAGCAGCATTCGGCAGTCGTTCCGGGCTACAGATATGTGCCATGGCCGCCTGCGACTTCCTGGCTAAACTGGGAAATGGACCCTGGTCAATAATTCAATAACTTCTTTTTGCTAATGAGATTCGTGGGGAACAGAGGGTTCGCCCAGCCCCTCCGCCCTGGTCTGTTTCTAGTCACAGTGACCGCTGCTACAGAGCCTGGCAAAGCTGGTGCTCAAATGATGAGAGGAAAGGAGGAGAAAGAGACTCGAGGCTCTGAGGCTCCGGTTTGAGGGTTAATCCTGCAACAACCACCTCCTGAGATCTCAGCAACACAGAGACCCCGCCCCCAACACAGGCAGTGCTCAGGGTCTGTGAGGGGCCAGACAGGAAGTAGCTCTGATGCTGCCAATCGCAGTGCAGCTTTCTGCCCCCTGCCACTTTAGCCTCGAGGAGCTATAGACAAGCTAGAAAGCGTGACCAGGCTCCACAATGAGGCTTGAATACCCGAGGACTTCTATGCGTCACTCTTCTCCCTTTATTCTTTTTCCACAATCGTGTTGGGCATTCTTATTCTTCATCCAGAGGCTGGGCAAAATGCAGATGGTAGCTAGATCTGGACCGTGGGCTGCATGCCAACTTTCCGTTAAAATAGGTACAAAAATAGGTTTAGCGGGGCAGTGGTGGTGCACGCCTTTGATCCCAGCACTTGGAGACAGAGGCAGGCAGATTTCTGAGTTGAGTCCAGCCTGGTCTAGAGTGAGTTCTAGGACAGTCAGGGCTAAACAGAGAAACCCTGTCTCGAAAAACCAAAATAAAAAACAAAAGTAGGTTTAAAATATGGCCACTGACTAGAAATGTCCTTATTTAAAGTGAAAATACTTTTAGTTACAAAATGAAGAACATCTCAAACCAGTTTAATCAGGACAAAGATTTATAAAAGCCAAATGCAGAGCCACAGGGGCTTGAGGTTCAGATGTGGAGATTAGGCATCTGGGTAACAGCAGGGTTCTTCCTGTTCATCCTCCCACACCCTGCTATTGCTCCTCCTCATGCTCTCCCATCTTTTCAAGGTTATATGCCTTCTGCTATTCCTAAATCTAGACACTCCCGAAAGTGGTGTCTCCTGACCCCTCCACCTGCCAGGCATCCCTGGTCAGACAAGGTTCTTGCTGGAGGACTTTGGCTCTCACTCAAAAGCAGCCAGCCTGTTCCTTAACATTCCCATGCAAAATGCTCCCCTCCACAGCTGTTCTCTGGCTACCCTGGAGCCTGTGTTGTTCTGCTGCGGGATTCTTTCTAGACACACCTGCAGCTGGCCTCAGATTGAATTTGAAATCAAGAGCGACAAGATCTGCTCCCTAAAGAGGTGTGCACTATCAGAAGCCCATATGGAAATCAGCTAGTATCCAAGGGCCCCTGCGTTGTATGGTCACAATGGAAAAGGGCACGTTCTCCATGTCCACGGGTGTCCACAGCCTCCACCATTCCCTGGAGTAGCACAAGCTTTTAGGGATTCCGCTGCCGGTGAGTTTCTGCACACTGTGTGAGCAGCTGGTGTGGTCATCACAATAACGGTAACAACAGAGGTAATGGACATCTGTTATCACAAGGGTGTAGAAAGCTGTGAGAGGCTGTGACTGTGGATATGGAGTGTGGCCAGGAATGTCACATGCCCAAGGCAGAGGTGGGAACAAAGAAACCCAAGTGATCTGACCTCCCCACCCCTCCCTACTCCACATTCCATGAATCTCCCCAAAGTCCAGACGTCGGCCAGAAGTCAGCCTAGGCATCTCCTTCAGTCACTCTAGCTGTCATTTGTTTATTTTTGTGTATGAGTAGGTGTGGGTGGGTGAGCAAGCATATGTGTGTATGTGTATATGAGTGTGCGTGGTATGTGTGTGTGTGAATAGATAAGTGTGTAAGTGAATAGATGTGTGTGTAAATTGATGTGTGAGAGTGTGTGTGAGTGTGTGTAGGGTGTGTGTGTATATATGTGAATAGATGTGTAAAAGTATGTGTGTGAGTGTGTGTGAGTATATGTATGTGTGTATGGTGGTAAGTGTGTGTATGTGTATAGGGTTGTGGGGATATGGGTGTGAATAGATATGTGAGAGTGTGTGTATGTGTATGAGTGTGTATGTATGTGTGGGGGTAAGTGTGTGTTTGTGTGGATGTGGGGGGTAGTATGTGTGAGTGTGCGTACATGTGTGGGGTGTGGGTATGTGTGTGTGTGAGAGTGTGTTTATGTATGTGAGTGTGTGTGAGTGCGTGTGTGTAAGTGTATTGTGTGGGGGTAAGTGTATAGGGTGTGTGTGAGTGTGTGTATGTGTGTGGAGTATGTGTATGAGTATGTATGTGAATAGCTGTGTGAGAGTATGTGTATATGAGTGTGTTATGTATATATGTGTGTGGGTAGGTGTGCGTGAGTGTATGTATGTGTGGAGGGGTGGGTGAGTGGGTGTGGGTGAGTGGGTGTGGGTGTATGTATGTGGGTGTGAATGGGTGAATGAGTATGTATGGGGAGTGAGAATTGGTTGAGTGGGTGGTGTGGGTGGTATGGGTGGGTGGGTGTGAGTAGATGCATGAGTGATTGGGTTGGGGGAGGTATGAGAGTGGGTGTGAGTGAATATGAATGGGTGTGAATGGGTGGGTGAGTGATTGGGTGGGTGGGGGATGGGTTTGTATCACAACACAATTATGGGGTTAGAGGAAAACTTCAGAGAGTTGGTTTTTTCCTTTCCCTGTGTGGGCACTGAGAATCAAAATAGTCATCAGCCTTAGCAACAAACCCTTGTCTGCTGAGCCATCACACCAGTTTTATAGTTTATTTTTTGAGACAAGGTTTCGTAGGGAACCTGGATCTCACTGATTTGGGGAACCTGGATCTCACTGATTTGTTTGTACTGACCAGCTGAAGAGGACCCTGGAATCCTCTTGCTTCTGCCTACTCAGTGCTGGGATACGTGGGTGCTGGCCTCTTCACGTTAGGTAACTGGTGTTCCACAGAGGAACCTGTCTCCCTGTCCGTCAGGCCTACGTCTGGAACAGAGGGATTGACCCAGCCCTAACATGCGCATCCTGAGCAATGCAGAGCAAGTGACCTATCTGGGGGTTAATATTATTTAATCAATATCTGCAATTCTTTTACATATCACACCTATGATGATATTAAAATTATGAGACGCACCGAGGAGGAAAAGATACCATTATGAAAGTAATGTTTCAGAACAAATCTACAGAAAGGCTAGATATTAAGTAAGCATGCAGCAGCCCCACCACAGCTTTTCTGAGGGTGTTAAGAATGAATAGGTAGAAACAGTTCTAGAAAGCTTAATCCTTACAGAACAACTGGATATGCAATAACCAAATAACATTACATGGAATTTTAGCATTTTATTCAGAAGGTTTAGAATTATCTGTCCATTAAGAACGGTCTGTGTGTTCAGAAGAAGGCCAGTGAGGAGGGTCTGTCAGAAGTCCTTTACTGAAACAGAGAGAGGTAAAGAGGGATCAGCACAGCCGGACACACAAAGGGCCAGGAGAGGAGAGTAAGAAATGGTCTGTAACATAGTTGCAAAAGACGAGCTAATGGGAAGCATTGAACTACAATGGGAGAAATCTTAACATAAACAACAGAGACAAAATTACCACCAGGGACATTTACTCAACTCTACCACGGAGATCATAGGAAAATTAAGCCTGGGGAAGAACTGACCAACACAAAGTGCCCAGATGTCAGGTACTTCTCAGTACCTAGAGGAGGGACAGCTTTTTAAGCTCAGCCTGCATCTCCACAGAGCTGAAACATCAAGTTCTGTTAGACTGAAAAGCTGAAAAAAAAAATAAGATAAACTGTTTCCACCAATATGCTAGACTGTCCTCCTCTGTGTTATAAGGGTGGCAGGCCCCTTGTGCTTGAAAAAAGTCTGTCATATTGATCACACACACACACACACACACACTACACACACACACACTCATGTAAGAAATGTGAAACAGAAGGCACAAAGGATTGAATAGAATTATAGAGGCTTAGAACATCTACATGTTCACTGAGAGGTAAAAATTACCATTTGGAGCTGTCTGTGTCATTTAAGAATAAATATTGCGGTGCTGAAGTGGCCCCTTAAATAAAGATTAAAATAGATAGCTTAAAACTAGGTCATAAAATAGAATACTACAAAAATATTCCCTTAAACCAAAAGTTGATGGAGGATGCGGAAGAGAGGAAATATGGAATAAATGAGGGGAAATGGTGGCTTAAATGAGCTATGTCGGCGACAGCGTGAAAAATGAATAGATTGAACATCTTACATAAGGGCAGAGGCCGTCAGACTTCAGTGGGAAAAATCTCAAGACTCAACTGTAATTTTCTAGAAACATTGCTAACATATGGACACTGAGATTGGAATTTAATGTATAGAAACAGATGTGACAGACAAACATGAACATAAAATTGAAATAATCAGGAAACATGATTACAAACAGGTGGCAGTGGGGGGGGAGTCCATGAAGGACATCTCAAGACATCTCCAGGAACCTGAGGAAAGTATGATCTGCAATACCTCCCTAAAGTAAAATTGAGAAAACAAACAAATATTGATATTGAGAAGAGAGTTCAGTTGTTAACACATCCCAACGATGCCATAACAACCAAAGCATAAATCTACATGGAGGTAAACATTTGTTCAGTGCTCTCCGTCAACATTCAGCAGCACGGCGCGGCAGCGAGAGGCCGTAAATGCAAGCCTCTATCCACTCCAAGAACCAAAATACGCAGGGCGTGTGCTTGTACCAAAACGGTAGGAGCTAAGAAAACAGGATGCCTGCTGAAATGTCCTAAAGTGGTTAGAAATTAAGCAGAATATCTCCAAATGAATGCACACATCAAAGAATAAATCACAGGGGAGAGAAAAAAACCTAAATCAGCCAAACGTAATAAAAAGGACAAAATATCCGAGTTGCAGGACGCTGCAGGAGCAGCGGGGATAATTGTCCCCGTGTAGAGCTGCTCACTTAATACGCTTTCAGAGGAGACTTTAAAAGCCAAGGGCTACACTTCCGACTTAATTAGCCAGGAAGAGAACAATGTTAACTAATAGATATAAAATAAAGAGGGGAGATTTTAGGCATGTGATAGTCAAAAAGGAAATAAAGAAACCAGGAGAAAGTAGAGGAGAAATTATGAGTGTTTAGAAGGATTAATATAGACTGGCAAAGACCTAGCAATGCCAGAGAGGAATAAAATCCCAAGATGAGCCCAAAGGGGATTTTAAAGTTTTATTTATAGATAAATTTTTATTTAGATAAAAATTTTTATTTAGATAAAAATTTATAGATAAATATTTATTTATTTATTTATTTATTTATTTATTTATTTATTTATTTATTTATTTGTGTGTGTGTGTGACCGTGTGCCTACGAAGACCAGAAAAGTGTGTCAGATCCTCTGGACCTGGCATTACAGACCATTGTGACTCACCCCATATGGTGCCAGGAACTGACCCTGGGTCCTGGACAGCGTGCTCTGACCACTGAGCAATCCCTCCAGCTCAAAGAGGATGTTTTAACAGAGACCTCAGACACAGTGAAAGAATAGCAAAAGGTATGGCCCAACTTCTCAGACAGATGGGAAGCTTTCTTTGACAACTAAGTGGCATAGTGTCCTGGTTAATTCTTTCTGTCAACTGACACAGCCCAGAATCCTTTAGCTCTGATCAAACTGCCTTGTGGCTGCCCATGAGAAACTTTTTTTGGTGACTGAGGTAGGTAGCCCCACCCCTAGGGAAGTGGGCCCAGGCTTTATTAAAAAGGTAGCAAAGATCAGATGCTGGAGAGTGAGCCACTAAACAAGTTCCCTCATGATTCCCTCAGGTTCCTGGCTGGAGTTTCCTGCCCCAACTTTCCTATATGGTAGAATGGGACCTGGAAGACTTAAACTGACCCCTTCCTCCCCAGGCTGCTTTTGGTCACAACTTTAACACAGTAAAAGAAAGGAAGGCAGAACACATGGGAAATAGCCGGCCTTCATGGGTGTCTGCGGGACTCAAACCCAGAACAAGTGTTCGTACAGTCACACACACGACAAAAGGTGCAGTGTGCATGCGCTCCAGGATTTAAAGAGAGAAACAGTTGTCTTTATATTCTCTGACACAGAAAGGGGAGGAAACAACACTTGCCACACGTGTTTGCATAAGGCCAGTGCTAAAACACGCCACATCAAGCCCAACCACAGGTAGGCCAGAATCTGCCATAGCATAACTGCAGACATATGTTTTTTAAAAAGTCAAGTATGCCTGGGGCCAGGCTTGCAGGCAATATGTTGAGTGCCTGTCGCTCGTTACCACAAGGTCATGGGTTCCAGCCCCAGCACCACATAAGTCATAGGAATTGGCTTGTGCCTGGAATATCAGCCCTCAATAATCAGAGGCAGGGGGATCAGAAGTTTAATTGCCCTACCTCAAAAAAAAAAAAAGTCAAATGTGAGAATATGTAAAGAACATCATGGCTTACCCAGAAATCCTGGTGGTTTCAGCATTCAAAATCAGAGTAACTTACCACCTTAAAAAAGTCATACACATAGCATTTGATCATACCAAAAATGCAAAAAAAATGACAAAACAAAGCTGTAAATAATTTATACAAACTTTTGGCAAAAAAGTGATGGGTTGTTCTACAAGAGAAATCTCGAAGTCTGATAAAGGGCATTTATGAAAAACCCATTTCACACCTTACTCAAGGGAATGTTTTCCTATCAGGGACATGGCTCTGTTCTCTTCAGTTTCATTTCACACTGTAGTAAAAGTCGGCACTATCACAAAACAAGTCATAAAATTAAGGAAAGACATATTGTGTCTATCCCTGCTGACAGGAAATATGATCCTGAAAATTACAAACGGCCCATGGAATCTACTGGAGATAGTAAATGAGGTTACAAAATATAAACCAATACATAAAGCCAGCTTCTGTGACTGTATATAATCAACAGAAATAGGAAAATGAAATTTAAAGACAGTACGTTTCTAATCGCATTGATCATCAAATGCCTAGAAAACCTCAGTAAAAGATCCTTGAGCTCCTCCACTGGGAACGACACATGGAACCATAGTACACAAATTAATTTCAGGCTTCGAGAAATGCTCATGGGCTGAATAATCAATATTGTCAAGATGATTGTTTCTCTTGGGTTGAGATATCCAATTATTGGGTTAATAAAATTTAGAAGAACTGAAGAACCAAAGGCAGAACTGCTAAGATTCACTCTGTGATCCAAACCTTCGGACCACACAAGCCCCCTGGGAGCTATGGGCGTGACTCCTCCTAACCTTCAAGGTGGAGTTAAACCTCAGTGGAAACAAATTCCAAGGAAGTGGGTTCCAGCCAGTGAAGCCACCTCCAAGCCAAGATCCGTGCTCCCCAGGCTCCTCCTATGCAATGAATTCATAAGCACAGATCCTCTGACCTGCACCCTGAGATTTGGTCTGTCTCACGCCCAAACCCTGGAATGCAGCCATTGCACAACCTCCCGTCACGACTCTCTTACCAGTACCTCGCCTTGCCACTCTGTTAATTTAGCATTGTATAGACCCCACCTCCACTCCCGAGGGCACAGTGGGAGCAGCAAGGTCTGTTATCTGTCTGTCAGTCTGTCTTTCTCTCCACTGTCTCCGTTTCTGTCTGTTTCTGTCTGTCTCTCTTTGTCTCTCCTCTCTACTCTTTCCTCTCTCTTCTTTCTGCAACTTCTCTTTCTCCTCTCCTCTCCTCTTCTCTCCTCTCCTCTCCTTTTTTCTCCTCTCCTCTCCTTCTCCTCCTCTCTGTCTCTCTCTCCCTCTCATCCTTTCCTCTTTCTCCTCTCTCTGTCTCTCTCTCTCCTCTCTCCTCTCCCTCTCTCCTCTCCTCTCCTCTCCTCTCCTCTCCTCTCCTCTCCTCTCCCTTCTCCTCTCCTCTCCTCTCCCTTCTCCTCTCCTCTCCTCTCCTCTCCTCTCCTCTCCTCTCCTCTCCTCTCCTCTCCTCTCCCTCTCTCTTCTCCTCTCCTCTCCCTTCTCCTCTCCTCTCCTCTCCTCTCCTCTCCTCTCCTCTCCTCTCCTCTCCTCTCCTCTCCTCTCCCTCTCTCTTCTCCTCTCCTCTCCCTTTTCCTCTCCTCTCCTCTCCTCTCCTCTCTCTCCTCTCCTCTCTCTCCTCTCCTCTCCTCTCCCCCCTCTCCTCTCCTCTCCTCTCCCCTCTCTCTTTCTCCTCACCCCCTCTCTCCCACACTGTTCCGACACAGTAGACAGTGTTGTGAGCAGCTGAAGAGCCCCACTCTCGAACACTTCCTGGAGGAGGGCGACCCTGAACCAGCCAAGTCTTTGAGTCTATGCTTTCATGACCAGGTTCTGATAAATGTTAATATGGCAGAATCAAACACACGGGTTAATTCCACTTAATTTAATTAACCAGACTTAATTTAACTCCACATTCGGATGCACCAAAGGGTAGAATTTCATGCCCGCTTATTCTGTGTGAAGAATTCTGGGGATTTCTTTGATCGTCCGCTAATTCGGCTGCTGTAGCAATTAGCTGCTGCTCGCCTGCCCCAGCTTTCGGGCACAACCTGATGTTGATTTTAATTAATTCATCTAAGACCAAGGCCAAGTGAAATACCCATTAAGCCCCACTCCGATCTTCCTCCTTTCCTGTGAAGTCTTTGCTTGCTGTTCTAGCCATCTTCTCCCAGTGGGCGCTGCTCACCGAGAGCCCTTTAAAGTGAGTCCCTCCTGTCTCTCACTCTTCCCACATGCGCCACCTTTCACAATTGCCCAGTGATGAGCTGTCCCGCAGTCCCCTGCAGTCCCCTTGGGGAGCCACTCCAACTCACGCCTGGGACCTCTGGTTTGGCTCAGCTGAGCTGCTCTCCATTCACTAGAGCACCTATGTCTGTGCTTTCCAAAAGGATCCCTTGTCGAGATCTCTTGGAGTGGTTCCTGCTCTCCCTCAACAGGTCTGCTGCTGTCCAATACCTGCATGCTTCTCTTTGCAGTCTTTGTGGGGATTCAGATGCAAGAAGCAGTTGCTGGATTTATCTTCCTTTCTGTTCCACTTCGTTCAGGGGAATGGTCCTGAATGAAGTGAATACTAATCTTCCTGATGGAACTGCCCAGCTGGCTCCACCTTCTAATTTAAGTCCCCATTTTACAAGGGAACCACAGTTAAATAGCGTGGCATTGTCTCTCAGGCCTTGCAGACACACTGGACAGGGTTATATTTTATCCCCCGATCTGTGATGATTTGAATATGCTTGGCCCAGGGAATGGCACTATTTAGAGGTGTGGCCTTGTTGGAATAGGTGTGTCACTGTGGGTATGGGCTTTTAGACCCTACTCCTAGCTTCCGAGAAGCCAGTGTTCTGCTAGCAGTCTTCAGATAAAGATGTAGAACTCTCTGCTCCTCCTGCACCATGCCTGCCTGGATGCCACCATGTTCCTGCTTTGATGATAATGGACTGAACCTCTGAATCTGTAAGACAGCCCCAATTAAATGTTGTCCTTTGTAAGACTTGCCTTGGATAAGGTGGCTGTTCACAGCAGTAAAACCCTAACTAAGACACCATCTGTGAAAACTCTTTGTTGCCTTCCAGGGCCAATAACAAGAAGCAAGGAACAGGTGGTACAGAGGATTTTGAGAGGCGGGTAGTGTTCCAGTTTGGTTTCTGTCACTGTGATGAATGCCATGACCAACACCCACTCGAGGAGCAAAGGGTTTGATTAGTATGTATGCCACAGACTTTCATCGAGGGATGCCCCGCCATGGCAGGAACCAAAGGCAGGAACCTGGAGGCAGGAGCTGACGCAGAGGCTGTGGGTGAATGCTGCTCACTGGCTTGCTCCCCCTGGTTTACTCAGCTACCTTCTTATATAACCCAGGACTGCCTGCCCTGGGTGGGCACCACACACACTGGCTGGGCCCTCCCACATTAATCATCGATCAAGATCAAGAATGACACCCTATTGATGTACCCACAGGCCAACCCAATGGAGGCTCTTTCTCAGTAGAGGGTCTCTTGTTCTAGGTAACCACGCCTTGTGTCAAGTTAACTAAAAAATGAATAAAGAGAAAACCTACCCAGCATGGGAAGAGCCTGGAAAGACAACTAGATAAGGGGATCAAGGTTGCTTCATCTTTTAATGAGAGTGTGTGTGTGTGTGGGGAGAGAGAGAGAGAGAGAGAGAGAGAGAGAGACACAGACACAGCCTCTCTGAAGAGCTCCCCTGCCATCCGTTTGAGCTTCACTACTGTCTCTCCAGAAAGGCCAGTTAGGAGAACAATAACATTGGACTAGTCACAGAATTCAAGCTGTGGGTAGGCATACAGCTGCTAAATCCTAAACATGCATTTGGCAGCCATGAGTTGGCCCCTGTCCTATCAGGGCAGCCATGTTACTGCTCACAGTCAACATACGGCTCTCACTCTGCTTCTGGGTCTTGTTTCCAGCCATGCTGAGAGGGGCAAACTAATCCAGACAGCCACGGCCCTCACGCAGCTCGCCTTTACTGAAGAGCATCTTCTCTGTGGAAGCAGAAAGCCACTATTTCAGACGGGTCCAGAGGTCCCTTTGAGCCTGGCACTGGCATGGATTCTATGAACCCTTCAGCACTTTGAACAAGCAAGCCCACAGTGAAGATAGAGCTGAGGTCACTGGCCTGGGCCTTTACTGCCCCACAGAGCTGACAACCAAGGTTGTCTGTCTGATGTCCCAGGTGTCCAACTGTAGGATAAATACACCACACCCTGATCCACCTGTAGTCGGGGTTGAACCTTCCCTCCCTAACAAACTGCCTCAGTCTCACCCTGGGGTCTAGCTGCTCTGTTCCAACAGTGCTGTTGATCATCCCCCTGCCTCATCTGCTCTGCTTCCTCTGCTCTTTGTCTCCTTCCCACTTCTCCACCCATTTGTCTCAGATCTTTGTCTATTATTTATGGGTCAGATCCTCAAAGTGCCCTCCCTACACAGGAAATCAAGGGTTAGTCTTCCCTCTGCTGCAGCGTCTGCTCTGAGACAAGACAGCTCTCCGGAGAGCCCTGCGGCTGCCTTCCTGTGCACTTTCTCAGAAGATCCAGGAAGGTCATATGCGGGGCTTTGGTATTGTACAAGCTCTCACAGAGCCAGGAAGCTTTGATATTAAAACCATCTATACTGCTCAACATTTTCCAAGTGCTTTTGTGTATGAACTTGTGCCTTGTGTGTTTGCATGTCATTGCCTGCATGTGTGTTCCTGTGTGTATGTCTATATGTGTATTCCTGTGTGTATATGTCTGTATGTATATTTCTGTGTGTGTTCTTGTGTGTGTGTCTATATGTGTATTTCTGTGTATATGTCTTCTGTGTATTCATGTGTGTGTATCTATATTTGTGTTCTTGTATGTGTGTTTGCATATTTGTTCCTATGTGTGTGTCTATATATGTGTTCCTGTATGTGTGTTTCTGTGTGTGTCTACATGTGTGTTTCTCTGTGTGTCTGCATGTATGTTCCTGTGTATGTTTCTGCATGTGTTCCTATGTGTGTCTACCCATATGTTCCTCTGTGTGTGTGTGTGTGTGTGTGTGTGTGTGTGTGTATAAGCCAGACATTAGTATCTAGTATCTTCTTCAATTGCTCTCTAACCCACATATAAGATAGAGTCTCTCACTTGAATTCAGAGTTTGCCAGTTTGGTTAGTCTTGTAAGCCAGCTTGCTCCAGGTATGCTGTCTCCATATCCTAAATGCTAGAGTTACAGTCAGGCTGCGATGACACTTAGTGCTTCTGTGGATGCTGGTCTTACATGGAGACTGAGGATCTCACATGGGTGCTGGGGAATCTCACGTGAGTACTGGTGATCTCATGTGGGTGTTGGGGATCTCATGTGGGTGTTGGGGATCTCATGTGGGTGCTGGAGATCTCACGTGGGTGCTGGAGATCTCACGTGGGTGTTGGGGATCTCATGTGGGCACTGGTGATCTCAGGTAGATGTTGGGGATCTCATGTGGGTGTTGGGGATCTCATGTGGGTGTTGGGGATCTCATGTGGGTGTTGGGGACCTCATGTGGGTGCTGGAGATCTCACGTGGGTGCTGGAGATCTCACGTGGGTGTTGGGGATCTCACGTGGGCACTGGTGATCTCAGGTAGGTGTTGGGGATCTCATGTGGGTGTTGGGGATCTCATGTGGGTGTTGGGGACCTCATGTGGGTGCTGGAGATCTCACGTGGGTGTTGGGGATCTCACGTGGGCACTGGTGATCTCAGGTAGGTGTTGGGGATCTCATGTGGGTGTTGGGGATCTCATGTGGGTGTTGGGGACCTCATGTGGGTGCTGGAGATCTCACGTGGGTCTTGGGGATCTCACATGGGTCTTGGGGATCTCACGTGGGTGTTGGGGATCTCACATGGGTGCTGGGGATCTCACATAGGTGCTGGGCATCTCATGTGGGTGTCAGCCCTCCTGCTTGCACCACAAGGGCCTTTTCCCCTGAGCCCTCACCCCAGCCTCCTTAACGTACTGTTGGTAAATAGTGCTCAGCTGCTTTGCCCTGTGGAGCTGTTGGAGACAGAGAAGGGAGCACCAGAGATGAAAGACATATTCCTGTCGGTGCTGAGACCTAATTTGACAGCTGAGAGTCACAGACTCACAGGAGGACATGGGAGCCATGATGAAGTGCCTGGGGAACAAGTGGGCCCCAGGCAGGCAGGGGCTGGACGGGGACAGCCAAGATGATCTGCAGTGAGGTCGTGGTGGCTGTGACCATCTGTAGCTAGCTGTCTTTGAAGCAGCAGTGATGTCATTCTGTCTCTAAGCACCAGGACGTTTGTGCTCACACGCGTGTGCCTTCCAAAGCTCTGACAGAAATCCAGAGATCATGGGAAGAAATACTCTAAAGAAGAAATCAGTTCTCCATGGCTTAGGGAGGGAAGGGTCCCTTGACGCCATGATTGTGCGTCACCTGAGAAATATTCACAATATCGCCTCTCACGTTCCACTGGGCAGATCCTTTCCAGGGGAAGCCCATGCCAATCCCTCTTTGGAGTATTTGCTTTGGTAAATAAAAACCAGCTCGAACTGTCCCCAAGGTGTTTAGCTCCCGACAAGTGACACTCAAAGTTGCTTCTGCTTCTTCCTTCAAGAAGATTAGAGTCGGAAGACCCCACCCTCCCCACCATAACAAAACCCTAGGGTGTTAACTGACTCACTCTGATATAACAAAATGCTTAAACCACCAGCATTTATCTTCTCACAGCTCTGTCTGCTTGGGCAGCATTATGTACGGAGGCAGCCTGTTTGGGTTAGGAAAGGACCCTTCTTCAGACTTTCAGATGGCCATCTTCCCAGTGTGTCTTCACAGTCTTTCTCCTCTGTGAGCTTCTGGAAAGAGAGATCTTTGCAGTGCTGAGCTCACATAACCTCACCGTTTCCTATTCTAGCTTCACTCTATGGTAGAATGGCATGACCGATGTGGGTGTACAATTAGTCTCTTCTGGGTCACAGCCCACCCTTAAAGAGGAGTGGGGGCACAAGCTTCAGCAGGGGCGTGAAGCAGAAACCATGAAGGAAGACTGCCCCTGGGCTTCACGAACTCATGACTAGCTAGATTTCTTCAACAGCTAAGGAGCAACCATCTAGGGATATTACTGCCCATGGTGAGCTGGGCCCTCCCCTGCCAATGAATAATTAAAACAGTCTCCCACAGACACACCATAGCCATGCTGATCTAGGGAATCCCTTAGACAAGAATCTTCTGTCAGGTGCCTAAGGTTGACACTAGGGCACCTCCTCAAAGCCCTGTGTCCAAACACAGTCCCACTGGGTGCTAGAACAGAGCTTCAGCATATGAACTTGGCAGCGCCTTAAAGCCTGAGCAGCTTGTGGGGTGAGGGCTGGCAGTGGGAGGGGCCGGCAAGGAACTCAGAGGAAAATGTAGAACCAGGAAGAGGAATTGCAGGGGCCTGGAGAGACAACACAGTTCATGAAGTGGTCATGAATAGTCATGGAGACCCGATTGATCTCTGGAACCCTTGTAAAGAGCCTGTGTAGTGGCCTCTGCTTGTGATCTGCGGTTGGGGAGGCACGGACATGTGGATCCCCCAGTTTGCTAACCAGCCAGCTAGGCCAATAAGATTCCGTATCAGGAAAACAAAGTGGATAGCTCAGAAAGAATGAGGAATAGGCACACATACACACGTGCAGACAGACACACAGAGAGGAGCCCCAGGCCATGGGCAAGCAGGTAGAGAGACAAATGAATCACAGAAAGCACCACCCAAGGTTTTAATTTAGACCTGTTGCATCTGAGACTCCTGTGATGTTACAACAGGCAGATCAGCTCAGAAGTACAACAAAAACCTTGAAAATGCAGTAATAATTCAAATCACTTGTTCTCTGCCAAAGTGCAGTCATTGGAGGCTTCAGAGATAAATTTCTGTGGCTTGCTCTGGCTGCTCCGTCTGGATCGTTGCCTTGATGGCTTGGCTGGTGTAAGACAAGCTGTGGTGGGGGTGAGGAATGGGCTGGCAAGCCAGAGCCAGGGAGCTTCCGGTGTTCTTGGGAGAACGACCCAGGGGTGGTCAGGGAAGATGTTTTCCAGGCTTGTCAGAGGGAGCTGGTGTATGGTTTCTGTAGACAACACCATTAGTCAAAACAGATTCTTCCAGCCCGAGAATCCGGAAGCCCTGCAGGAACTCAGCTTCTCTGGAGTGTCCCCAGTGGCCCATCATGCACTGCCAACTGCCACTGTTACCATCAGAGTTTCATTAAGTTCAAACATCTGAAATGGACTTCTATTTCTCTTCTGAAACTCCTGCGTCCCTAACAGCCTGCATTCCACTGCCTCAGACTTTCCTCTGCCTGAGGCCACTGAAGCCCTTCAACTGAGCCTTCTTCCCACCCTGCACCTGACTCTGGGGGGAGTGAAGCGCAGGGTGGAGAGAGGGCTCAGGAAGGCTCGCTCCTCTTTCCCTGAGTCTCTGTGTGTTTTCTGAATCCAATCTTTCCTCTGTCCTCTGAGGCAGCACCAGGGATGCTATGCTGTCTCTGGTATAAACAGAACCCATCCAGATTTAATTGCTTTATTCCTCTCAACCAAACAAAACATGTATAAGTCTTAACGGGCTGAGAGAGGCCTCCGGGCACAGTTTTTAACAACCTGCCTGTGATTTGGAGCTTGCCAGCATTATAGAGGACACACTCTCTGAAAAGACCGTTATAGATCCTGGGGGCAGGGCTGCCTCGCGGGGGAAGAGCCGTGGGGGGAAAAATCTTTAGGAATGCCTTGAAAAATGTATCTTAATCCCGATATATTGCAAAGATGCATCAATTTTTTTAATGTATTTGTGTCGAAGTGTTTTAATCGAGCATGTTGTCTGAGAGCTTGTTTGTACTGCTCTCAGAAGACGAAGCCGAAGGGCTCGAAGGGGATCATTTGCAGAATATGAAAATGTCAGGGGTTCAGTCAAGTAATGGTTCTAATAAATAACTCAGCAGGAAGTGACTCTTCTGGCCTCCTGTGATCTTTGCCCCTTAGTGTTATTTCCCAGAAAGCTTTATTGTGAATTAATTCCTCTCCTTCGCCAGCCCTGGCAAGGCACTGAAGTGCACATAGTAACTTCTGGAAAGAAATTGCCCCTCCTGTTCAGTGGGAAAATACTTCAAATGAGGCCCAAAGCTGTCTTCGGAAAAGTGGGTAGACATGCTAGCAAACACGCAAAAGTTTTGCCCTTTACTTGTAAAGAGAGTTCAAATCCAATTTGTCAAGTGTAAGTGGCTTGGAGGTCTCCCACCAAAGCTCCAACAGCAATAAGGAAATGCTGAAACCTGATGCCTTTCCTTAACCTGTGGAAGATCTGGGCTCAGTCAGCTGTGGAGATCACTGCCTCAGCAGTGTACCACAGCAGGAGATTGACTGCCCTGGGCACTGTGTCACCACAATGAAGCTAGAAGCAGGCAGTTTTCTACCAGTAAAACAGGAGAGTCTACTCACTCAGAGACAGCTCTGTCCTCACCCTGTGTAATTTTGAAATGATCCACACGTTTTGTCTCTGTTTTCTTCAGCCTTTTCGGTGAACCCCATCTCCCTGCTCAGATCCGGATAACCATTGTACATGGAGTTGTTCCACCCTGAAACTCAACCACAAGCTCAACTCACCATTTATTCCGAGTCTGCTGTCACAGTGTCTTTTGTCCACTGGGTGAGTGGACAAAAATCCAGTGTCCTGGATTCTGGAGAGAGAGAGAGAGAGTCGAATCTGGGTTGTCACAGCCCAGTATTACAGATCAATACCAAAGCACAGCAACCAACATGCTGCATACCCAAAGGAAAAAAAAAAAAAAACCTTGAAAATGATGGTGGGGGAGGGGAATCCTCCATGCACTGGCAGAAGAACTAGGATGAGACCCACGTGGCATTCTCATCAAAACCAAAAGCAGAGCATTGGCAGGAAGTCCCTGTCGATGAGCTGTGCCCCTCATGCTGTCATTAAATGCCTGCATGAAGCTCCTGGAGATTCACTATACTTCACACTGGAGAGCTTCTGGTCTTCAGTTGACACTGGAGTTCTGAGGAAGTTGGTTCTTACTTCAGTGGAAGAAACTGCAGCAGCAGGGTAGATGGGCTTGCTATCCAGAATGGAGAGCAAGCAGGCAAAGAGCAGTTCCCTTCTTCCTTCCTTCCTCTTGGCTGCTGCCAGAGGTATGGCTACATCGAGGGTGAGCCTTCTTGCTTCAGAAAATCCAATCAAGGAAATCCCTCGCAGACTTGTCCAGCAGTTTGTGGTCTAGTTGGCTCCAGATGCTCTCAAGTTGGCAACCAAGATTATAATCCATCACAGTGGTTTGTGCTGGTTAGTTTAAGCTTTCAATTTGACGCGATCTAGAGTCTCCAGGAAAGAGAATCTTAATGAGGAACTGTCCAGCTCAGGTTATGGTCTGTGAAGAACTGTCTTGGTGACCGTTGATGTGGGAAGACCCACCCTGAATGTGGGTCCTGAACTGTGTGAGAGACCAGAAGCGAATGAGCAGGCAACATGGAGCTATCCCTTTCTCTCTCTTGACGGTGGCTGTGATCGGATTCACCTTTGGAGTTTGTCTTGACTTTCCACACTCACGGTCCACACCTCAGGTCAGATTGTAAGCCTTTTCCTGCCTGTGCTTGCTCTTAGACAAACTGCGTTTTATCACGACACACATATGAAAGTAGGAGGCAAACGGAGGCTTTCCTTTTCTTTTTTTTATTTAGCTGATCTCTGTAAGAGACCTATTTGAGGTCTCAGCAGTATGTGTGGGTGACAGAAGTACACAAGGGGACACTAGGTGATGTGATAGAATTCCCCAACAGCTGAGGCCAGATGCCAGGTTTTCTCTCTGAAAGGGGACCACCCAACAAGTTACGGGCATAAGTTGACAGTGGGCTCGTGGCTTCAGATTTCATTCACAGTGGGGACATGGGACCCTAAAGAGGCACAGTGGTGGCTCTGAGAATGGGCAGATCTGAAGGGCCTTATGGAAGTCTGAGGTCAGCCCGGCAGACCCAGCACCTGTCAGACCAAGCCGGCCAACCAGAACCAGTGTTGTAAGCTTTTGTCTCAGAAACAAAGGCTGCCTGCCCGCTACACCTTGGTTAAAAAGCACACGTGCCAGTTCCCAGCAGCATACACCAGATGCAGGTAAGTGTCCAATACCTGGAAGCTGTTGTCATTTTGACTCTGTGAAGTAGTTCTTAGTCTGTGATCCTATCAATATCAGAGACACCTAGGAATGTGTTAAAACACACATCCCTGCCAGCACCAGAGCCACGGTGGCCTAGCAACCCTCATCTCGCCAGCTCTTCTAGGCCATGTGATTGTACAGTGTGCTTGAGAAGTGCCTGAGACACCCATTCTGACGGGACCTGTGACTAGCTGGCCTCCCTGTCCCCCATCTCTATCTGGAATTCCTATCTGACCCCCTTTTGACCTTCATCCTCAAGGAAGCTGCGTCTGTCACAATCTAGGTTCTAAAACCCTATCCACTAATGAATGATGGCTCTGTAGCATTAAAAATGTCTTCCCAGCACCCAAAGGACCCGAGATCTCCACATTTCTTCCTACTGTTTAGAAAGACAGGTGGCAGTGAAATGCACAGGTTCCTGTTTTAGCAGCCATGCTAAGTCTCCTTTCTCTGAGTCCAATGCTATGCCAAGGAATGCATCCCATGACTGACTCCTCCCACGATGCTTGGCGTTCAGATGCTACAGGACTGACCACTGGGCAGTCCAGTCTTACTTCCTGCTTGACTCAGGAACATTTGAAAAATGAGAGGGGGTAGGGGTGAGGTTTCCCACAGCTTCGTTCCTCTCCTGGCTTTGAAACCGTTGGGTTTCAAAAAAAAGCTCACTGTGGAGCTGCTTTAGATGAGGCCTCTGAAGCACACACAGCTTGTGTCACACCAGGTGAGAGAGTGGGAGGGGCTTGCTACTGTCACCTGCTGAACTTGCACTGGGACTAGGGATCTGTTTTCCAATGGGGAAAGAAGCAGAGCCAGGCCTGGCAATCCCCAGAGAGGACAGCTGTTGGGCATCTCCCGAGCGAGGCACCATGTTCCTGCTGTTGGTGGAGACTGGGGCACTCCACCTGACAATGGAGGTGAAGCCAGGTCGCAGGTCCCCTTCACCTATTAAAGTAGCATTAAAATGTGTTTAGCAGAAATACCTAGTGCAGTCGGCACCCTAATGAAACCGGCGTCCTCGTATACTTCTGGAAGCATCTGGCAAGCTAGCAAATGGGGATAATGTGCAGTTGGAAGGCATCCGTCAACACATGAGCCATTATAAACATTCGCACTGCTGGGCCCAGCAGTTGGAGCTACGGAAAGCTGTCCTCGACAGACAGCCATACTTTCAGCAGGACGGGGTGCATCCCGGGCTGGGTTTGTTGCCAGTGGAAGCAATAAAGATGTCAGAGAGTGACTAAGGAAATGGACATGACTGCTCAGGGGTTAGAAGCCCTGAACACGATAAACATCAGTCACGTGAACGCAAAAGAGTCTTAAACACAAAAAGCTGTGTTGGTTAAATAGCAGCACCTGGAATCTTACTCAGCACAACAGCAGCAAGTGCCACAAGGGAGATGCGGGAGGGGGATATGTGGGAGGACGTGTGACAATGTGACAGTGTGACAGTGCCGTGGGACAGCGTGGCTCTCTGGATTTCATGTTCTGTGCCGAGTGGGAATGGTTGAGAGGGGGTGACGCAGAGCTGGCTGAGCTGAGGGAGGGCACCGTGGTGGTCACAGGCTCTTCCCCCCTCTTGCTCTCTTTTAGCAAGCAACTGAGCAGCATCCAGAGACAAGACGCCTCAGGGCTGACTGGCCAGAGGCCAGGAAGCTGCTGAGCCATGTGCAGTGTTGTGAGGTTGACGCCACACTTCCCTGGCCCTAGCTCTTCAGGCCAAGGCTGACAGGCAGCCTCAGGTCTAGTTTGGTGAGTCATAGTCCTCAACTGTAGGCTATCTTACTGAATACAAGACGGGCATCCCTGTTGGCTGAGGAACCTGTAGAGTATTGCCTAAGAAGTTCCCCAGAGGCAAGGGACAGCTGAGGCAATTGGAATATGCGGCAGGCACAGGCAGAGAGGCCCAACACAACCTGGGAAAAACAGCTTTAATGCCCAGAGAGCCCTGTGGAGCAGGGCTGTGGGGAGGAGCCACATCCAACAAGGAAAAGCTCTTCTCCTAGTCTGTATACAGGGCTCTTGCTTTGTTCTGCAATTTTGGTGACACAAGCTAAAAAGTATTTGGAAATCCTTGCTTCATTTAATAACAAAACATAGTATCAGTTTTTTGCTTACTTAACAGCTATTTTGTTATTTATTTCCATTAATTTTAATAACTAGAATAATAAAGAATTATAGGTTTGTGTTAGATAAGGTCTTTTTTCCTTTGCTAACTATCACTCCATTATTAAAATCGACCTGTCCCTAATCTGTCATTAGGGACAGATTGTAAATTACAAGTTCCCATCACTCTGTGAGCCTCTGAGCTCTGCCATCCCAATATCCTGGGACTCTCAGACTCTCTTCTGCCAAGAACACCCCTCAGAGACAGATTTGAACAAAACATATTTTTAAGAGTGTGTGCTGCCACCTGGTGGTGATGTACCCAAATTTAATTTCTAGAGCTTTGAAGGCAAAGCAATTGGCAGGAAATAAACTGGGGACAGCCTGTTCATGGTTCACGTTCTTGAGCTCCCTCTGTTCCCTCCACTCTCGTTCTCTCTACATCTGCTTGTCCCTGTACTCCCGGGTTCCAGACTCTGTTGCCTCACAGGGTACAGGGCTCTGTGGACTCCTGTGGATTTTCTTTCCCCAGCTGACCCACACCATGGATCAGCAAACCCTGGTCTCACCTGGCTTATCACACAGCACCTCCCTTCCACCCCCACGTCCCATCACACAGTCCCATAGCCACCACAAGCTGACCTGCTGCGCTCAGTGCCAGAAGGAATAGCACTAAAGCAGGAGACAGCTGTTTGCTCGTGGAAAAAGAGCAGTTTTCAATTATTTAGGATGAAGCAACAAGGGCAGTGGCTCAGCCCCTGACAGGCTGACTAACAGGCTCTCAGGCAACACCGGGTCAGTGAAGCTACCATCCTCTGATTGGTAACACGATGCCATCTTAATTTTGTTTGTGTAATTACATTTTTTTTAAAGGATACTATCAAATGTTAATGTTGTGTTAGGCAGAAGACATAAAACAATTAGGATCCTTAGACACGGTGTCACTGTGGGGGTGGGGTGACTGCTGGGACACAGTTGGAATGAAAACATCGTTAGCAAGTGCCACACGTATATGGCTTTCCTGGGGCCAGCTCGCTTCAGGTGGCTGGTGTTGGGCTCAGATATCACAATCATTGTCACTCCTGATGTTTACTGCATCAGTGTGCTCCAGGACTGGTGGTAGGGATGGGTGTGTGCACAGAAGCCACACTAGGCCAATTTCCTGCCAAGCAGGAAGAACATTATAGTCACTCCTGGGAGGATTCTTGTCTCCTGGAGGACTCCTTGTTGTGATCATAAAAAGAGAAAGAGGTTAGAGAATATGGTATATGGTGGTGTGGGGGCCTGGGGGGTACCTCAGTGGGCCCAGGCCCAGGCATCCCTTTCCCAGAGGGACCAGACACACACCTGCATAGTATAGAATAGAGTTTATTCAGGGCATGAGGAGGGGAGTTAAGAGGGTAGGAGAGGCAGAGAAAGGCAGAGAGAGGGAGAGTGTAGAGAAGCAGAGGCCACCATGACCATGTGGAGAGAGGGGGAGGGGAGGAGAGCCCAAGAGGGCAAGAGAGAAGGTGAGAGTGAGAGAGGTAGGAGAGAGATAAGAGAGAAAGAGGAGGGGCTGAGCATCCCCCTTTATAGTAGGCCAGGCCTACCTGTCTGTTGCCAGGTAACTGTGGGGAGGGGCCTACCTGGGTGTTGCCAGGTAACTGTGGGTCAGAACTTAGACAGAATCCTAACACTCCTTCCCTAAAAGGACTCTTTCCCTGGGAGGACTCTCTGTCCCTAGGTGGAGTTCTTTATCCCTTGGGAGGAGCTCTCTTGCTCCTAAGAGCACCAAGATTGCCCTATACCATAACCCTTTGTCTAGGCTAGCCACCATGGCCATTAACACCCCTCTAAATGCTCTGGCTTCTGGGCCAGTGGACTCCTGGAGTAACTCAGTCTGACTCTCCAGGCCGGGAACCGGGTGTCAATGTGTCAGCACCATGCCTGAAGCAGTCACTTGGACAGGGTTGTGTCCTGGTCTAAGATCTCCTAAGCAGGCAGAGAGCCAGAACGCTCTGTCACATCTAGATACAAATCTGTTCCCAGGAAGATGCCTGCTCCAAGAGGCTTCCATTGAATAGGTTCTTGAGTAGGGGGATACCCAAGAGGACTCTCATTTTTAACTGTCAGAGCCTAGCCCCACTACACAGTTCCTTCTTGGTAGACCATGATTTCTCATACACTTGGGAACCCACTCTTCTCCAAGCCCTTTCCCCCAGAAAGACCTGTGCTCTGGGTAGGAAAGACTAACCACCCATCAGGCATTCATCTGTTCTGCCTTGCAGACTGATGCTCTCCAGGCAAAGCACATGGGTCGGGGAGTTCACACATGCAGAGAAGCCAGTTCTTGATTCTTCACTGGTGGTGACATTACTCGGCATTTTCCAGAGAAACAGAATGGGAGGAGGCACAAATATTGCAGAGAGAGACGGGGAGGGGAATAGTGAGAGGGAGAAGAGTTTGGGGAGGGGAAGGAGGGAGGGAAGAGTGGGGTGGGTATGGAAAGAGGAAGAGAGACAGGCTGAGCTGGACTGAAAAGGGGAAGGCAGAGAGATATGGAAGGAGGGAGAAAGATGCAGAGAAAGAGATAGACTGGGGGATAGGAGAAAGGAAGAGAGGGGGAAGAAAGGAAAAGGGAAGCAGGGAAGGAAGAGGGAACAGAAAGGAGCAACTGGCCCTTGTCTAGGAGACTGATGAGCCCTACAGTCTGCACACTGCAGCTGGAGACCAGGAGGGTTCACACACACCTGGGTCAGGCCTGAGACCCACAGCAGCTGCTTTCGTAGCACGGAAGGTTGAGATGCAGTGCCCCAGCTCCTTCCTGCAGGAGAGAAAGGGAATGCTGAGATGGAGGCAGGCGCCTGCGCCTCTCTTCACTCTGCCCCTGACTTGCCCTGTATGGACAGAGCCACTCACCTGGAGATTCACCTCCTTCACTGAGTTCAAGGTTTCCAAGTGAGCCTTCAGGGAAGCAGGGCCCTAGCCACACCACCCAGAACCCTCAAGGGGAACCTGACAAAACACACATCCTCACAGAGGGCCCAATGGTGAAGCAGCCTGGAGCTCAGGTTCAACTTTCCTGGCTAAACTCCTGGATTAAGGAAGTGTGCAGCTGGAAGCCCAGCTTTCTGTTGAGGTCATTGGGGGAGGGGAGACATTGGGTAGGTTCTGCATGACTGGGCCATTTCTAATTCAGCTGATCCCAGGGAAGACCAGCTCCTTGTGAATAAAGCCAGGCCCAAATCCTGTTGGAGAGACAGAGCACAGTGGGATATGCAGCTGGTGTCTGATGGCTTTGATCTGGTAACTGAAGCAAAGATTCCTTCATAGAGAGGGCTGAGGGCTGGGAGCAGGGAACATGGCCTTGGGGAGCTGTGTAAGCAAAACTCCTGCCTGCCAAGAGGAGTTGGAGAGGGCTGGAGTAGGGACTTACTGGGGATAAGCAGCCTTCAGAGGAGGCCAGAGCTGCAGTGATCTCTTTACCAAACTGGAGCTCCCACAATGGAACCCAATGGCCCATAAGGCAAAGGCACAGATATTGCATATTAAATATTAAGCAGGATTTCCTCTTGGGCAATCAGTTGTGGCTATTATCCTGCTGTGTCTTTTACTGACTCACAGAAACCCTGACTCAAACAAGAAGCACAAAACAATTCCTCAGGTTCAGGTCAAGGGCACAGGCCAACTCACCATGAGCCAAACCCAGCCACACCCAGTCACTTCACCCCTTACAGCCTGCAACCTCCTGCTTGCCGAGCCGGTGGGAACCAGGACCAGAGAACACACTGGGTTTGGAGTCTAGAAATTGTTCCCCACCTCCACTCGAGTGGGACCCCCATGCCACCTCTGAGACAGGGGGAAGCTGGCTTCTCACTCCAGCAAGCACAATGGTGTCTGGTGTTCAAAGCCCCATGCCGTCTCGGTTCGGGCTCTTGGTTCTCTGATTTTTTTTTTTCTTGCCGTTCCAGAAGTGAGCCTTTACCTCTCAACTCCTAGCTCTACATGTCGCCTTTTGTTGCAATTAGGGATGCTAATCTTCTGAAGTCATGGACCCCCAAACAAACCCTTCCATAAGTTGCCTTGGTCATGGTCTTTTATCACAGCAATAGAAAAACAGCCAATACAACAGACTGTAGTACGTAGGTTTCCTGTCGGCCAAGGGCTCACATCAACATCTGGCTCTTGACCTAACTCAACAGGGCAGTTCCTTCCTTCTGGCCTAACTCAATGCCTGTCTTTTTGGATGGATCCCATCTATCTCTTCAATGGTAGCCCTCCCACATGTCCTGAGCTTCTGCCGGGAGCAGCCACACGGTCAGCTGAATGTAGGACTTATAACTGGGCTTTCTATGTCATCGTATCTTGGAAAATACCTCTACTTTCATTCAGATTTCTCCATGCAATAAACTTACAAAACTGGGAAATTTAGATGATAGCAAAGTAAGATTTTTCTAATAACAATAACTCAAGAGACTTTATTATCTTTATGTTCATAAGTAATCATTATGGAAAATAATTACAAAATACCCCAAGGGGTATATCTCTTAAGGCATGATAAACCAACATACTCATATTTAAGCCAGCTAGAGTCTGAGCTTCTCTCCATCCTGCTGTATGAATGCACACACACAGCCTTGACATTTTGCAAAGAAATACTACTCGTTCGAGCGCCAGAGCACAAGCGCACGGGATGAGAACAACCTCCCTCTAACGGAGCGGCCAGCACGTTGTTAATGGCTGTATCTGTTAGAGTAGCCACAGCATTGTTAATGGCCATATCTGTCTCAATTGTTTCCCCAATGTGTTTAGCCGATTTTCCATTTCAAATGCTCTGCTCTCTCCCCCATTTTCCACTCGTGTGTGCCGTACTCGTTAGCAACACACACACATGCATCTTTTCATGCTTGTCCAATTATTTTCTTAGGATAAATTCCTAGAGGGTGAAATGCTTGGCTAAGGGATTTTCCATCGTGGTTGTTTTCAGATCCTTTTTTATTCATGCTGTCAGGTTACTTCCCGTTTGAGTATCATTTCTGTTGCTGTGATAAAACATCCTGACCAAAAGCAACATAGGGAGGGCAGGGTTTGTCTCACTCACAATTCCAGGTTTCAGTCCATAATTGCAGGAAGGCACTGAAGCAAGAACTAGACATCTGGCCAAACCACAGTTTCAGTCAAAAGCAGGGAGAAATGACTGCATTGCTGCCGCCTGTTTCCTCCCCAGCCAGCTTTCTCTTACTCTTAGACAGTTCAGGGATCAACCTAGGGAATGGTGCTGCCCACAGTGGGCCAGGTCAGTTAATAACCAAGGCAGTACCTCACAGACACGCCCATGGACTAGTCTGATCTAAACATGCCTTCAAATGAAGCTTTCTCAAATGATTCTAGATTACAACAAGTTGACAATTCAAAACTGACCATCAAGCTGAGTAACATGTATGTAACGTCAATTCCAGCAACTGGGAGACTGAGATAGGCATGTGGGTCTCTGTGAATTTAAGGTCATCGTGGTTTACATAGCAAGTTACAGGCCATCCCAAGTTATATAATGAGACTTTGACTAGATAGATAGATAGATAGATAGATAGATAGATAGATAGATGATAGATGATAGATCATAGATAGATATAAATGATAATTAGATATAGATGATAGATAGGTGATAGATGATAGATTATAGATAGATGATAGATGATAGACAGATGATAGATTATAGATAGATGATAGACAGATGATAGATTATAGATAGATGATAGACAGATGATAGATTATAGATAGATGATAGAAATGATGATTAGATATAGATGATAGATAGATGATAGATGATGATGATGAAGATAGATAGATAGATAGATAGATAGATAGATAGATAGATAGATAGATAATACATCCCAAGAATGCTCTGTAACTGGGTGTCCTCCTCTCACATCATTGTTACATAAATCTTTTCATCATAAAAACACTAAGAAAGAAGTATCAACAATAAGGTTTGATTTAAGGAGGCAGGATATAAAAGGTTTGAATAGCATCAGACTGCACATGTACAAATTACTTATATCCCTTTTATCTTATGTAAATATTTTCTCTTACTGTATTTAAACTTAAGATTTTCTGAGGACAAGATCAGGGATCCCATAAAGGTGAGACTAAGTAGGCAGGCATGAGCACCCACAACTACACTAATCAGACACAGATTACCAAAGACATAATCCTCCCTTAATCAGACGTGTCTACTGAGAGACACCCTAGAGGTGGCTGCTCTCACCACAGGCCTCAGTGCCCTTTTAAAAATAGTTTTACATGTGAGTCTGATTCTAGGAACTGCGTGGAATAACCCCAGGTACCCTATCATCATCTCTCCAGCAGTCTCGGCAAAACAGAGCCACTGACATGACCAGAAGACTGACCTGGACCAGTCTTCCCGTGTTCGGGGCTCACAGACCACTGTGGTCATTACCCCTGTGTGACGCCCACCTTCAGCTCTCTGTGATTCGGTCACATGAGTACACTCATGTGTCTGCCAGCAAAGTCACCACAGACAACAAGTCCCTCACAACTACACCTCCCTCAACAGCCAAGTCCATCTCCCCCCCCCCCCCCATACACCGACCTTAGCACCTTACTGTTGGCCTTGCATGTGCAGAGCCCTGGGTCGTCATGGCACTGAGAAACAGCTCATTTTTCCAATGTTTATTAACATTAAAAGGAGCAAACATATGTGACCTGAATGAACTTCATGGGAATTGTGAATGAAAGGCAAATTCCTACAGACCGTTCATCTCCGTGAGTCAGCTTTCATCAGCTGTTCAACTGTTAAAATTACAGGAGTCAAGGGGGGTGTGTGGCTTTAGCTGTGATTCACAGCATTGGGGATATGGAACCTGAAGAGGTCGCTTCCTGTAGCCAGGCAGGAACCACAGTTAAGCAATAGGGGCATCAACCCACTCACAAAACTTTCCACCCAAAATTTATCCTGTCTACAAGAAATGCAGGGACGGGATGGAGCAGAGACTGAGGGAATCGCCAACAACCGGCCCAACTTGAGACCCATCCATGGGCAAGCACCAGTCCCTGACACTACTGATGACACTGTCAGGGTCTCAGAGACTGAACCACAAACCAAAAGCATACATGGGCTGTACCTAGGCTCCCTGCACATGTGTAACTGATGTGCAGCTCAGTCTTTATGTGGGTCCCCAACAACTGCAATGGGGGCTATCCCACAAGCTGTTGCCTGTCTTTGGAATCTTTTCCCCAACAGAACTGCCTTGTCTGGCCTCAGTGGGAGATGACGCACCTAGCCCTGCAGAGACTTGATGTGCCAGGGTGGTTAGATATCCGGGGGATGGGGGTGGGGGACTCTACTCTCTCAGAGGAGAAGCGAAAGGGGATGGATGGAGGGACTGTGTAGAGGGCATAGGGGGCACACAGTGACAGCATGAACGTGAACAAATGAATAAAAATTACAGGAATAGAGAACAAGGGGGCAGATGGGTCAGTGGTTAAGGTGGTACTGTTCTTACAGAAGACCCAACAGCCTGTAACTCCAGATCTAAGAGGCCCAGCATCCTCTTCTGTCCTCCTTGGGCACCTGCATTCATGTGGCACATACGCAAACACACAACACACAAACACACAAACACACACATGTGCACACACAAGGTCATGTACATATGTTACTTTTGATTGCTAGATACTATTCCACATTAGGGTGTGTCACACAGCTTTCTCAAGCACCCACCGACCAAAGGATGTATACGTTTTTCCCAGTTTGGAGTTATCATGGACTAAGCTGTGATAAACACTTGTATACAGGATTCAGTGTGAACATAAGTTATCACTACTCTGAGAGATGTGCCCAAGAGCACAACTGCTACCTTGCCTGCTACTTGCAAATTCAGTTTTATGAGGCGCTGACAAACTCTTTAGAGTGTCTGTGATATTCGGTGCCCACAAGCAACTCTGAGCGTCCCAACCCCCCTGCACCTGAGCAGCCCTCCATGCCGACCCAGCTGAGGTCCCCCAGCATCCCTGACAGGTGTCAGAGGCTGCTCCCCGCTTCACACATTTTTGCATTGTAACAAACGACGTCATGTTTCTCGATCTTTGCTTATTTCCCGTCTGTGTCCTCCGTGCAATGCTCTGGTTTTGCCTATTTTCCACTTGGGTTGTTTGTTTACTTTCTCACTGAGTTTTGAGAATCCTTTAAATTTTCCAGGCACTAATCCTCAGCCAGCCGTGCAGTTTGTCTTCTGGCCTCTCCTTAGGGTCATTCCCTGGGCAGGCATCGCCACGCTTGCATGTCAGCTCTGAGAGTCTTGTACTGAGCCATAGGAAGTAATGGTTCAGGGGATCTTTTTCTGATTAATAATTTAGTCAGTGTGACCTAATATTTAATATTCATCATTGCACTTGTTCACCTCCCATAGCCAGCCCCTATCCTTCCTGCTCCATCTGCTTTGACCCCTTTCTCCTATCAGATAGTACTGATTCGTTTCCATCACACACACACACACACACACACACACACAAACACATACACACATACACACAAACACATATACACATACACACACATACACACACATACACATATACACACATACATACATACAAACACATACACACATACACACAAACACATACATACACACACATACACACATGTAAACACATATACACACGTACACACATACACACACATACACACATATACATACACATATACACACACATACACTCACATACACACACATATACATACACATATACACACATACACACATACATATACACACATACACACATACATACATACACACATAAACACATACACACATACACACATACACATATACACACAAATACACACATACACATATACATGCATATACACACATACACACACATACACCTGCACACTCATGCACACACACATTGTTTTTATATGTGTGTTATGGGTATATGTATGTGTGTAATTACATCTAGATTCTACCTGAGAGAAAACGTGATATTTTGTCTTTCTAGCCTTCCTACAATCTATTTTTTGATAGCTTTATTTTAATAGCCTAGTCCTATGACCTATGCTAAGTTAATGTTTTAAATAGGCCTGATTCATTTATTTTCTCATATAGAAACCCCACTTGGAAGCCGCAGCATGCACCCAGGGTGTCTTCAAGAGTACCAGTATGGGCCATCCTAAAATAGTCAACGGGATCCCATGGGTGTGTTGAACATCGCCTTTTCCTATATGTCAGGGTGAACTGTGGACTTCAGCCATTATGTTGAAACTTCTTTAGAAAAGTTGCCTGTGTCGCTGGGCTGTCTCTTGCTGGGGTGGGACAGCAGCCCAGCAGCAGCTTCTTGGACACAGGGTCCAAGGCATTGTGTAATGCTGGGGCTGGATGAAGCCACCCGTGCAATGGCCAGTCACCCTACAAGTGTGGAGGAGACAGGATGACATGAGGAGCTTGAAACAGCTGTTTACGTTCCACCCGCCAGGGGACAGACAGAGAAGCAGGCTGACGCTGACCTCACACTCCTGTCCACGCAGTTCAGGACACAGTAGGTAAGCACTGCCCACGCCCAGGTTGTCTCTTCTCTCGTCAGTTACTCCGTTCTGGAGACACCCTCGTAGGTACAACCTGGGATGTGTGCCCACGGAATTACAAATCTCAAGTTCACAATCAAGGGAGTCAGGGGTCCATCTGGTTGGACATGGAGAAGACACTCAGGTCTGGGAATGTCGCGAGATGTTTCCTATCCATTCACATGGGGGCAGTGAGAGGCCAGTGACTGGAGGGGTAAGAGGAGGAGGAGCTAAGAGAAGCGAGGGGAGGAGGGAGAGAAAGGGCTTGGTGGATGAGACCAGTGGAGCAGAGAGGGAGAGTGGATACCCAGATGGCTTCAGACGTATTTCTGGTGTTTTGGAGAGGTTAGAAATAGTGGGGTAAGACTTTATCATTACAAATTGGCATTATGAAATTGGGAGTTTCTTATACATAAATATATTTGGTTAACTATTCAGGTTTAAGAGTCATGCTTTACCAGATACAAGGAAGGAGTGGGTGCTGGGCAGAAGCGTGGGACTCCCACGGTTTACAGAGTCTATGGTGGAGAGGAAACACAGCTGCGATGCTGTGATAGCTAGCTGGGAGACAGAGTCGCCCTGAGCGGGACACACCGGGGCTTGATGCAGAGGCCTGGCGGGGCGATACTCTTTCTTAATTATTACCCACTCCATGGGACACGTCTTCATGTCCTTGGCCAGGCCATCTTGCTGTGATGAGGACCATTTGCTGTCCTCTGTGATTCTTCTGGGTCTCTGCATCCCTGATCTCAGGAGTTCCCAAAGCCACTGGCCACTACTGACGTGACCTGGCGTGACCTCTTGAGCTCCAGGGCCACATCACCCATTTCCCTGAAACCAGCTGAGCTGGGATGGTTTTCATATAAGGACAGATGCTAACATCAGTACTTTTTTTCTTTTTTGACTGTGAAATTGTTCTCACACTTTTCAGTTGTTTTAACTGGAACCAGACTGGCTCATGCTAGACAGAGCTGGTCCCCTAAGCTATACCCTCAGCCCTGACTGTGGTTATTTTTATATTATTTTAAGACAGGATTTCACTAAGTTGTTCAATGTGGACTTGAATTAACTCCAAATGCCAGGCAGGCCTTGAATTTACAATCCTCCTGCCTCAGCCTCCAGTGTAACTAAAATTGCAAGCACGTTCCTCCAGAAATGTCTGTCATTTCTTTAAACGGAGCCTTTATGTTTCAAAATGCAACTGGGTGCAACTGTGAGTTCTCTGCTTCTTCCAATGGCTATCAGATCTTTCCACCAACACTGCCCTGGTCGACAGCATCATGCCACCCACTGTGGGTTCGGGTGTCAGGTGTGAGTAGAAATGTCTGGCCTCTGTCCTGGGCCAGCGTGAGAACACACCTAGTCATGCTGAGGTCTGTGGCTGTAAGATGCGGCTTAGACTCTAACCAGTTGTGAAAGGAGCAGCTATTTCTTCCTCTTCAGTACAGGCAGCTCCCAAGGAACTTCCCCTGTTACACCCATGCCCCATGCACAGGTTGACAAGTCCCACAGGGCGAGCTTCAGCTCTATGGAGTAACCAGCTTTCTGCAAGAATAGTGCCAGAATCTGAACTGTGTCCAGCTCCCTGACACTTCACATTCCTCCAAAGGAAAGGGAGAACCTCCTGTGGTGGCTAAGGTCTACAGGACCACGCATAACCACTGAGCCCTTCTTACAGTTTTCTTGCCTTCCAGTTGCCATGATGGAATCAGAGATCTGGTCTTGGTGGGACAGGTTTTAATCCCACTTACTAATGAGGTGAAGGCAGGAGGAGCATAAGTTCAAGGACAGCTTGGGTGTCGGTGTGAGCTCAGTGCCAGGCTGGACAGTTTAACGCAACCTGTTTTGAAATTAAAGAAGGGTGTGGGTGGTGCTGCAGTAGTGATGGCTGCTCAGCATGTGCAGGGCCCTGAGTTCAACCTCCTAAGATACACAAATCAACCAGGAAAAACATGCTGTTGCTAGGGTATACGCTTGTGTACCTAGAGGCGACAGGCGACCGGGTGCACACTTGCATGCCTGAGGATTTCACAAGCTCCTCCCCCTCCCACCTCTCCCACTCCCATGAACAGTCTGTTGGTTTGGGAAGCCACAAAGTTAGCCTCACTTGAGCCCCATTTCTTTCCCCCCCCTTCCCGGTCCATACCTCCCCCTTTGGATAGAGGTGGAACTAGGAAGCAGAAAAATGTTAAAATTGCTTCCATGCCGTTCATGTTTTTAATTTGACAAGAAAACTTGTGCAATTACATGGAACATTTATCTTGTTTCTTCAAAATTTTGCCTTCCTCTATGAATAACAAACAGCCTCTGAGCAGAGAGCCCCACCCCCACCCCTGCCTCTCTTCTGCCTGCCCTGCTCTGTTTGCAGCCAAAGGCCTCCACTCTCTCCATCCACTTGAGGCCACTGTCCCCTGCACTTCTGATTGGCCTCACCAGCAGGCACTGGTAAGTTCTAACAGAACACTGGTACACAGTGTTTCCTCCAGAGTTACAGCCTGTATCCAAATCATGATGAATGTATGGATGTTTTCAAAGTGCTGGTCTAACAGGATCCAGGGCTCTCAGGACAGTACCAACACACACTGAAACAAATGCGCTGTTCTGCCCCCCCTCCCAAAATTCAGTATTGCCAGCCTGCAGACTTCTCCCTTAGAGTCCCCCCAGCCTGCAGACTTCTCCCTTAGAGTCCCCCCAGCCTGCAGACTTCTCCCTTAGAGTCCCCCCAGTCTGCAGACTTCTCCCTTAGAGTCCCCCCAGCCTGCAGACTTCTCCCTTACAGAGTCCCCCCAGCCTGCAGACTTCTCCCTTACAGAGTCCCCCCAGCCTGCAGACTTCTCCCTTAGAGTCCCCCCAGCCTGCAGACTTCTCCCTTAGAGTCCCCCCAGCCTGCAGACTTCTCCCTTAGAGTCCCCCCAGCCTGCAGACTTCTCCCTTAGAGTCCCCCCAGCCTGCAGACTTCTCCCTTACAGAGTCCCCCCAGCCTGCAGACTTCTCCCTTACAGAGTCCCCCCAGCCTGCAGACTTCTCCCTTACAGAGTCCCCCCAGCCTGCAGACTTCTCCCTTACAGAGTCCCCCCAGCCTGCAGACTTCTCCCTTACAGAGTCCCCCCAGCCTGCAGACTTCTCCCTTACAGAGTCCCCCCAGCCTGCAGACTTCTCCCTTACAGAGTCCCCCCAGCCTGCAGACTTCTCCCTTGCTCCATCTCCCAGTGCACCATCTTGCCCACCCCTGTGGTTGTTTAAATGTCATCCAATCTTCAAGTGCTTCTGCAAACACTTAACTCTGCAGGAAGGTTCTGTGTACGTATTCGCCCAGGCAGCCCCTTTACGCAGAACATTTTGTGACCCACATCTTGACTGAACTTGCCTGAACTCTGTAGCTCATTACCTCAATGATGCCAACAGCAACAGCAGTTACACTCAGGCCCAGCTCAGGGTTGGGTGTGATGCAGGCGAATCCCTTGGACATGATGTAATTAGACACACATGTGATGGAAGAAAGCAGGGGACCAGATGGTTGTATTGATTATCTTTCTCATTGTTAAGACCAAATAAATACTCAACTAGAAGCAACTTAAGGGGGAAAGGACTCATTTTGGTTCACAGCTTAGGGGCACACAGTCCTAATAGCGGGGCACATAACAGTGTCAAGCAGAGTATGAAGATGATGCTTCACATCAGACAGATCAGAGATGAGACGGGAAGCAGGACCAGGTTATAAGCCTCCAGGCCTGACCCCTGGAGATCCGCTTTCTCTCCAACTAGGCCTCAGAGGTTCCACAGCCTCCCCAGACCACACCCTGACCTAGGGACCAAGTGTTCAAACCTGTGATCGTGAACATTTCACATTCAAACCACAGCAACAATGAGGCCTGTGCGGTCGTCTTCAAAGAACGGAAACATGACCTCTCCCTGTCACGTCAGCGCTTGGACCTTGTGACATCAACTAGAGAATGTACATTATTGGGGTGGTTTGGATGAGCAATGTCCCCCACACGTTGACATCTGTTCACATTCAGTTTCCAGTTGGTGGGACTGTGTGGGAAGTTATAGGAGGCGTGGCCTTGCTGGAGGAAGTGCGTCACTGGGGCGGGCTTTAAGAATGTAAAGCTTAGCTGGGCGGTGGTCGCGCACGCCTCTAATCCCAGCACTTGGGAGGCAGAGGCAGGCAGATTTCTGAGTTCGAGGCCAGCCTGGTCTACAGAGTGATTTCCAGGACAGCCAGGGCTACACAGAGAAACCCTGTCTCGGAAAACCAAATCCAAACAAACAAACAAACAAGCTTGGCTTGGCGCTGCTTCCTTGTCACTCTGTGGGTCACACCTGCTTGTGCAGATGTGCCTGCTCCTGCCTGCTGCTTCCTGCCGTGCTTCCCATCGTGACGGGCTCTTATCCCTGGGGAACCTTACACCTGAGCAAGCTCTCCTACCTCCAGATTCCTTCAGTCGTGATATTTCCTCACAGCAACAGAAAGTAACTAACACAAATGTGCACTGTGTGGTATAAGATACAGTCTTAATGAGAGCCGTTCCGCGCATCAACTTCCTGTAATATCCAAAATAAATGAAATGTATTGTTCGAGTCAGCCAGGGAGGCGAGCGTTCTTGATTTTCCGGGAATTGCCTCCACTCTAGTAAAACGTGCAATTAAAGCCAAGCACCCTGTCGGATTCACATGGGTTGAGCAATGCCCAGAACCCGCGTCTGTATTCACCTCTTCCCGACTTTGGAGATTCCAATTTAGACCTTCCTACACCATAAATATTAAACATGAGCTCCTGGGTTCCATTTGAAAGACTCCTCAAATGCTTGTCATTATTCTTCCAAATAACTAGCAATGAGCAGGAACACTCGGTGGACAGAGTTTCATGTGAGCTCACTGAGAGCGTGGCTCACCCAGCGCCGGAGAAGCGTGTGACTGCCCATTTTATCCAGCGGATGCCTGTCCAGGAAAGAATAGGAAAAGGAAACCCTTCCCACAGTGCAAGTTTTTCCTTCAGAGAACTGTACTTTGTACTTTGTATACACTGTGTGTTCAAACAAAGATGAACAGCAAGAGATGTAGATGCTTCAAAAATCTCAGTGTCAAGTCAGTCTCGAGGTGTCACATGAGAAAGAACGGTCCTGGGAGCCTGCCACCACAACTGTGTCTGTGTGTGCCTGTGTGTGTGTGAGTGTGCATGTGTGTTACGTGAGTGTATGTGTGTGCATACATGTGCATATATATGTGTGTCATGTGAGTGTATGTGTGTGCGTGTGTATGTATTCATTTGTATGTATATGTGAGTGTATGTGTGTATATATGTATGTGAGCATATGTGTCTATATACATATTAGTATATGTGTGGTGTGTGTATGTGTATGTGAGTGTATGTGTGTATGTGTATATGTGTATATGTGGCTGTATGTGTGTATGTGTGTGTGCCTGTGTGCATGTGTGTATACATGTATATGAGTGTATGTGTGTGTATGTATGTGTGCATGTGTATATACATTGTATATGAGTATGCGAGTGTATTGTATATGTGTGTGACTACACGTGTATATATGTGTATATATGTGTGTGCATTTGTGTTTTTATGTTCAGATGTGTTTGCATGCATGTGTATATATGTGTATGTGAGTACATATGTATAACTGTGTTTATATATGTATGTATGTGTGTACATGCATGTTTGTGTGTGAGTACATGTGTGTATATGTATATTGTGTGACTGCACTCTTGTGTGTGTATGTGTGTGTGTGTGTGTAAGGCAGCTGACAATACTGGGTATCTTCCTTAATTACTTTCCACCTTACTGTTTGAGGCAGGCTCTCTAGCTTGGGCTCACTGCTTAGCTGAGCAGGCTGGCCAGTGAGCTCCAGGGATCCTCCTGTCTCAGCTCTCCTAGAGGTTGGTTGGTGTTAAGATATGCACTCCTGTGGTTCTACACACACACACACACACACACACTCACATTCACATACACGTAAACACACATACACACTCACATACATATATATGCACATACACATGAAATTAAAAAAAAAATCTTTCCAACTCATATCTTCATGCTTGCCCAGCAAGGCATTCTGCCAGCAGTGCCAACTCTAGAGCCTCCAACGCTCAATTTTTGTTTAAACTGTTGCATGTGAGGTTTACAAGCCATAATGGATTGTGCTACCTACTCACAGGATTGGAATGCAGAACATAACCCCTCAGACCTTAGCCATTAACCAGTGATTACAGCACACAGCAATGGCCCTCCTGCAAAGACAGCTGGCCTCCGCACAGAGAGGTAACCTGAGGGGCCAGCATTGTCACATCCGGCTGGTCCAGCATCTGGAATGTACACTGCCTCAGAGAGGTGATGGCACTGTACTCAGAAGTTACTATTGGGCCTGGGAGTAGCACTTTGCCACATCAATGGACAAGACAGAAGAGACTCAGAGTCAGCCTCCAGCCCTGTTTTTGGTGCCTGTGGGGTCAGTTGTAGACCTGAGACAACTTCAGCTCACACAGCCTTTGAGTGTCAAGCATAGAGTAGTGGCCCCTCTTGGGCTGAGCTTCAGAGCATCTAGTGCCCAGAACAGAGCTTCTGCTGATATAGGGCCAGCAGCTGGGCCTCAGTTTAGCCAGAAAACAGTGCATTGTGTGGATTATCACAAGTAAATTTTCATAGAATCACTTCATCTCAAGCATTGCTTTTTAAATTGGGAAACTTACTGCTCCCTACCCCAAAAAAGTTATATGGGGCTAGAGAGACAGCTCCAAGATTAAAAGCACTGGCTGCTCTTTGAGAAGACCCAGGTTCAATTCCCAGTACCCACATGGCAGCTCACAGCTGTCTCTAATATGACATCTCCACACAGACATAAAAAGAAATGTGATCCATTTCTCGGACCCATTTCTGCCCAGGAGGTGTTTGAATGTCTCTTATGCACCCAGCAAGAGGCTCCACAGGGCAAGACTGAGGATCAAGCAGGACTGCTATTGGCTTTACAGCTGGCAACCCGGTACCTCAGGTTCCAGTCCTAGCTTCATGATGCAGTGATAGTGTTATCATGAACTAAATGGCCTCGGGTCTCTATCCTCTGAAGGAGCTGAGGAGCCTTCTTCAAGCAGCCAGAGCAAAGGAGAAGTTCCTAGGAGGACAGAGGAGGAAGGGTGCAGAGCAGATGAAGCGAAGATATAATGATGATATTAGGAAAGGCCCCTGTAGGGGACAGGTTTACAGACCAGCAACTGCTTCACAAGGAATGGTAAGGCCAAGAGATGTTCAGAGAGAGATGCTGGAGCAGAGGGTTAGAAGATGCTCTGGACCATGTGGATTCTAGAGCAGGATACGAAGTAGGGCAGAGAATAAGAGATGAGCTTGAAATGAGATTGACCAGTTAGCCATCTGTTGTGTGACAAGATGTAAGGATGTAAGGTTCATGGTAGATACTGATGCAAAGTTACACACACACACAGTCGAACATTTAACACACATAACAGATGCACAATAATGCTTGTATTCACACATACCCACACGAGTTTACATACTGCTGTACACACACACACACACACACACACACACTAAAGTACCCACTCATGCTCACACACTTGAGTAGATATGCAGTCAATCATACATCTCAAACACACTTAGGCACACACACATACTTGAGCATGCACACTGAAAGACACATTCATGTGCATTCATACAGACATTAACATGCTCAAATGTGTGCACACACATTCATGCACACACACCTGAGTGTGACTTCCCAGATGAACCTGCATAGACACAGAGGGATGGTGCACATATTCACAGATGCAGGAGCAACACACACACACACACACACACGCAACACATACACACATACTCAGAAAGAGAGCCTGTCCATTTGCTCACGTTGGCAGATGTCCGTGCCCTGCATGTTAAAGGGGAAATAACTGAAATGAGGAAATGTATCTGCTCTGAGGTCAGCTCCACAGACAGCCTGTCATCACCGGTCATCACAGAGACCACCATTCATTGCTGTCCTGCCTCCAGAGCCTCAACAGCTACCCCAGTATTGCAGATGGTAAGACCTCACAAACACAGTCCTCTTCTTGGCAAACCGGTGCAAGCCGTCATTGGGGCATCTCTGGGGTTCCAAAGAGTCTATCTGGGCTTGTCACCAGTCGGCTATGCCAGGGGCCAAGTTCTATTTTGGAAAGAAAGCTGCCCCCTGCCCCCACCAGCTAGAGCCCCTCCTCCAGGCTAACCCCAACAGTCTCTATTCTCCAGTATGCAGAACACACCTATGAATTATCTATGTCCCTTGGAGGCCTGGTTGACAGGGAATGTGGAAACCTTGCAGAAAGGTTGCAAGCGGTGGGACTCAGTGGCTAATTACTCCTCACTGTCAGTTAGCAATGTTGTCGTGTCTGCTGGGGGAGCAGGGGTCTTCTCCTGTCTTCCTTGTGAAGAGAAGGAGGGAGCTAAACAAACAAACCACACCTTGGCAACAGTATAAGCTGTGAGCCGGGGCAGTGTGCCCAAGGTCTCTCAGAGGAAAATGCCTGTGAAAATGGCTGAGGTTGCCGAGTCTGGGCATAAGATAGGAGACCAGAGGCTTTCCTGGAAGATGAATTGAACTCCCAGGCTTTGGGCAAGTCATGCTAACCAATAAACTCTGTTCATACGTGGAAGGTTCTCAGATCTGCCTGGCCATCTGGTAGACCAGGATCTAAGCACACGGTATGGGAGGTGCCTACACACCTGACACAGCAGGACCTCTAACAGGTGGGAAATGTCTTCCACTACATTTCCCACATAAGCCCCTGTCCAGCTCTGACCCCCGAGCTTCAGTCACCTCCCTGCACTTGCCAGTTATCTTAAGCTAGTATTGCTTCTCACCACAACCCTTGCCTGGGGTCAGAGCCAGCCGGATCCATGTCACCTGGTACCTGGCTCCCACCCAGCAATGGCGCTGCAGGCTCAGTGTACCCTATGTGGCTGCTGCCTTCCAGCTGCGGGTAGAGCAGATACAAAAAACAGCCCCGGAAAACTGTCTGCTACAAGTTTCACACATCCAAATGACATTCTAGGTGTCCAAATCTGTGTGATTGCAGCGATGACGGTCAGTCTCTGTCCCCTATGGACAATGCCTTGGCCGGCTCTATGGTCCAGAGTCTGTGCATCTCCCTTCCAGTTCTGTCACTGGAGAAGATGCTAGAGCCACTACAAGAGTTCCTCTCAAAACCTGGCACAGAAGTCTCCTTTCCCTCTGAACCAGGGAGGAGAAAGGTATTTGCGTTTTTGGGTTTTTTCCCCCATTTTTTTTCCCCTCCAAGGATTTCAGCAGACAGGCTCCAAAAATGCTGTTCTAGAAATGACATTTGAGTTGTATGAAAGTATTTTAGAGATGTTATGAAAGGAAAGAGATGGGCTTACATTTTTCTTCTGTGTGTGCCATAAGGGGAGTTTATAGGATATTCTCCCCTAGAACAGCTCTCAAGGAAGGAAAACTGCCCTGTGGCCATCACCTTCACACCTCTAGGGATGAAAAGGAGAAGTGGGGGGAGTGGATGCCTGGGGAGAGCTGAGAGCTATCCTGGTGCTTGGGTTGTTGACCTTAGTCATTGCCTAGACGCTGCTCTCTGTAGATCGCAGCGTTCCTTCCACAAAGACAGGCTCATGGGGAAGGCGTGTGCTGAGCAGTGCAGGCTGGAAAGTACGCAGATTTCAAAGCATCATTTTCATAGATGGTAAATATTTACAACTCCTGTTCATTGACTGAACAAAAAGTATGAGATTTCAGCAGGCCAGCTGTGTTAGTGTACACACTCTGATGTTGAGCTCAAGTCGGTTGAGTATCTGCCCTGAAAGCTTGAGAAGTTGCCTTTGGTCCCAGAGACAGTGTCTTGTTGTTTATTTGTTTGTTGTTTTTAAAGACAATGGCTTTGCAAGCTCATAGTCTCATAGCTGGGGAGCCAGAGACAGGGGGTCAAACCTACCTTATCAAAATTAGTGGCACATCCCCTCTTCTTACACAATGTGCAGTTTGCACAAGTCTCACCAGGAGGGCTGCATCTCCTCTCTCCACAGAGCCTCTATGGTTTTCCTCATTTACCATTTGCCTGGTGAGTCCAGGCCAGTGAGATAGCCTGTGTGAAGCTGTCCTCAGGCCTGTACCACACACACACACACACACACACACACACACACACACACACACACACGGGGCTGGAAGGTATATAGCTCAGCATGCATGAGACCCTGAGTTTGATCCCTAGCACCATAAATAAAAGAAAGATTTAAGGGCCAGGAAGGAAGAAGGAAAGGAGGGGGGATGGGGAGGGAAAGTGGGGGGGGGGAGACCCTGGAATTCCCTGAGGCTAACAGGCTATCTTCGCCTAGACCTGAGCAGAGCCCAGGAAGGTGAGGCCTCAGGGTATGAGCCTCCGGTTGCCACTGAACACGAGGACAGTCCAGATCTTGGAACAGACCTGGCCTTCTCCAGGGGAGGCTTAAAATCTGAAGCTGTAGGAATACAGACAAACACATCCCCAGGGGACAAGAGCTCGCTTGACTCTGAGAGGATTGCATGTATGACATGCACAGAGCACCTCTAGAGAATTTATTTAAAAACAGAAATGTTCCCCTCTCCTGAAAACCTCATTTTTCCACTCTGGAAGCGTCAAAGATAAAGCCATTTCCACAGGAGCACCCGATCAAGACAAAGAACAAATGAGCAAGACTACGGATTTCCCAGGAGCTGCCTTGTTTGAGTCTATTTCCATTTAAATGTCATTTTGAAGATCTTTATCAAAATTAGAGACATATCCCCTCTTCTTACACGTGTGCATTGTATACCAATCTCTTCGGAACGGCAGCCTCTGCTCTCTCCACAGAGCCGCCTACAGCTTTTCCCATTTGCCATCTGATCACAGCCCGGCTTCGTCCCTGTCACAGCTCTGCCCTGCTCAAAGGAACGTCTTCTAGAAAATTCCACACAGGAGCTCGTCTGCAGAGGAGCCCCAGCCAACCCGTCTCCTTTGATCCACCCTTTGTCTCCCTGAAGAGCATGTGGCTCTGCAGTTTGCCCCCAGCCCATCTGAGATGTTCACCTCAGGGCCCTCGGATGGACCCAGCCAGGATCAAAAGTAATTACTTTCTTAAATTCATTTCCAACTCTCAGTATCTTCTTCGCTACCGAATAAATATTTCACCAGCATGAGAGCGGGGCTGTTTGTCTTTCTGCCCTTTGCAAATTTCTCTTTTTAATTAGCTGATATATAATGAACTAGCTAGGTATTTTCTTTCTTTCTTCCCCCACCCCTCTCTAGATTTCTTCATATCAGCTTACAGAATAAAAGATGCTTGAAACATATCTAAAGCACGTTCCCCACAGAATATTAAAGAAGCGGCGACATGAAGGACTGGGTGCTGGGTATCCCATGGCCGCTCATCTATTCTGTTCCTATCTGAGATCCAAACGTGGCGAGCTTGTGTGCCCACCGAAGGCGCTGTGAAGTAGTGTTTGTTCTTGATGCTTCTGGGACCCTGATTATTAGATAAGTTGGAAACTTTTGAGATCTAAGACCAAGTTTTTGGAGTACATCATTAAAAACCCTCTCTGACTCCGTAAGCCTGTAGCATATGCCACTTGCTTGCCTGCCTGATGACAGGGGCCCTTCGTAGTGATAGCGGCACATCTACAGAATCCTCACTTCAGATAAACAAGCCAGGGCAGCTGACTTGGAACTGACAATAATTTTCTACCCAGCTGGCAGACGATGGCGGTTTAAGAAAGGAAACCTGAGGGGGGGGGGGTTAGTCGTGGGTCTCCAGGGCACAGGGAGCTGGGGATAGACAATCCTGCTGTGCACGCTTGCTGCTTAGAGGCCAGCTTCCCTTTCCTAACAGCCAGAAGACTGAGCGCCGCATCCGTGCTCCACTGGGTGTCAGTACATTTCACCCCAAGTTCTCTGCTCCCCCCCCCACCAGGGCCAGGCTTTTGGCTCAAACACACTAGAAAGAAGACACTGGGAGCTGCCAGCTTGGGTCCAGTGGAGATGCTCAGCTCCGTGGAGCTCCCCTCCTTCCACTCTCCAGCATTCCTGCTGGCTCCATGGACTAGCTGCCCAGCGGACTTCAGATGAATGCCTTCTCTGCTTCAAGCAGACAGCTTCACATAAGTGACAGGAGTCTGGGCCCAGTAAGGTCCCCTGAGAGTAGGGACAGAGAGACAGACTAAGACTGGCCAGCTAGCTGTCACCCATCACCCACCTACTGGGCTGTTCAAATAGGTCGGTTGTTGAGGTTCCTCTGCTGCTTTTACCCTCAAAGGGATTTCAGGACAGAATGTTCCCCAGTCCTCAAGATGGTCTGAATGGGTCCTCACCTTCTGAAAGTTAAGAATCTGATAGCCATTTTCTGTCAGGGGATTTTAACCACAGGCTGCTCAACTACAAAGGCCCTTTCTTCTTGCTCTAAGATCCTTCTCCACATTCTAGAGCAATCTTAACCTTTGAAGTGGGCTCAGAGCAGGGATCGGTGGTGCAAGGTTGGTGGTAACCAGAACAATGAGAGGCTGAGGCAGAAGGATCGATCCTGAGTTCAAAGCCAGGCCAGGATACACAGCATGACTCTGTCTCAGACAGACAGACAGACAGACAGACAGGCAGGCAGACACACACACACACACACACACACACTTAGATACTTAGATACATCATAGATAGATGATAGATACATACATACATACATACATACATGATAGATAAATAGATACTTAGATACATAGATAGATGAAGACAGATACATAGATACTTAGATACATAGTTAGATGGAGACATAGATACATAGATACTTAGATACATAGATAGATAAATAGATAGATAGATAGATACATAGATACATAGATACATAGATAGATGCTTATATATATAGTTAGATGGATACATAGATACATAGATACTTAGATACATAGATAGATAGATAGATAGATAGATAGATAGATAGATAGATAGATAGATAGAAAAGATAATTTAGGCCAGGGTTTAAATTAGTGTTCCCCTTTAAATAATAAGTATTCTTTTCCCTCCCCAAAATATCATATTTAGATTTTCAAATCACAAAACAGAGTGGATGGAAGGCGACAGACCACAGCTGCAAAAAGACTCCCCCAAAGCCCTCAAGCTAATTGCTCTGACCCCATGGAGCTCAGCCCTCTGAGCTTTCTCATTCCTCCCAATTGGACTGTATGCTCTGACCTCAGCCACCTTCTAATTGATGATCTAGGGGTGTGTGTGACCTGGCAAGCTCTCTGAGGCTACTCACTATTTTTATGGTGGTGTCAACTCAGATATTCAGGTACAAGCTCCTATCTGATCCATCTTCCTTAGCTGACAACTGTTCCCTTCATGCTAAGAAGTTGCAACGAGGGTTGGTTTAACTGTGCCTTCTCTGGGAGTGCCTTTAGTCCTCCCTGGAAGAACACCCAGGATAGGAGTCAGCCTATGTCCTTGGACAGCTGGGAACTCAGAATCCCAAGGAGACTAATATCTGGTCTGCAAGCCGTGCAAGGAAGTCTCTGAAGAGACGAAGGTTCCTGTCCCACGCCCTCAAGTGTAACCACAGTGCTTTTCCATCCCTGACATCCACAGGGGGGTGGGGTGGGGGGAAGGGGGGCTGGGGGGGTTGGGGGAGTAGCACAAACATGACCACACTCGAGAGGCTGTGTTTTATGTTCCTGCTAGTTTCAGAGGGCAGAGTCATGGAATATTCCGCATTTCATCCACACTGTGCCCAGAGGGACAATAAGAGCCCCCAGCTGTACACTCTGAGGTCATAAATCCTCAGGCTCCTGGAAGGCCACTTCCCACAATGCACTGATGTTTTTCTTTTTCTCAGAGGACAAGCTTTCTGTATAAAACTGAAGCTTCTAGTTTGCATCTCTTTCAATAGGAAGCTGAAGCAAGTCCATGGGGCTCATTTTCCTCTTTCCAAAAATCTGGACTTGGATCCGGCATCTCTTATCTTCAAAACCCACACGGTGCTTTTCCTGAGCTGGCCTGTTGCCACAACGTGCCACCATCAGGCCAAGGTTGGAAGCTGGCAGGTCTCCCCTCTCTACTCCAGCCAGGGTTTGTGTGTAGAACTTTCAAAGACTCGGCGAGCCCACAATCCAGGGTAAAAGCCAAGGACACGGGCTGCTGCTGTGTGTGCTCAGGCTTCTCCTGAGGCTGCAGGTCAACTGGATTCCACAACACCGTGGACTTTGTTATTCTCTGCTGTGGGGCCACCTAGCCATGGTTGCCATGGTAACAAAATCCACTTGATGACAGTAGCTTCCTCCCCGCAGGTGACAAACAGTGTGTTTCCAGTCACCACCAGCTTGGCCCCCAAGGAAAATTCTGAGCTAAAGTTTAGTTAGTGCCGACATGGCTGTCACAGAGATCATCTAAGTTGGAAGCATAATTTCCAAAGAAATAGAGGTCATTTCTATGTCTTTGGAGAGGATGCTGCTCAGGGTCCTCATGTCAGACTCAAGCCCAAGCCCACTCTTGCCATCTCTAAGCATTGCCGAGTTCTCATCGTGGGCAGGGTCTGCACGTTTCTGGGTTCTAGAAGGAGAAACTGACACAAAATAAAACCATCACGGGGTGGTCTCCCCTTCTCTCTGAATGCACCATCAGCTGGCCAGCCAGAAATAAAAGCTTTATGTGAGGCTATGCCATGGACTCTTACAGCGATAACATTTGGGGCCTTTTACTGGGACATAAACTGTAAGCTAAAATGTCACCAGATTTTATTAGACAATCTAAACTTAATTGCAAAGAAGTTGACGTACTCATAAAAGATGATGTAAGACCGCCATCTAAGCAGCGTCCAGGGACCAGCCCGGGGCACACAGCAGTGACTAAGTGACAATTCGTCCTCTATGTCAGAAAGCATTGAGGGATTTCCGTCGTACGAAGAGGAAAGAGTTATGGTGGTAGGAAACAGCCTTATTACATAATAATAATAACACAGGGCACCAAAGGTTAAAAGAGGTCATCAGAAACCATGTTCCATGGTCATTTGCTCTGGAATAAAATTTTCATAAAGAGATCTAAGTCTTTCTTTATGACCTGGGAGAACATCACTGAGAAATTAATGACTGATCCGAATGATAAATCTGCCTTCACGGAGAAAGGCTGGTTTGCTGGAAATAAGCCCACTCCTGTGCCTCTGTGGCTGGAATGGAACAGACAAGAATACACCAAAGGATGTTGTTCCAGCCAGGCTGCCTGTCTCATGGATACAACCAGAGAGTCCTTACTGTAGCCAGGACACTTGCCTGCTGCTTGATTTCACTATATCACTTTCAAGCAAAATATATTGTTTTGGAGTGCTCAAGGACTTGTCATTTGCTTTTATAAAAGAAGGAATAATTATGATTAATATTGGGATGAGCCAATGTTGTTAGTTGGAATTTCACATTTTTACCATGTGATTTTGGAAATGGACAAAATTGTGAAAATGGATGAAATACGTTTCCCAAATTAGGGGGAAATCTTCTTAATTAGTAACTGGTCTGTTTTCAAAGTCGTTGCATGTGTTTTCCCCAGACTCCATCACAGGGCTGGAGATGAGACTCAGTGGGTTGATGCTCACTGAGCATGCCCAGAGCACTGGGTTCCAGTCCCCATCGCCACACAAAACAGGAGAGGTGGCTTCCTTGCAAGCCCAGCCTGAGAGTGAGCAGTGGAGGTGGAGGCAGGAGGATCAGAAGCTCCAGGGCACGGCTGATGCAGAGTAATTTTTAATCCAGAGCTGGATGCATAAAAAACTAGAGGGCTGGGACAGGAGATAAGAAAGGAGGGGGGCAGGGAGAAAGGGAGGGAAAGAGAGAGGGTTTATCACAAATAACTATGCATCCGCCCGAGGCCCTGATCAGGCGTTTCCTGGCCATCCTCCTGGGTTCCTCAGATGATCATCACTCTCTGTTCACACAGCATTCTGTGTGTCACACAGACTCTTCGGCACACAGTGTGTACTACGAAAACATTAATAGGTATGTGTGCCTGCTATGTATACGAAAAGACAAGCCACTGCCCCAGGGTCAGTCCTAGCCAAGCACAGCCTCTTCACTGACTCCCTACAAAGGCTTTCTTCCCAAATGTGGCCACATTTAGAGGGACACTAGCCAGCCCAATGGAGACGGGGGGGGGGGGGGGGGGGGAGATCACCAACATTCAGAATCACGGGCCACTCCCGGGACACCTAACAAGTCATCTACCTACCCACCAGGCCTCATCACATAGGTGTGTGAACTGCACCTCTGTAGCCTCAAGGGAGATCTCACCTCAGGTGATTGAGATTTGCAAATACAGAGAGACACCCTGGCCATGCAACCCACTACTTGGGATTGGTACCAACCAACTCCCCAAGGTGCCTGTATTTGGGGGCGTGTGGAAATTGTGCTTTAAGTCTAGGCATCTCTGGGTGCCACAGAGGGACCTGAAGCATCAGATCTCTTGGTGGAAGATGATACCACATGAGGACCCAGTGGCCCAGGCCCTGACCAAGACCTCTCTCTCTCTCTCTCTCTCTCTCTCTCTCTCTCTCTCTCTCTCATCTGTGTGTCTGTCTCTGTCTCTCTGTCTCTATCTCTGTCTCTCTCTGTGTGTCTGTGTCTGTCTCTGTCTCTCTGTCTCTCTGTCTCTCTCTCTCCAAACTTTGCAGCCCCCACAACAACAGTTTGGCCTTGATGCTGGTAACCACCTTAGCCTTCTAGAGAGCAGCCACGTGTCTCTCCTGGCTCCCTTAGTCGTGGAAAACAGTTCTCTTGCTGGCCACCAAGCCTGGGCTAAACAATCCCTGCACCCGGGCCTGTTTCCTGGTCCTGTCTTGTCTCTCCATGCTGTTTCTCCTGTCCCTCAATCCCTGCATTTCCCTGAAGATTGGAAGGATTGTCCTTGGTCCTACCATTGACAAGAAGTCTCCTCACACCATGCTTGCACACACACACCACCAGGATACAGATAGACCCAGGCTACATTCTCTCTCCAGAGGGTCAACCTCACCCAATACTGTACCCATGCCAGTGGACACACTTCCACGTGTTATGTACAGATTTGACACCCCACACACTCACAGGATTAACATACTTTGCTAAAATCCCATTGACCTCACCCCAGCCTCAATAGGCAAGGCGCGGTTATCCTGCCAGCATGGAGCCTAGTGCCCAGTGTGGCTCCAAGTGGTCACTGCTGATAACTCATGCGACTCCTAACCTCATGCACGAATGTCTACTATGTGGCAAACACTGTTAGCTCTGGGGGGACAGTGTCTAGGACGGGACCTCATTTGGCTCCACAGGCATACGAGGAATAAATATGAGACATATCAAGGCTGATGGGCAGCAAAGCCAGAGTGTGGCCATGAAGGAGCTGGATCCTGTTTGAACACCAGGGTGAGAGTTGAGCTGGTGCCAGCCATTGCAATAGGCTACACTATGTGATTACTGAGGGTCAGGCCCTCTGTGCCAAGGAAGACAACATCAGGAGCTGGTGCAGCATTGAGCAGTGGCAGGACCAGGAGCAGAAGTGAATCATCGAGTCAGCAAAGGGAGGAGGGCCAGATGCCACAATGTTCCATCCCAGGCCACCCTGAGGTCTCTGCCCTCCCTCCCATGCCTCTGCAGGTCCAAGTGCAGAGTCAGCCAAGAGTTAGTTCCTCAGCTCTTCACCATTAGAGAAGGCTCAGCCCCAAAGTCCCCAGCAATTTGTTCTGCAAGAAGTGCTTGCCTTGCTTGCAACTGTGAGGACCAAAGTTTGATCCCAAGAACAGAAGAGGCCAGGCCCTTGTAATCTCAACTCTAGGGAGCAGAGCAACTGGGAAGTTCCTGGGGTTTGATGGCCAACTTAAACCTAGCTGAATTGGCAAGGTCCAGGCCACAGAGAGACCCTGTCTCAAAAACACCAGGTAGACCCTAAGTTGCTCACTGCTGCGCACACACTTGTGCAAACACACTTGTGCTCAGCTGTGCATATACACACATATATACATATACACATGTACACATATACACAGGTAGATACATCATATGCATATACACATACACATACACACACACATACATATACATATCCATAGAGAGATTGTTCCAGAAACCAATTGAGAAAAGTCCAATACCCTCCTCCACCCAGGATTTGACGCAATAAATCGCTTTGTAAAAGGTCGGTTTGCAAGCAGGTAAGGTTTCTTATCTCTGTATCTTCACTAGCATAAATTAGTTGCTTCTGCGAACAGGGTTTATTTACTTAGCAAATAAATTGGGTTAGATCCCCAGTAAATCTCGCCATTTGGCACGCATGATATTTATGCACTTAATAGCTTCATTAAGGCGGGTCTGGGAGTATATTACAGAACAGGCCTATAGATCATTGGGCAATAAATTTAGAGAACTTGCCTCAGCGTTCATCTAATTTGGCCATAGTTTTAATTAAGTGGTTCAACTAATGATTCCCATTTAGGTTTAATAAAATTTATTGTGTAAAAATAAGTTATCAAATCCCTATTTATGTGAGTTCTGCAGACTGATGTGGCTGCCTCCCAGCAGAACCCAGCATGTGTTAATGAGTGGCAATTTTGGGGTAACTGTTTCTTTGGGATCAGAAAACTCCTGGCCAGAGGTTTTTGAGAAGGTGGACTTTCCGGAGTGACTGACTGCCTTAAAAGATTCTTCACTTTAAGGAGGCAAAAATATATGTGGGAATTCCCCACGCTGCCCAGGAGCTGGGAGTAGGGGACCAGCGGTTGCAGACAGGAGCTGGTTTTAGAAATGGTTCCACGTGGCAGTTGTGTCTCAAAGGCGCAGAACAGGTTGTCTGATCCTCACCCACCCCTCTTAATTTGTGCGGCCCATCACTGTGACTGCAACCAGAACTTAGATGAAGAGTTTTGTATTTCCCTCACGGTTTCTAGAAACTTCTTTCTCCACAGGTCCCATCCAAGCCAAACTCTCCATGATCTCTGAATGATCTCCCTGAGCTCCCTGTGGGTCTGTGCTGTCCTGCCCACCTACCCAACCTCAGGATGTGGTTTTTCAGGCCTCAGTTTGACCATTCAGAGGAGGGCCACAGCCCAGAGTCCACTCAGCATCCATCCTCTGGATTGCCAAGTACAACTGAGGCCACGGTTATTCTCAAAATGGCTTATAGTCAGTGAAGATCTGAATGTGGGTCCAAACACCTAGCCCATGTACCGAGCTCAGAATTTGGAAGATTCATGTCAGCTCTAGAGTACAGGGGAGATCCAGGGAAGTTTTTCCACATCTGGGCCTTTTAACCATCTATGAGCATCCAGGTCCCTGGAGATATAATCCTGTGAGCACTCATAAAAAACCGCTCTCCTTGCCAGTTACCCTAGAGTCCCTAGTGTCTCCAGGGACCTACACAAGAGGTCTGTACTCTTAGAAGCATACACAAGGAGGGTCACCATCATGCTGATTGTGAAATTGTCATCGCTACCAACCACCCTCAGGGCCCACCCACACAGTGAACGATGTGCACTGTCTTATAACACTGACTCTTCCACAGACAAAGCCTGGGTGGTTGAGAACATAAATGACTATGTGAGTAACCAAGCTGTGGGACGGGAAGAAAGGAAAGTCAAGGGCCCAGAGGCATCTCAGTGGTTAAGTGCACACACTGTTCTCGCAGAGGACCTGAGTTCAGTTCCCAGCATGCAGGACAGATGCCTCACAGCTGGGTGAACTCCAGGGAATCCAATGACATCTTCTGGTCTCTAGGACTGCACACATTCACACACAGGCATACATGCATCCTCATAATTTTATAACAGAATACATCTTTAAAATATAGAGTTACACTATTAAAGCAGACTTGTATGTGACAATAACCCAACTTTACGATTTTCTTCAGGCTTCTACCTATGTATCTGGATGCTTATATATCCAGAAAAACTCCACAAGGAGACACCAGCAGGTAATGACCGTACCCTCTATGAAGGGTCAGGGCTGAAAACCAGAGACAGGAAACAGCAGAGGGAAAGGCTTGACCAACAGACAACCTCTGGAAAGCTTCTGTTCCCTTCCACAGAGCATGCATCCACATAGCGATTGCTAAATTAGGTATTGATCACTGTGTTTGAAACAAGGGACTTACAACATATGATTCCTGAAAGCCGTGAACTGGACCATCCTGAAGGAGAGAAGGAAGAAGCACTTTATCCAGACATTACAGGCCTGTCTTGCTCCCGTGACTTGTAGTCGAAAGAAAATGGGTCATGGACAGATGCCAGGTTCTCTGTGTTCAGAGTCTTTCTCTAAACTTGAGATTTTCTCGCTGGAACTGTCTGTGAAGCCAGTGGCTGCTCAGTGACTAAAAAACTAGGCCCATCAGTCCAATCTCCCCATTCTCGTAGCTGAGTTCTGTTCTCTCTCTTTATTGTTGGTGCAAACGAGGCAGTGTATATGCACGAACGCCCCGCCCCCATGTCTAGTAAGCTTGGTGTACAGCAAGATGGCCATCATAAATCAGAGAAAAGCTAGGGTGAGCACACCCTTGGGGACATCCTAGCCCAAATCGACATTTCACAGCAATGCCAAGGGATGCAGAGCCTGGCCCCAGTAATGGATTCAAAATGAGCAGAAAAATATGGTTGTGTCTATAGCAATGACTGGGAAGCTGCTAAATCCCCTTGTGGAAGAAATAGAGGTTGAGGGGTAAGGGGAACTCTGGAGATCCCAGCCACCACTTCCGCTATTTGTTGCGGTCTTCTACGAGTCTTGCAAACACTGGAAGTGGAAAGTTGCCTGGGGGTGGGACTTCCGGGTAGCATAGCTGCATGAGATCCCTTTGCTCCTACAAGCAACCTCAGTAAGCTTACAGAGTCACCAGGCTAGATGTGCATGGAGTCCTTTCTCTGCTCTCTCAGAGCCAGTTCTATCCAGGGTGAATACATGCTCTTACTTCCCCAGGAAAAGTCATACAACATCATTCCCCATAGCTCTCCGGGTGTCCAAGTCACAGTGGCATCAGGCTTTCGGGGAATGAGTCGGCAGGTTTTTATCTAAATCTGGCTGCCCTAGATCACATCAGGAGTCAGGCAACTATGCCTACCCCTCCTCACTGAGCCCTGCCTCCAACTTCTAGGACTTAGAAGCCTCAAACATGAGCATGCATACCTTTGATCCAGACCTACACCCCGCATGCCCTCGAGCCTCCAGTCTGATTCTCCTCTGCTTGGAGACATCTTCACTGTCTTCAGCAGCCATGGCTTATGAAGGGGCTAAAGTATGGGCACCAAGAGGAGAGAGCAGGAAAGCTGCCCCTGGGGCTGCCTGGCCAATCACAACACCTGAATTCTAAAGCTTCTCAAAGAACCAACCCTCAAAAGTGGGTGAGGAGGAGAACACCGTTTACCTTCTATGGAGTACCAGGGTATGGTGAGGCTTAGCTGAGCCTAGCGGCAGATCTGTCTGCACCTGGCTCTCCTGCCCAAGACAAGTGCTGTGTGTGCTTGTTTGCATATCCCAAGGCTGGACACTGAGGAAAGGGGCTGTGTGTGTGTGTGTGTGTGTGTGCGCGCGCAGTAACAGGAAGAGGGAAGAGAGGCTGACAAAGGGTATACTTCCCTCTCCCAGTGCGAACAAAGGAAGGTGTTATTCCAGTGGAGAGAGAGAGAGAGAGAGAGAGAGAGAGAGAGAGAGAGAGAGGAGAGAGAGAGAGAAGAGAGAGAGAGAAAGAAAGAAAGAAGAGAGAGAGAGAGAGAGAGAAGAGAGAGAGAGAGAGAGAGAGAGAGAGAGAGAGAGAGAGAGTCATCATGGTTTGAATATGATGCTTGGCCCAGAGAGTGGCACTATTTGGAGGTACGGCCTTGTTGGAGTAGGTGTGTCACTGTGGGCGTGGACTTTAAGACCTTCATCCTTTCTACCTGGAAGTCAGTATTTCACTAGCAGCCTTCAGAGGAAGATGTAGAACTCTGAGCTCCTCCCGCACCATGCCTGCCTGGATGCTGCCATGTTTCCACCTTGATGTTAATGGACTGAACCTCTGGACCTGTAAGCCAGCCCCAATTAAATGTTGTCCTTATAAGAGTTGCCTTGGTCATGGTGTCTGTTCACAACAGTAAAACTGTAACTGAGACATGTGTCTAAAGAGAAAAACTTAAAGATGCGGTATTCAGGCATTAAAAAGTTCTGCTCTTTCAGAGAACCTGGGTATAGTTTCCAGTCCACAATTCAAATAGCATAGACCCATCTGTCATTCCTGCTGCAAGGGACCCAATACCCTTAGCTGGTGTCCTTGGCCACACACACACACACACACACACACACACACACACACGCACACACCCCACTTCAAAATAAAACAAAAATTTAAAAAGAGAACACTTTAGAGTCAGGGATCCATTATCCTCATTTCCTCCGACACAGGAAGTAATCACCTGTGCACCTCTCCATCGGCAGGCACCCTGCATCCTTCCTGAACCGCATCACTGGATGTTCTGTCCTACATGGCTACTGCACTGGTCCATGCTGTGTCCTGCCGCTGTGCAGTGAGCTAGGCCAGCTCCTTTGAGACAAACCACATTATTTGTCTTTAAATTTGGACTCAGGGTTTCCCTTAGCATCTAAGTCCCCAGGGATCCTGCTGTGACTGGTCCTGAGCTGGGCCCTGGATGCAAAGCTTCTCACCAGAAGGGAGGTCCAGAGGGCACTGAGTCCGGGAGATGCACAAAAAAATAAATAAATAAATAAATAAATAAATAAATAAATGAAGAGGATTGTCCAGGATCCACTTCTGGGTTCTGGTAGTAGGTATAGATGCTCAGTCCTGTGACTCATTCTCCTGCCCCTAGCATATGTATAGACATGAGGGTGTGCACACATGCCCTGCCTGCACCTTCTCTCTCATAAACACGGTGATGACAATTTGCCTAGCAAATATGAATCCCACACACTGGGAAACTTTACCACAGCCACCAGTCCCTCCAGTCAGCACTGGAGTGATCCCAGAGGGATTTAAGCTTCCCCATGAGAGGCCTGTTTTGGGTCTCACAAAACACCTTTGTCCCTGTTTTTAAACTCGGTTGTCTTTGTCTTTGGCTCAGTCTCCCTCCCCAAGCCATCACGGATAATTCCCAGAGTTTTCTCTCAGAGGAATTTTATTTGTATTTACAAGAAGCCAGTAGAAGTCCTTTGATCTTGACAAGGCACAAACCGCTTCATCCCACAGTTTAGAAAACAATGTCAGGCTAATTATTTTCGACAGCCTGTGAACAGTTGTAAACTTGTTCAGGAACGAATGCTGTGGTGCCGGCTCTTGACAAGGGTGTTTCTGAGAGCTGGGCTGCTGCACACGACTCCTGGGAGAGTCCAGAGGCCTCCGTGCTTCCAAGGAGCTGCAGCTTTTGCTGAGACACAGAATTTACCGCAAGCTCCTCCCAGCCCTTATGGCTTATATTGAACTAAGGAGGTGAAAAGTCATGGTGGTGACATTGCTCCCCTGGGTGGCTTCCTTTGCAAAGATTCCCCTGATAGCTGAGGCCGAGATTGCTTCCTCCCCATCTTCCAAACTTTATGTCCCTTCAGCCTGACTTGGCCATGCCTGTATAATGAGCTGTAAGGCGTAGGGTTAAAATGAACCAGGTCCTTGCTCAGTTCCTTCATTAGGGAATCCTACCTCAAGTTCTCGCTGTTTATATAGCACCTAGGCAAATTTCAGAGCCAGGAAGCCTCACAACCTGGAAACTGGAGACCCCAAAACCCTAGCTTCCAAGGGGGCCATTGAACACCTGGGCCACACAGAGATAGAAGCAGGGTTCCCCAAGGCCCAACTCACATTTTAATAACCTTCCAACTATTTGCCATTGTTAATTCAAGTGTATGCCCAGAAAACAGGTAGGGATATTCTAAAGTCAACCAGCTCTTAATCCTCAACTAAGCCCCGGTCAATGAACTATATCCTTTCTTTATTAAAAGAAAAACAGAAAAGGGAAATGGGCTTTGCATTGTTCGTGGAAAGCAATTGCGGCCACGCGGCTCCCGGGGGACCCACACCTTTACTTTGGCAGTGCAGCAGGAGAGACGCCTTTGCTTCCCCAGTTTTGAATGCACCCGCTGAGCCTTCCGTATTTCCGCCAGAAACCTGTTTCTGATGTTTGGGTGAGACAGTCCTTTCCCCTGCCTGCTGGTGACAAATTCTTAACCCTGGCAGTTAGAAACATCATAAAGGAGGCCACAAAAAGTAGACTCTTGGACTGGAGAGAAGGCTTGGCTCAGCAGTGAAAGCCAGCATCACAGGAATGGGGAGCAGAGTTCAGATCCCCAGGACCCATGTAAGCTCCAGGTGGGTGCACTGGCCTGCCTGTGAATCCAGCCTGGGAAAGCAGAGCAAGCTCCCTAGCCACATCGGTAAGCTCTGGTTTGATTGAGAGGTCCTGCTTCAGAGAATAAGGTAAAGATGAGAAGATTTCGAACATTAACCTTGGGCTCCTAAATGTACCTTCACACCCATGTGTATCCATGCACACTGGGATATGCTCACGCACACAACTAAAATCGGATGCTGTGCCCAGATGCTCTCTAAAAGGGAAACAAAGGCAGATTTTAGATGTTAGCTTTAATCGCAGTGACCCCCAGAGCTGGGGGGCAGGGGAGTTGAAGGCTGCAGTTACTCAGACGGGTGTGGCAAGTGGGGAAGGCCGAGCCTATGGATCTGGTCGGTTTCTTAGGTGTTGGTTTTCTTCCTGATCTTAAGGCACCTCCCTTCAGAACTTCCCTTGGACTTCAGGAATGTTTCAACTCTAGGTAATGTTGCAACACAATCGCCACAGGTGGTGGAGAGCAGAGAGCCCAGGAAACCACATCTGCAAAGGCAGTGCAAAGCTGCATACCATTTCCTCAAAGGAGTCTGACCTCACCCACAGGTAAACTGAGGTAATGGTGTCTCAAGCGTCTCAAGCCTTTAATCCCAGCACTTGGGAGGCAAAGGCAGGTGGATTTCTCAGTTCGAGGCCAGCCTGGTCTACAGAGAGAGTTCCAGGACAGCCAGGGATACACAGAGAAACCCTGTCTCAAAGAAACAAAGCAAAAATGAAGTAATGAGAAGTCAAAAGGACTAAAAAACAGGTGACTGGGCGATGGAGGCCAATCGGAGGCAATGCTCTTCCAGCTCAACCACAGCTCAAAAAGGGATAAAAGGGAGTCAGCAAAGGGGTCCAGGCAAGCAGGGGTGGGGATTAGAAGGAGAGATCAAAGTGTTCATGACCACAGAGTTCCTCCGTATGACGCTGGAGGCCACACATCATGGTACTTTTGTTCCAACCTCAGAATTAGACCCTGACAAGGATATCTGCAAACTGGACTTGTAGCCACGGTGGTGACTTGACATGGGTCCTTCCATGACAACAAACACACCACTCTGGTAAAAACAGTGACACTAGTGTGTGTGGGTGGAGCTGTGTGTGAGAGGGGCAAGGGTAACCAGCAAAATTCTGCAGTTTCCACCCACTGGGGCTGTTCTACAATTTTTTTTAAGTAGATGAAGCATGACGGACCGTGTCACTCACGCTGTACCAGAGTGACACCCAGTGTCTGGAGTGTCTTACAAGGTCCTCAGAGTCTATGGAGAAGTGAGCAGAAAGGAGACCTCACTGTCATTTATATACACTTGTGTACCATCCACATGTGACCCACGCCAAGGAAACCTAAGCAGCCAACGATGCCTGGTACCATAATACTCTGCTGTACGACAGGGGCTTGGTGGCTACTGTCCATTAACAAATCCTACAGCAGTCAGTCACGGCTCTTGAGCCGGATGACAAGCATCTTGGGACACACAGAGATCTATTAGGGGTGTCATGGTCCACTCTTCCTCAGAACCTCTTCCAGGTAAGCAGATCGGGTGTCCACGACTTGGTCTTGATGGTTATCTCCGTGGTGGCAGGTAAGTGATTTTCATCTCGTGTTTTAGCTGAGGTCAGTGGTCCGTGTGATCAGATGCATCTGCCTGGTCTTCACAGACAGCTGCCCCCTTGTTGTTGAGCCTCAGTCCTGGGGGCTGAGAATTACAAAATCGCCAGGCTTAACAAGGCAGAGGAGCCGGGGCTCTCCAGAGCGGATTGTCGACTACTGCGGGCATCTTAGTGACTCAGAGATCCCTGCGTGGGGTGCAGTGCGGGGACGCTCTCTGCCAAGTGTCTTTTGGCAGGTGACAGTGTAGGACACTTGATTGGTGGCTCTTGCTGGCTTCCTTTGTTATTTACTTCAGGTTGCTCTTGACAAGCCGCTTGGTGAGCGTGAGTCTGAGCTGCACATCCTCCTACAAATGGAATATTAAGCAGACATTTTACAGCCAGGCTGCCAGGCTGTGGGACAGCTGGGTGAGAACAATGGCTGATGGGTGAATTCTTCCTCCAAGCTTGATCTGCTAAACTTAGGCAGCAGTGTAGTGAAGGCAAGACAGGCTCAGGGCGCTTTGATGGTTCAGTGTTCTGGCACTAGTGAATCTGTGAGTCTGTGACCTGTGGGTCTGGCCTCTGTGTGCAACATGGTTTGTAGCAGGCTTAGGAGCCCACAGGAATAAGGCATACTAGGGGGGTGTGATCAAAGACTATACCTTTGTTTCTCTGCTGGCACTCTAGATCTGGGACTGCCCCACCCCAAGACAGTGTCAGCCAAAGGCATCTTGCTACCAGGAACATCTCTGCAGCTGATATTGTAACTTAGTTTCTACCTTAGCAGCCTTTAGCTACAGTTTCTGTTGACACACGACTTCTGTGCCAGCATTTTGCTAAGTCCTTAGTGCAATTCTGTTGCTTTACACCCCTGCTAACTAGAGCAATGACTGGATCAGAGCCCAGAGGCTCACATGGAACTGGGCCACAGGTTTAAGTCTAGGTGCCAGTTTCTCTGACTCTCTAGATGAGCCCGGCTCTGGAAGGTCTTCTGGCACCTAGCAGCACTCCCTACCTTGCCCTAAAGCCTGCTTTCAGCTCTGCTCTCTGCCTAATAAAAATCCCTGTGTTCCCGTCATGAATGTCATGAATTCTTTGATATCTCTTAAATGTACTGTCTGTCTGGGACCCACAGCCCAGCCACACAGCATCTGTGGCACATGGAGTATTCATATTTTTTCTTCAATTATCCCACTTCTCAGAGTTACACTTAAAAACACAACTCACCACAAATAGCATTTTAAAAACGAATACCACGCAAATCAAAAGAAGTCAACAAACTCTTCATGAATACTACGGCTTGCCAAAGACGCTGGGTTTCAGGCCAGTTGAAGGGAACATACCCAGCAGTCTAGGCAGCACTGCAAGAGCTGTTGGAATGAGCAAAAGGCTCTGGATGCTCAAAGCCTGGGCAGACCCAAGAGCAAGGCCTCACTCAGCCCCTGAACACGTCCAGTGATCCTCATTGGTGCCACTGAGGGAGGCTCTGCTTCCCAGAGAGAGCAAGAATACCCCCAAGGGAGCCATTTCTCATCCAGCAGGGAAGCCGACGGGCCACCCTCTTGGAAACAGAAAGATCAATACCTGCCCCACTGTTTATGTAGCGCACAAATCTTGGAGTGCTTAATATGTGCCTTAATGAACCCCTCGCCTCCACCCAGGCAGGCCCAGTCTAGAAGCTCAATGAATTAGAACAGAAGGTGGCAGGTCCCCGCTTGGGAGCTGCTGGGGCTACAGCCTCCTGCAGTTCCATCAGGACCGGCTGCTGTTTATGAAGGAGCATCGCTACAGTGTGGGGGCCTCTCAGCTCCCCTGATGCACAGAGCACAGTCTTGAAGAAGGGGGTGGCTCGCCCATGCAAGTGAGCTAAAAAGTAATTTGGAGTGGAATCTGCTGCCAGGAGAGTGACCTACAGCAAAGTGTGGGAGGGCCAGGCACTGGCAGCTCTGCGGGCCGAGTGACATCCAGGTACATCTAACCTGTGGCCCAAAAGTCACAAGTGCCCAAGATAGCTGTCAATGACCCAACACAAAACCATAAACTTACTTAAAACATTAGATTTTTTCATCGGGAGTCTGTTTCTTCTTTCCACCACGCAGGTTCTACAATCAGCAGTTGTATAGTCAGTGGTGAATCCCACCATGCCTCATCTGCCCAATTCTATATGGTAACAATGGCGCCATCCACAGCAGCAAAAGGTTTTATTTGCAATCACACCACACCGCACCATTTGAGAGGATGACAGAGAGAACATGTGAGACACTGGTCATGGAAGACTACAAGTACAAAACTGCAAAAGCCCCATGACCCAATGGCCCTGTAGCCATTTGTAGCATTGCTGTCATGTGCACCCCTCCAACGTCTGTGGAGGTGCTGGGTTAATATGCCTGCTGTGCAGATGGGCCTGTGACAGCCCTGTGAGTTACAGAAAGTATAATACTGATAGTAGCCATAAACTAATTTTTTTTGGTATCTTACCATGGTGTATCTTACCATCAATTTAGAGGAACTTTTCTTGTACATATATAAAAAGTTTACTGTATAACAGCCAGCCATGTTATGTGGGTGGTAGCCTCATATAACTCATGCTTATTAGGTTAGGTTTCTTGATGGAATTACTTTTATTGAGCCTGATTCAGTATAATGTTTTCTTGTTCATGAGGTGTTAGGAATCACAGGGTGGATATATATATATATATATATATATATATATATATATATCCTATTATGCACATTACATGTTTAATGAATACACATGCATGATACCTATAGGATATATTCTAGAACACATAAAATATAATATGGTAATTACCATGATACTATTTGTCATGGGTATTGACAATTGAACCAATGAGATTTAGGCTACCATTGCTATGGGATATTTTCCCCCAAGAGTCTATATTTTCTGCATCTGTTTCCTCCCAACTGGATGAGACCACCATAGCAGAGAGGCTGTGGTTACCCACTGGAGACCCTCATGAAACTTGGCCTGTTCATTTTCTCTTGGGGTGAGGGGTGTGGAATGATTGCGAGCCCCCTCTACTGACCAAGGCTGTATGAGAAGTGAACAGTAGACTCAGGTGAGATCCAGTAGCATAGACAGTGTTATGCCTCCCAGAAGTCTCTTCAGTGTGGGGTATTGCTGGTCATCCATACCACAGAACCCTTCCATAGTAGAGCTGACAGAACAGAATCCTCCTGGGAGGTATGGCTGACCTTGAGTCACCCACATGCCTGTAACTAACCCCAATAAACTGGAGCTGGGCACGGAAGATGCCGTCCCCGATCATCAGTGCCCACTCTGTCTGGTACAGAGTGTCACAGGAAAATGTCTCACAAAAGCAGTGGCCTAAATTCCCTCAGTTCAAACATCCCTGAGCTGTAAACAAGACTCGGAGGCTGATGATCGGAGAGTCACCCAGGACTGCCACTCACACAAACCAAGGCCAATATGGCATGGCTGTTGCGTTTTATGACAAAGATTCGAAAGTGTCCCTGGAAAGCTCAGGAGAGGAGAGTCTGTAGTCACAGAGAGTGAGCACGGCCTAGATTCGTCATGTGCTTCCAACCATTTTTATTTGCTTGTTTGATTTACAGGTTACATTTTATTTTTATAGATTATTGGTTAAAGACCAAGTTGACTCATTAGGCAGAGCAAATATATAGATATAGTTATAGATATAGATATAGATATAGATATAGATATAGATATAGATATAGATATAGATGATATAGATATATAGATAGATAGATGAGACAGACAGAGAGAGAGAGAGAGAGAGAGAGAGAGAGAGAGCCATAGTGCACATGTTGGTCATCGAATATTGCTGGCCTAAGCCAATGTCACCAGACATTGGTGATTCAGTCCTGGGAGCAACGTGCTTCACTCACAGCCAGGGCCTCTGCTTCTCCTCTCCCCCACCCCTTGGGACTGTTCTCCTCACTGAGCTAGCAGAAGCAATAAAGGGCCTGATTTGTGTCCTGTCTTTGCTCTGGGGACCATAAACGCAGCTATAGTATATGATACAAAGGGCCAGACCGGTCCAGCCACCCAGGCAAGCTGCCACCCAAGGCTGTAATTTCACTTCATCCTTCAGCCATTAAAAGGCAATTGAACGTGAATGAAGGAGAATGGGGGCTGTCGAAGTCTGCATCCCTTGAACAGTGCTCGCTGAAGGGTGGCTCATAGGCCAAAGGGACAGAAGAGGACATTGGCAGAACAGCGAACTCTCAATAAAAATAACAACAGTCAGAATAATAGAAACAATATCCACACTCTTCACAGAGCGTTTGAGGTATCAGATTCTGCTGATGGCTATTGGCCCATGGTTTTGTTGCTCCTAGGAGACCGATGTGCAGTAGAAGACTCTTAGGAAGGTTTCAACTCATCAGCCAGGGAGGCAGGAAGTAAACCTGTCTCTGCTGGACTCCAAAGTCTACCCTTGGAACTGCTGGTGCTTGTCTGTATTCAGACCAAGGCAGAAAGACACCAGTGCTCACCTTACCAAGCTAACCAAGATAGCTCCCCTCCCCCAGGCATGTCCCGAGTCTATCAAGTTGATAACTGCCATTAACTTTTTAGGGGCTCAAGAACCCGACCCTGCACCTGAATCTCCTGCCCTTTCTCTGCCTCATATGGGATACATACAAACCCCTTCAGACTAGTTTTGTTTTATTTTTTTAACACTTCAAAATTAATATGCCTCATACCTGTGCATGTCCATGAGGATGTTTCTAGAGAGGTTTTACTGAGGAAGATCCGTTCCTGGTGCTGGATCTAGACTGGATAAAAAGAGAAATGGGAGAAAGCAGGTGGATCTCCGGTGTTGAACTCTCCTTGTCTGTGATGTGTCCTAGATGTGATTTACTCCTTCTCTGCAGCCCCTCCCAGGAGTGGAATTAGCATCAAAATGTAAGCCCAGGGCTATCCACACACTTTATATCACAGGGAACCTGAGTCTTTTCTCTTCTAAAAAGAGCAGTGTGGTGTGACTCTTTTTCCTCAGTTGAAGCTTGAGTAAAACCTTGTCTCTGTAACAGAGAAGTGAAGCGACCTGGAGCCACGCACCCTTCCCAGAATGAAAGCCCCGTTACCTGCTTCACAATTAAACGTCTGAATGCACTCTTGTTGTGGTTAAAACTGTAAGGCAGTAACAGATGCAGTGGGGGGGGGGGGGGAACAAAAGATTTCCTTTCCCCACCCACCCCTAGTGTGGTCGACCTAGAAATAAATGCATTTCACTTTACAATGTATGTTTTCTTGTTTCTTCTAAAATATAAGGAAATTAAGGCAATGAGATTCTGGGCCCCAGTGCTCAGCAGTAACACCAGCCAGGATTCCAGAGCTTGAGCCCACACGCAGCAAAGGCAGTACAAAGGGGTCCGTGTCCAAAATGACCCCCAAAAGAAGAGGACCTCCTTGGCATTGTCGAGACCTAGGAGCTGCCGGCTGCAGACACACTCAGCTGTCCAAGGAAACACATCCAAGGCACTAGTCGCTTTGCAATCTGGAGCAAAGCAGCCAGGTGAGAAGCGATGTTTTCTCTGTGAACCGAGGGTAAGAATCAGGATCCTACACCTTGTGGGACTCCAAGAAGAGAGAAGGAAAAACACACACAAGATGCTCCACACAGTGACTTAGAAACCAGCGACAGAGCAGCAAACGTTAGGGACACATGTCCACGCTCCCCGTGACCGTGCTCCCACTGAGGGAAACATAGGATCATGCTCCCATTAAGGAAGGCACATGACTGTGCTCCCATTAAGGTGGACATGTGTGACTGTGCTCCCAGTAAGGAAAACACAGATTCGTGCTCCCACTAGAAGAGACACGACCAGGCTCCCACTAAGGAGGACACGGGACCACATTCTCACTAAGGAGGACAATGTCCATGCTCTAAGGAGGACACGTGACCACATTCTCACCATAGGGAACATGTTACCACACTCTTACTAAGGTGACAGCCTGCAGTGTCTCTTACCAGGGCACTTTGTCTTCAGTTTCTGCCTGGGTTTTGTTGTTAATTTTTTTTCTGAGTTTTGCTATTGGCCAACCTGGTGATCATTTTTTGCAGGTTTTGCCTGTCTGCAGATCCCAGGGCTGTGGTGCTGGCCATCCATCATGTTCCTTGGGAAACTCACTCTGGCTTTCTAGTCCTTGTGAGATGAGATACACAGAGAAGTACACACTGCCCAGACAGGGCTTATGACAAGGCGAATCAGAACATTCTCGAGGGACTGAAGGTGGGTGGTGACCGGAGTGGTCCTTGCTTCAACCTGCATTAGATGGACTTCCTTCCTACTGCTCATAGTCTCTAGAACAGCATTCCTGAGGGGTGATTTCCTGCCCAAATGATTGACAGGTCCATTTGGACTGACTCTTTAGGAGGAGACAGTGTTCATTCCTGGTCTTCACTGGAAACCCTGGCCAGATAGTGGTCTTATGATGTTTAGATAGTTGCCTATTGATAAACTTCTGTGAACCTCAAAATGCCATGTCTCTACCCTGGGCCAAAGACATAACTGGGGTCCCATTTTTTATTAGATACCAGAGTCCTGACATTTGGGGTGCTCCACTTTAAAAGCTGCTGATAACAAGAAAGGGGTCCTTTAGCAACAGTCTCCAAACCTATCAATATCTCACTAGATACCCAATGTCCCTGGGTGTTTGATCCACAGGGACAGTGAGGAGCTGCTACTCTCCGAGTCAGGTCAGTCCTGAAGGCAGGCTCATCATCTGTACTTGCAAACTCTGAGCTGCTCCACTATCCCACCATCCTGGCCTCTCCTTTGGACCCCAACATTTGTGCAGTACGTGAGGAGGTGGGTGGCTATCACTGTGCTCCTGGGGAATAACCCATGGATGGGTAAATGAGAAGAAATAGAGAACCCTCATCATCATAGGAGCATGCATGCCTGGTGCAGAAGTCCTCCCCTTTAAGGCATGCATGGGAGCATGCATGCCTGGTGCAGAAGGCCTCCCCTTTAAGGCATGCATGGGAGCATGCATGCCTGGTGCAGAAGGCCTCCCCTTTAAGGCATGCATGGGAGCATGCATGCCTGGTGCAGAAGGCCTCCCCTTTAAGGCATGCATGAGAGCATGCATGACTGGTGCAGAAGGCCTCCCCTTTAAGTGAGGAGGAATAAAAGATCCAGTTTCTGTCCTTTTTTCCTCTTCCAGCCACTGCCATGGCTCTTTGGCCACAGCTAGTTGCAAGGCACACTGGGAAATGCAACTATTAGGACAATGGTGTCATCAGGAAGAGGGAAATGGTCCTGAGAGCTTGTCTCCCAACACCAGGATGACAGAAGGAGGTGTAGCTGGGTCCTGAGCTCCCTGGAGCTGACGCAACAGGACCGGGACCAGCCTTTCTGTATCTCATGGAAACTAAGTATAGGTCAGAAGATTCCAAAACACTTCCAAAGCTCAGGCCAGAATTATCATTAAAGGAAAGCTGAGTAACTGATCCTCTCCACAGCCAGGACCAACATGAATAGCACTGTTTCCCTAGAACCAAGGGGCTGCTGGGGAGGAAGAGGCTTAAACCCCAGCTCCAAAGCACACTCCCAGCCTCGCATGCTTCCCTTCACAGTGCCTGTTCTTGTTTGTAGTCCACACCTCCCTCACTTGTCCCCTGAGGGATGACAGAAGAACTGATGGCAAAGATGCTTTCAAATTCAGTCATACACCTTGTCGCTGACGGGACCCAGCTTCTATAGGAACCTTTGGCTGCTGGCACGGTCGTGTGCACCACGACCTGCATGTGGCGTACCACTCACGGCCCATCTGCTGCAGAGCCTCACACCAGGGAGGCATGACAAGGTGGGGAAACTTCCAGTCATGGTGGTAACAGTTTCTGTCTTGAGAAAGTAAAGTGACAGCCTTGGGCCCACCGTGGCCACCTCAGCAGGAGTGGATTTGTAGCAGGAGTGGATTTGTGAAGGGTTCTTAAACCCATGGGAGTCCTCCGTGTCCTCTTGGATGAAGTGATCGGTGCGGCAAAGGGCTTAGGAACCTGTAGACCCAGTTGACTTTCTGGGATTCAGCAAACTCCCCTCCACCCTGTTCCACATCAAATGGCTGCTCAGTTTCCCGGAACCAAGGGCAGGACCTTGCTGCCTGGAAAGCTGTTGAGGTGCAGGTGGGGGGGTAAGACGCTGGCCCATGCCTTCTGAGAGTGTTTCCCTCTTGCCACCTGGATATCTTGCAAGGAGCATCTAGAGAGCTAAAAATACTAAGGACACTTACTGGCCAGAGCATCTGCCCCTTTAAGGACCCAGACAGAATTAAAAAATAGGCAGACTGGAGATAGACATTGGAAAAAGAACTGAGAAAAAAAATTAAATTCAAAAACACCTATCAAGGAACAGATTTACTCCTGAAATGTGGCATCTGTCCTGTAGCAGCGTGACTCCCCACACTGTGCCTTTGGGGGCAGTCAGTCCTGGCACCCAGCTGTTTCCTCCACGACACACCCCTGTGGCCAGGGCCTCACTCTGGTTCTGGATGGCACAGACAGAAGGAGTATGGCTCAGAGAGTGGAAGGACAAAAGACGGAAACGGCCACATTCATTTCTTCATCTGCAGCCCCCACGGGCAGGCCTCCTGTATCTGCATGTGCGGCCGTGGGTTCAGAGTTAGTTGCCACTTGGCTCACCCCTTCCTGTGCCCACGGTCCACCATGGATGTTTCTCTACTGGTACATCCTGTTCATTGCAACGATACTCACAGGAACTAAGTCACCAAGTTATAGAGCCAGCTGACTGCTCAAGTACAGAATGGATAAAGCAAACACATTAAACATGCACAATGGAGTATTATTCAGCCAGAGAGAGAAAAAATAAAATCAAGCGTCATAGTAAGCAAGAGAAGAGAGACTCAAAAGGACAAACATAGCATGTGCCCATGTGTCCCCTCATGTAAAAAGGGCCAAGAGCGTCCACTGTTCTGCTAAGTGTGGTGGCAGTGCAGAGGCAAGCACCTAGCACCGCGGGAAGCGGCAGGAAGCCATGCTGCTCACCTTGGGGCTAGGACAGCCTCCGTTGGCACCCTCTGCCTGACTAGCACACTTTGGGCCATTCTGGATGGTGTTCCAGGGATGGCCTCCAGTGGGTGACACTAGACCCCAACTTTAACTTTTGTCCCCTCACTCTCCATGCTTTGTCCATCCCTCATTGCTGTCCCTTCTCGTCCTTGGTTCGTGAACTCCACCTCATCAGAAAGGTCTCCTTGAACCCCTAAAGGCCTCACTGTTTAGTACCAGTGGTGCTAAGTAGCACCATTAAGAATTCTTTTTAGTCTTTTAGGAAGAAGAGAGAGGATTTGGAGAGGAGAGGGCTTTGCCAATCCGGGGATTGCCACTTCCAAGCCTGCTTCCCAACCCAGACCTGACTAGGTGGGGCAGGATGGCAGAGACCCAATCCTCCCTGAGCTGCCCCCTGTGACACACCAGTGTGGTGTTAAGTTCACTGCACCCACCTCACCCTCGTGTTTAACCAGACACATTTCAGCCCAAATCAGAGTCCCAGGCTGCTCTTGGGTGGCCATGACTGGTCCCCACAGGGTCCATCTGCTTTGCTGGGAAGACACAGAGGAGGGCGCAAGTACAACAAACAGGAGCTAACCCTGAGGCAAGGCCCTTGGAGCATGGAGAGATCAAAGCAAGGCAGCCTCTTCCACACCAGAAGCATCCAGAAGACCCTCCAGTCACCCTGCAGGCCCAGTCTCCCCTCATGATTCTCCCCTCGTGATTCATCTTGCTGTGGCCAAGGTGTAACTCAGCTGGGGTATGGCCGTACCCCTTCCTCCATGGAGGCTGCTGTGTTCTCTAGTGAGAGACAAATGTGAGAGGGCAGGGGAGGGGTGAGACCACTGAGTTAAGAGTAGCCCGTCCTTCATCTAGGTGCAGTTAAAGTGCACTGAGACAGTGCGGACTGTGTTACATGTTGATAAAAATGTACCAGAGGCCTGAAATATAAACATCTCCCTATCTTACCTGAGGTGAGTGAAAATGTTAAGAATATGTATATATATTACAAGTGATTCTTATTTTCATTACACAAAACATATTTTCTAAATTTTCCATAAAGGCCACCTTTTTTAGCATCAGAAGAATTATAAACATACACTGGATTTGAAGGTGGGTTTCAGTATTCTATATAACTTCATTACCAGCAAAATTCTGTGCAGTAACTATAAGCCTATAAATAGAGGATAAAAGACTCTATAAAAGAAGAGCTAGTGAGAACCACCAGCATTGGATCTGCGTGGTTCATCTTCCTTCCCTTACATCACCGAGCATGTTCCCTGTGTTGTCTTCATGTGGGGCAATAGTGGCCATCTGGCCTTCTTCCTGAAGCAAATGACCCAAGAGAAATAAGTGTCCTTCCCAGCAAGAGAGTTGCAGGAATGCTGGCACCAGGGACAGATAGATGTTACAGATGTTATGTCAAGGTGTTATACTACATACGTCACCAGGGAGATGCCACTGAGGAGAAGCCAGTGCTCTGTGTCACCCTTCAAACCAGACCTTGAGGGCCAGAGGAAGACAAGCAGGAACCCCCTCCCCCCTCCCTGAGCTTCTTCAGTGATCCGCCAGGAAGTGGGGGGGAACTCAACCAAGCTCTACCTTCACTCAGACCCCAAGGAAACGGAGCGTCTCGAAGCCACCACGTGGATAGGAGTATCTTAGAGGAGGGAGCAGCAGGTGCCAAGGGCCCAGGGAGAATGTGATGAGGAGTCCTGGTGGGTACGGTGCTGGGGGCTGAGAAAAGCAACACCTTGGAGTGAAGATTTCAGACTTCACTGTGATTGTGAGGGGGCCTGGTGAATAGGAGTCACATGACTATAAAAGCATGATAGGTCCAGCAAGCCAAGTAACCTCCACAGTGGGCAGCACAGGCAATGACTGGGCAGTGATGGGAGGAACCTGAGACAATGATGGGTCAGTGATGAGAGGACCTGAGACAATGATGGGTCAGTGATGGGGGGGGGGACCTGAGACAATGATGGGTCAGTGATGGGGGGGACCTGAGACAATGATGGGTCAGTGATGGGGGGGGACCTGAGACAATGATGGGTCAGTGATGAGAGGACCTGAGAAAATGATGGGTCAGTGATGGGGGGGACCTGGAACAATGATGGGTCAGTGATGGGGGGGACCTGAGACAATGATGAGTCAGTGATGGGGGGGACCTGGAACAATGATGGGTCAGTGATGGGGGGGCCTAAGACAATGATGGGTCAGTGATGGGGGGGACCTGAGACAATGATGGGTCAGTGATGAGAGGACCTGAGAAAATGATGGGTCAGTGATGGGGGAACCTGAGACAATGATGGGTCAGTGATGGGGGGGGACCTGAGACAATGATGGGTCAGTGATGGGGGGGGACCTGAGACAATGATGGGTCAGTGATGAGAGGACCTGAGAAAATGATGGGTCAGTGATGGGGGGGACCTGGAACAATGATGGGTCAGTGATGGGTGGGGACCTAAGACAATGATGGGTCAGTGATGGGGGGGACCTGAGACAATGATGGGTCAGTGATGGGGGGACCTGAGAAAATGATGGGTCAGTGATGGGGGAACCTGAGACAATGATGGGTCAGTGATGGGGGGGGGACCTGAGACAATGATGGGTCAGTGTTGGGGGGGACCTGAGACAATGATGGGTCAGTGATGGGGGGGGGACCTGAGAAAATGATGGGTCAGTGATGGGGGGGATCTGAGACAATGATGGGTCAGTGATGGGGGGGACCTGAGACAATGATGGGTCAGTGATGGGGGGACCTGAGACAATGATGGGTCAGTGATGGGGGGACCTGAGACAATGATGGGTCAGTGATGGGGGGACCTGAGACAATGATGGGTCAGTGAGAGGAGGGACACGCCCAGACCAGGAATGCTTAGTTGTGTGTGCCTCTTACCTGGTAAACCTAAACATTCTGTGAAAGCCTCAGAGATTAGAGGTCACTTGGCCTCTGCTCTTCTTCATAACGGGAACAGATTCAATAATTCTCCAGTGTCTGCGTCCACCATGACTGGTCTGTTTAGTTGACCTATTAAGGGTTGAATGGCCAATCCTGGCTTATTAGAAATGCCAGGACTCAAGTTCTGACCTTAACTACTCCAGCAACAAGCCAAGTTCTGGCCCTGGGACGTCTGACTCAATAGCTCATGACTTCACAGATCCCTTTCTTTAGCACCTACCTACCCACACAGAGACACGCCCATGTCAATGCCCCCAGCTAAGCTTTCTCCAACCCTTGCATATCACAAGGCAGGTGATGTCCCAGAGGAGACAGAGACTGATGTAGCAGTGCATACGGCAGGCTGTGGGCCCCATGGACAAGCAGGGTCTCAGTCTCACCTTCAATTCCTAATGCAGCAAGCACCAATATTTCACTTAAGAGCATCGGTCTTAGCATCCTAGGCTATAAGGTCCATAGGAAAAACACTTGCTTGATATTTCTGACTTAAATGATGTAACGCTTTCAAGCCTGACTTGATACCATGGCTGAGGGGTGTGGCCTCACCAGGGGAGAGCCATGTCCTGGAAGCAAAAGCATCCTAGTGCTGGGCACATATTCACAGCGATTCCAAGATTTGGACACACCCTGACTTACTGTTTCCCAAAAGTCTGCCAAGCAGAGACAATCAGGGCCACTCACTTGGTCTGAGCTGCTAGCTAGGTTTTGGACACCCTCATCCTGACAACAGGATTGCTGGTCCTTGTCATGACTGTGATCAATCTCTCTTATGGCTCAAAACAAGCCTTTTATTTTATTTATTTTAAACCAGAAATATTGAGAAATAGTTCATTATTGCACGAGGACATTGAATCACATAGAGACGCCTCCCTAATGTCCTCTCTGCCCACAGCTATTATATTAGTTATCAATTATTGATAAGGTTCTCCTGGAAAGCCACTTCCTGCTGCCTGCTTTCCTTTCTCCCCGCCCCAACCTTACCACTGCCCTGCAGGAAGGGACACAGACCTACTAGGTGACTGTTAGAGCTGTAAGCAGAGACATGATCTTCCTGTGGCCTTTAAGTTGACAGCAGAGATTGGGAAGTGGCAGGCTCAACAGAGGAGGTGAGGAAATAAAGGGGTGGCCCTGGGGGAGGCGTGTGGCCTGGAGGAGGCATGTGGCATGGAGGAGGCGTGTGGCCTGGAGGAGGCGTGTGGCCTGGAGGAGGTGTGTGGCATGGAGGAGGCATGTGGCATGGAGGAGGCGTGTGGCCTGGAGGAGGTGTGTGGCATGGAGGAGGCGTGTGGCCTGGAGGAGGCGTGTGGCCTGGAGGAGGCGTGTGGCCTGGAGGAGGCATGTGGCCTGGAGGAGGCATGTGGCATGGAGGAGACGTGTGGCCTGGAGGAGGCGTGAGGCTTGGAGGAGGTGTGTGGCATGGAGGAGGAGTGTGACCTGGAGGAGGCGTGTGGCCTGGAGGAGGCATGTGGCATGGAGGAGGAGTGTGGCATGGAGGAGGTGGGGGTCTGGAAAGAGTCTAAGGCACTACTCTGCCTGGGAGCCTGGCTAGGCCATCCTCTGGACTTTGCAGGAGAGAAAAGTTTCTGTAAGAAGACTCTAGTAATCTATTCCCACAATATCCAAAGTGGGGAAATGTATGGGGTTACCATATATAGAAATTTTAAAATCCTCTTTTTTTTCAGTGTCTGAAAAAATAGTTTAATGCCGAAGAACACTTGCTATTTTTGCAGTCGACCTGAGTTGTTCCCAGCACCCCTATTAGGCAGCCCTCACGACCACCTGCGACTCCAAGTAACCCCCTCTTCTCGTCTCCACACACACCCGTACTCACGTGCACCAAACACAGGTACTCATACTTCCAAAATTAAAATATATAAACTATTTTACGTTGGTTCCTGTATGTATTGTTTAGAGGATGTGTGTTTGCGTCAGTTTTCTCCTCCCACCATGTGGGTCACATGGAAACTCAGGCCGTCAGGCTTGGTGGCAAGCTGCTTTTCCCACTGAGCCATTTTGATGGCCCCAGATCGTGGATTTCAAACCTTGGGTGTGGCCGGCACAGTGCACCAGCTGTGGAAATCCTGACAGAGTTTTACTGGAATCAGCACCGCGGGCGGCTGCTGTTCCTACCCTGGCACCTGCTGAGTGCTGAGCCCGGTAAAGGGCACGAGGGTTTCAGCGAAGATGGGCACAGTTGCGGTCCTGTGAAGTCTTGGTTTCATTGACCCTTTCCATCTGCCCTCTCAATGGTGGAGTGCTAAGCACCGCCTCACCTCTGTGCTCTCTCCTCAGCGCTCTGAAGTATTCCTGAGGTCCATAAGCAAGTCCTCTTTGGTTTTCTCGGCATCTCTTTCCAGGCTCGCACCTGTCAGTCAGGGCAGGACCTGTCTCAGGGAGTGAAAAGTGGGTGGCGCTACCATCCCTGACACCAGGTAAAGAGAGTCCAGGGCTACTCCAAAGGGCAGCTACTCCCGAAGGGCAGAGTTTAGTTCATATCATCTGGGTCTTCGGGACTTTTCTTTGATAAAGGAAGAAATTCAAGCAAACCTCAACATCCCCCCCCCGCCCCTGCCCCCGCCCCGTCCCCGGCCCCCTGGCCTCTTGTCCCGGTACATCATAGTGAATGAGGCTGTGGGTGAGAATGGGATCTCTGTCCCCTGCACGCTGAGGGCCCCAGGCTGCCACTTTTGCCCCTCTGAAGCAGCGAAGAACCTTAGTGGAGGCCAGGGTGAGTTTCTCAGTGGTGCCCAGGTAGGCATGAGGAAGGTGTGATGGCGCGAGATAAAATGGAGAGTCTTACTGACCACAATCCGTTTACTTGCCACTCCCCTTCCGGGCATCTTAGCTCAAAACCCAGAGCCCGCAGGTCAGAGCACAGCTCTGTTCTCCGCCTCCACCCATCGCGTGCCCCACTGCCTTTGTATTCAATTCACTCTGAAGTGCCAATGTCTTTCTTTCTTTTCTTTTTTTTCTCCCCCAATCTAAAGGGAGACAATCTAACATCTTAAGTCTGAGTGCCGCCTTAAAAGGTCACCTTAAAAGCGTGCACCCTTGACTTCAGATGGGACCACTTTTAACTGATCCAGACAAATAGGGGCTTTCTCTACACATTTGCTTAAAAAGCCTATTCATTTCTCTTTTGTGGTTTGAGCTAATTTTATCACATCAGAGGAGATATTAGAAAGGCCCCAGAAATATGCAGTCAACTGTGCCAATTACACCTCTGGGTTGCTCAAAGGTGACTGTGTAATGAGAGCCTCCTTCAGAGGCATCCGTCTAGGCCAAGTCCACCTGGTCCCTTGGGTCATTCTTGCTCACTCTTGATTTTGCACCCTAGATGTGGATATTATCCCCCTGCTCAAACAGGCACCTGCAGGCACAGGGAACAAATTGGGACAGATTAGTTAAATTGATCTAAAAGTGATAATTCTGGGGGAAAGTCAGACCCTGGTCGTGTGCTGATCAAAAGCCCATCTGTCACCTGTGCAGCCTCCTGAATGGGGGGGGGGCACTCACGCACCCACAGATAGGCTTTCCAAAGTGCTGTCTTACCACCCAGTGCCATCAGAGAGATGAGACAATAAAAGAGAGATTATGTAGAAGCCTCCAGCTAATAGGAGAGAAGCTTCTGCAGAGGCCACACCCTTTTCTTAAGGGGTCCAGGACTTCAAGGGTCCTAAACGAGAGCCTTAACATCCCAGGAGATAATCTTGTGACAGAGAATGGCTGCCTGTGAATGGTGATCCTTATCCCAGATGACCTACTTCAGGGCCTTCTACCCCAGGTGACCCACCTCAGGACCCTCTGCCCCAGGTGACCCACCTCAGGAGGTTCTGCCCCAGGTGACCCACCTCAGGAGGTTCTACCCCAGGTGACCCACCTCAGGAGGTTCTACCCCAGGTGACCCACCTCAGGAGGTTCTACCCCAGGTGACCCACCTCAGGACCCTCTGCTCCAGATGACTTACTTCAGGACCAGGTGACTCACCTCAGGGCCCTTCTTCCATGACAATACACCTTCAAGAAAGTATCCAGGCCGGGCTGTAGAGATGGCTCAGCTGTTAAAGGCTAGGCTCACAACCATAAAATATAAGAAAGTACCCGGCTTGGACCAGATTCCCAAGCACTGAAGGAAAGTTCAGGGAGGGACTCTTATCCTGGACCGCCTGTAAGCACGGCCTTCAGAAGGTCACAACCCTCACCTCGGTTCTTGAGATAGGACCAGGCCAACCACTGCCACAGATACATGCTCACCTGAGATTCTGCTCTCAATCTCACCTCCCTAATGCGGCCTTTCCTCCCGTTGTCATCTAGCCTTAACTAGACACAGAGTGTCTGGCAGTACAGGGGCCACACCTCCTTGTCCCCAGAGGACAAGACCAGACATTACAATGACTAAGGAGCCTCGATCGAGGCTTTCTGGGTCATTTCTAGCACACCCATCTTAAGGGTCGATGTCTCAGCTACTTCACTGTTTGATCTCCTCTGTTCCTCTTTTCATTTGTCTTTTTGTCTAAGACGGTGTTCTGATGCTTGAGTGGGCCTCAGAAATGCCGACACAGCTGCAGCAGATTCACAGGAGACATCTGAGGCAAGTGCCCAGGTAGTGCCTACCCCGATGGTCTGGAAGCTGCGAGTTTGGCATCTCCGGTGCCACTATTCCGGCTCCTGGCCTTGCTTCCTGGCTTCATCCTCAAGGTCCCCCCCCCCCCGCCTTGGCATTAACTGTGGGACTTTCATTTTGCTGCAGACAGGTGGCATGTCCACCATCCCGTTTCCTAGACCTAGCAGGACGGTAGACATGAATGGCGCTCACTGGTGTGTTTCTCTACTGGGTTCTGAGTGGATCCTGAGAACCACATGGGTGCAGTTGGCATCCTCTCTGGCTCATATCAGGTGCCCAGTGAGCACTGGCTGAATATGAGGCCTACTTGAAGGCATCAAGACAAAGACCCAAGCCCATCTCTTGATTCTGAGAAAAATGTCTCCATAGGACATGATAACAAATGTCAGAATGAAAAAGCAGCATAGCTTCCCCCATCCAGCTGCAAAACCATCAGCAGTTTCCTCTCTCTCTCCCTTGCCAGGCTCAGATGTGACAGCAAACATCTCCAAATGGCCCTAGAACGCAACATCACCTGGTTCAGAATCACCGCTGAAGGAATTAAAAACAACTAGTCAAACTTGGGTGACAGGCATGACAATAGTGCTGATCAGATGGGAACTCTCCAGATGCCACTGGAACTGGGTCAAAGGGAAAGGCCACATATGAGCATGCAGCACTTTATCAAGAGGAGGAGGTGTGAGGCCTGGTGCCAGGTCATGGGATTTGAGAAGATAGAGGAGGAAGGTCAGCCAGTCAGAGGAAGCACAGGACTGAGGGGCAAAGTCAAAGCTCTGAAGATTCCACTGAGTGTGTAAAAAAGGCCTAGTTTGTCAATTAGCTAGTCTGGACTCCCTGGAAACACACACATGTGCGCGCGCACACACACACACATATGCAGATAGATACGCATAAACATACACATATAGACAGACACATGCATGCACATATATAAGCACACACACACACACACATATATATATACATATACACACATGCACACACAAACACACAGATGCCCACAGACATATACACATACACGTGTATCCACACACATGTGCAACACATATACACAGACATATGCATGACACATATACAAAGACAGACATATATACACACAGAGACATGCACACAGACATACACATATATACACACAGAAAGAAATACACACAGAAAGAGCCACAATTCTTGAATGATTTCCCCATCCCATCACCAGCTGCACTCCAAATGGTTTCATACAAAGATAGACAACACAGAAGACTGAAAGAGGACAAGTGGCACCCAAGTGTCACAGTGGTGACCACATTGTCCAGAACCTGCTGACCACCTGCTGTGTGCAGCCCACATTGTCCAGCATTGTCTGACCACCTGCTGTGTGCCGCCACTGTGCTGCATGAGCCAAGGGACCCAAGGACAGCAATTGGTGATGTGTAGCATCCACCTTTGCTACTAAGAATGAACAGACGTGGTAGAAAAAAAGTAAAAAGACTCTGAAAGATCCCCACTGAGCCTCTGATTGACGACTCAGATAAAAGCCCAGGCTGAAGAGGAGCGATAAGTCAGTAGATATGATTAGTAGCTGGCTGAAGAAAAGCCTGCATCCCACAGAGGGGCTTTAAAGACACCACATCCTGGGTTTATAGGAGGTCATTTGCCCACTAGCTTAGGTCTTTCTTTCTTTTATTTCTTTCTTTCCTTTCTTTTCTTCTTTCTTTCTTTCTTTTTCTTTTTTCTTTTCTTTCCTTATCTTACATTTTATCCATCCATCTGTCCATCTATCTATCTATCTATCTATCTATCTATCTATCTATCTATCTATCTATCTATCTGCTTGCCTGCCTGCCTACCTACCTACCTACCTACTTACTTGTGTTTTGGTTTTTTTTTCCAAGACAGGGTTTCTCTGTGTAGTCCTGGCTGTCCTGGAACTTACTCTTTAGACCAATGTGTCCTCAAGCTCAGAGATCCACCTGCCTCTCCCTTCCTAGTGCTGGGACCAAAGGTGTTCCCCACTACTACCCAGCCTTAGAAAAGACAACATGACCAAGGCAGCTTGTAGAGGAAAGAGTTTATTGGGGCTGACAGTTTGAGAGGGTGAGTCTATGACCCAACGTTGTGGTAGGGAGCATGGCGGCAGGCAGGCAGGCAGGCAGACAGAGCGCTGAAGCAGTAGTTGAGAGATTACATCCTTATCTGCAAGTAGGAGCAAGTATGGGGAGAGAGAGAGAAAGAGAGAGAGAGGGGGGAGAGGGAGAGAGAGAGAGAGAGAGAGAGAGAGAGAGAGAGAGAGAGAGAGAGAGATCAGAAATGCTTAATTGGGAATGGCCTAGGCTTTAGAAACCTCAAAGACACCCCAAGCCCAGTGATGCACACCTTCTCCAACAAGGCCATGCCTTCTAATCCTTCTCAAGCAGGTCATCAACTGGGAGCAAATATTCAAACTTAGGAGCCTGTGAACGGCCTGTCAGAGCCACTTAAAGCCCTGTATCTAGTGAGTATAATTCTGCTCTCTGTCTCTCTGTCGCTGTCTCTCTCTCTGTCTCTCTGTCTCTCTCTCCCCACCTCTGTGCTCATGCTATGCTGATCCTCAGTGCTGACCCCTGAAGGTGGTGAGCATCTTTCCCCGCTGTGCTTCTACTCACAAATGTGTGTAAATTGGTGAGAATTTTCTCATAAAGTCATCCTTTCATGATGAAAATGTCCTCATTCACATACATTAATCTAAAAAGTTTATTACATCTATCATCTATCTATTTATTTATCATCTATCAACTATCTATCATCTATCAACTATCATCTATCAACTATCTATCATCTATCAACTATCTATCCATTTATCTATATATCATCTATCAACTATCATCTATCAACTATCTATCATCTATCATTTATCTATCTATCTATCATCTATCTATCATCTATCATTTATCTATCTATCATCTATTTATCATCTATCTATCTTACCATCTATCTATCTCCATGTGCACAGAGGGTGAAACCCAGAGCACGTGTGGAAGATAGAGGGGGTACCTTTCAGAGACCATTGTCCTCTTTCCACCATGTTGTGGGGATTGAACTCGGACCCTTGGTCTTGGCTGCAGGCACCTCCACTGCTGAGCCATCCTGCCGGCGGGTCTTATCTCCCCAATAGTAAGTTGTGAGGAATTTTCCAGATTAATGGGGAATTCTAGCTTGCCAGCCATTGCTGCAATGAACATGACGGGCAAGAGGAACTTGGGAGCAAAAGGGTCATTTGATTTACAGGTTACAGTCTACCATCAAGGGAAGACAGGGCAGGAGCTTGATGCAGAAACAATGGAGGGTTACTGCTGACTGGCTGGCTTCCAGGCACAGGGTCAACCTTTTTTTATACAGCCTGGGATGGTGCTACCCACACTGGTCTGGGCACTCCTATGTCAGTTGGCGAGACGTTCCACAGACGTGTGAGCAGGCTAATCCCATCAAGGCAGTCCCTGTTAAGCCTCCCTCGGATAACTCTAGGCTGTGTCAGGTTGACAGCTGAAGCTTACTAAAGGCCGTACAGTGGGATGGTAGAGTACTGAGATGCGTAGATCACCTCATCCCTTCCTCCACTAAAGAACATTCTGGTCTTTTCTGGATTGTTAACCAATAAAATGAGTATTGTGGTGAAAGGACCAGCCCAGCCCTCCTTGAGCTTTCAGAGGAGAGGGCGGGTGGGGGTGGACCTGGGCTGTCTCTTGTGATAGAGCCATAAGCTCTCCCCCGATAAAGGGTGCAGCAAAAGACCAAAGAAACCCCACCCAAGTCCAGCTTTGTGAACCACAAACTTATTTTTTTAACATTTAAAAAAAACTTTGATTCTTTAGATGACATCGATAAACCATTTAATTTTAATCTATAGTTCATGGACTCATTCACTATATGGAAATTACTAAATTCATTGCGATAATCCAGTTATATGATAAAATTGAAATGGTTGATGACCATAAATATATTGTGGAGCGCAGTGCCACGTACAAACAGTCCTTAATGATCTCTTTGGAGTTTTTAATTTATTTTTATTTGTTATTATTATTATTATTATTATTATTTTGGTTTTTTCAAGACAAGGTTTCTCTATATAGCCCCAACTGTCCTAAAACTCACTCTCTAGACCAGGCTGGCCTCGAACTCAGAAATCCACCTGCCTTTGCCTCCCAAGTTCTAGGATTAAAGGCGTGTGCCACCACTGCCCAGTTCTATTTTTATTTTTTTATTTATTCAGTTTACATCACACTCACTGACCCCCTCCTGGTCACCTCACCCACAGTCCTTCCCCCTCCCCTTCTCTACTGAGTGGGTGGGAGCCCCTGGGTCTCTTCCCACCCTGGCACATCAAGTCTCTGTGGGGTTGGGCTCATCCTCCCCCATTAAGGCCAAAGTAGCCCAGCGAAGAACACATCCCACAGACAGGCGACAGCTTTAGGGATAGTGCCCACTCCAGCTGTTTGGTATCCACATGGAGACCAAGCTGTAAATGTGCTACATATGTGTGGGGAGCCTAGGTCCAACCCATGGTGGTTCTTTTGTTGGTGGTTCAGACTCTGAGAGCCCCAAGAGTTAGTTGACTCTGTTGGTCTTTCTGTAGAGTCCCTATCCCCTCTGGGGCCCTCAATACCCCCCCCAACTCTTTCATAAGAATCCCCAAACTCCATCCACTGTTTGACTGTGGGTGTCTGCATCTGCTGAATCAGTTGCTGGGTGTAGCCTCTCAGAGGACAGTCATACTAGGCTCCTGCCTGTAAGCACAACAGAGTATCATTAATAGTGTCAGGGATTGGTGCTTGCCCATGGGAAGGGTCTCAGTTTGGGCCAGTTATTGGTTGGTGATTCCCTCAGTCTCTGCTCTGTCCCCATCCCTGCATTTCTTGTAGACAGGATGAATTTTGGGTCGACAATTTTTGGAGTAAGTTGGTGTCCCTATTGTTCAACTGTGGTTCCTGCCTGGCTCCAGGAGTTGGCCTCTTCAGGTTCTACATCCCCAATGCTGTGAGTCACCCCAGTTCTGAGTCACCCAATGCTGCGAGTCACCCCAATGCTGTGAGTCACCCCAGTTCTGAGTCACCCAATGCTGTGAGTCACCCTCATGCTGTGAGTCACCCCAATGCTGTGAGTCACCCCAGTGCTGTGAGTCACCCCAGTTCTGATCACCCCCAATGCTGTGAGTCACCCTCATACTGTAAGTCACCCCAATGCTGTGAGTCACCCCAATGCTGTGAGTCACCCCAGTTCTGAGTCACCCCAATGCTGTGAGTCACCCCAATGCGGTGAATCACCCCAGCGCTGTGAGTCACCCCAATGCTGTGAATCACCCCAGTGCTGAGTCACCCCAGTGCTATGAATCACCCCAGTGCTGTGAGTCACCCCAATGCGGAGTGACCCTAATGCTGTGAGTCACCCCAGTTCTGAGTCACCCCAATGCTGTGAGTCACCCTCATACTGTGACTCACCCCAACGCTGTGAGTCACCCCAATGCTGTGAGTCACCCCAGTGCTGTGAGTCACCCCAATGCTGTGTTACCCCAGTGCTGAGTCACCCCAGTGCTGTGAGTCACCCCGATGCTGTGAGTCACCCCAGTGCTGTGAGTCATCCCAGTGCTGTCACCCCGATGCTGTGAGTCACCCCAGTGCTGTGAGTCACCCCCGTGCTGTGAGTCACCCCAGTGCTGTGAGTCACTCCAGTGCTGAGTCACCCCAGTGCTAGGAGTCACCCCAGTGCTGGGAGTCACCCCAGTACTGTGAGTCACCCCAGTGCTGAGTCACCCCAATGCTGTGTTACCCCAGTGCTGAGTCTCCCCAGTGCTGTGAGTCACCCCAGTGCTGTGAGTCTCCCCAGTGCTGTGAGTCACCCCAGTGCTGAGTCTCCCCAATGCTGGGAGTCACCCCAATGCTGGGAGTCTCCCCAGTGCTGTGAGTCACCCCAGTGCTGGGAGTCACTCCAGTGCTGAGTCACCCCAATGCTGTGAGTCACCCCAGTGCTGTGAGTCACCCCAATGTTGTGTTACCCCAGTGCTGAGTCACCCCAATGCTGTGAGTCACCCCAGTGCTGTGAGTCACCCCAATGTTGTGAGTTACCCCAGTGCTGAGTCACCCCAATGCTGTGAGTCACCCCAGTGCTGTGAGTCACCCCAATGTTGTGAGTTACCCCAGTGCTGAGTCACCCCAATGCTGTGAGTCACCCCAGTGCTGTGAGTCACCCCAGTGCTGTGAGTCACCCCAATGTTGTGAGTTACCCCAGTGCTGAGTCACCCCAATGCTGTGAGTCACCCCAGTGCTGTGAGTCACCCCAATGTTGTGAGTTACCCCAGTGCTGAGTCACCCCAGTGCTGTGAGTCACCCCAGTGCTGTGAGTCACCCCTGTTGATTCTTGGTGCCTCCCTGCCTCCCTTATCACAGGTCTGTCACATTCTGGATGTGCCCTCACCTCCCCACCCCAGTCAGCTGCAGATTTCCACTCATTCTCATGGCCATCATCTCTCCTGTCCCTCTTCACACCTGATCCTGACCCCCCCCCCCATTTTCCCCTCCCTGCCCCACCACTACCCCAGTTCCCTCCCTCCATCTGCCTATTCTGACTATTGTATTCCCCGTTCTAAGTGAGATCCGAGTTTCCTCTTGAGAGCCTTTCATTTTCCTGAGGCTCCTGTATCTTCCCTCTTCTCTCTTCAGAAGGGGGAAGTGTTCTCGTCTGAAACACTGAGTCTGGAGGCAGGGGGGCAGCAGGGACCAACAATTTGGTCCTAACTAGCTATTAGCATTTCATTTTCCAACATGGCTGAAATGCCTCATGCTCCCTCCAGCAGCAGGTGGGCGGGGCTTCCAGAGCTTTCCACCGCCTGAGAGTCAGATGTGCCTGAGCCTTATGTTCTGGAGTCTTCAAGGCGTGGATCACTCCTGTATCACTGATAGAAGCAACTCTACAAAGGCAAGAAAGACAAAGGCTCTTGACTGTTCTTAGGATGTCAACGCAAACCAGATGCCAGCGCCTGACAGGTCCCAGGAAAAGATAATTAGAGAAGAAGTTTATGCAAATGTCTGAGTGCATTGCTGGCAGCTGGAAGCCAATTCACACCAAGGTGGATGATGAGGAGACCAAGCTCACAAGCTGAAGAGCTCCAGTCTGGGATCTAAAAACCTTCACAGCGTTTGTGGGAGGAGAGAAGGAGAGACATGCCATTAAGTCTTTTTTATAGGCCATAAAGACATTTAATAAAAATTTAATACCCACTTCTGATGCTTGCAAATGGGTGGTTACCTCCTTACAGGATTTAAAAAAAAATACACATTTCCATCCAAAAATTACCTTCATAATTAATTGTAAAAATACTAGAGGCATCCCATTAGAAACAGTTTAAGAGCGCTTCTTGCCGCCATTATAAAACAAAGTACAGAGGGAAGCAATTAGACAAGAGTATAAAAGCTGCTGAGAATATGGGAAGAGATGGGGCAATCATAATTTATAGATAATAAGGCTGTATTCCCAGAGAAAACCAGAATAACAGAAAAATATTAAAACAATAAATACACAGAAGTATAATCAGTTTTAAGTAATACACAACAACCAGTGACTTTCTCATACATAAAATATAAGAAGTCGGGAAATACATAGTTCTGAAAATCATTCGCGATAGATCAGTTCCCAAAACACCTGGAAATAAATTGAACAATAAAACTCAGGACGTGTATGAAGCTAAAGATTAGTCTGAATGAAATTCACAGGCTGGAGAGATGGCTCAGTGGTTAAAGTGCTTGCTGGGCAAGCGTGAAGACCTGAGTTCAAATCCCAGCACACACCTACAAAGACACACACACACAAATGAACCAATGTAATTTAAATAACTTTTAATTTAGGTGAGGAATAAACCGCTGATCAGGGCCAAGACAATTCTTTGATCGGTGGTTGTGAGGAACTTGTCTTGTCCAACATTAAAAATGCATGAGTCAGTGACAGCTCAGTAAAGCAGTATGGTTTGATAAAATAATCAAAACATAGCCCAGAGGAAAAGAAACCGTGCCAGCTAGGACTAGTCCCCAGACAGAGATTTTAGTGTATCACACAGTGGGCATTCCTAGTTAGCACGCACTTGCTACGAGCTGTCTAAAATATAAGGTTGAATGCAAATCCATTTCTCACCATGTAGTGAATATCTAAAGATTTACACAAAGGCGAAAAAGCATTAAAACCAGTAAAAGAAAATAGAGAATATCTACAGTTACACTGTGAGATTCATTGGTCGTTTTGAGCACACGGGATTCGGAAGGCACAAGAGGAGAGCATGGACACAGCAATAAAAAATTCACCATTGAACGCCTTTAAATGCTATTCAGAATCAAAAATAACAATTTCATACTAATATCGCAGAGAGCTAATATCTTCAGTATACACAAAAAAGCTTTTATAAATCAATGATAAGATAATATACCATTGGAGTGAACGGTCAAAGTAATTTCGCAAAAGACAGAACGTGCGAGACAATGGCCATCTTCCAACAGAAGATCCATCAAATATCTCAAAACTGAGTATTTTCTTTCTGACTGATTGGCTAATAATTAACAAGACAGAGTCAAGCGCTGTGAGTACAGCTGACGCTTTATCAGGAGTTTGGCCCGGGTGGCCCATCTTCTGCTAGAACCAGGTGGGGGCAGCAGGCAGAAACCCTGCTGCTCTCCCCACAGGGCCGTGCCTTGATGGACTGAAGTTTGCTCATTTTCCACTGACTGAAGGCTCGGTTTTGAAAGATGCTTTGCTTCTTAAGTAGCAGGTGGGTCAACCAGGCGGTCGGCCAGCTTGTCCCAGAAACGACTGAGCAACCCCACACAAACACACTGTGCTTGGGGTTCGGCCGTGACCTCCTGCAGCTGCTGAAGGAAGAGAGCAGGGCACGGGGGGGGGGGCGGAGGGGGGGCGCCTCTGCTCTGATAGGCAATTGGGCCGTGTGAACCTGGTGTGGGGCCTGGGACACGGGATTCTCAAATGAGGCCAGGTCTACGTGCAGAGATGAGTAGCAGGTCACACCACCCGCAAGGCAGCCAAGGGGACATGGTGTGAGGGCAGATGCCAGGCCATGCCTGAAGCTGCAAAGGAAGAATCAGAGCCTAGAAAATACCCCGGGCAACTGTTAACACAGCCCAGTGACAGAGGCTTCCTCCACAGGAAAGCAAGCGAGGAGCTAACAAGTTACTGCCCGTTGTGTGACCTCCCACAAGGGTGACCTTTAAGTCATCTCAGAGCAAATGAAGCTGGAGGGTCTATTTAGGTTCCCTTGGCAACCATCTCAAATATGTAAAATTATACATGGACACCTTTACCACTGTGTGCCAGGGATCTCAATTTAGTCTCTCCAAGGCCAGCATAGCCCAGAGGCTGACTCAGTCTCCCCGTTACAGGCATTTCCCCAAAGAGGACACATGGGCCTATCTCCTTTCCTGATGACCATTCACCAGGCTCTCCACCCTCCATCAAGATTGTTTCTTCAACCAAGTTCATAATTCATGCTTGGTAAATACCTGCTTGAAAAATGTCATCTTAAAAAGCAGCACCCCAGGGCGCCTTCTCTGGGAAGACAATGGAAGGAAAGGGAGACCATTGGCGAACTGCAGGCCAGCACTGGAGGAATGTGGGTCACCATCCAGCCAAAGGACGCCTTGGATGCAGGCCCTTGGAACTAAGACGCCCACGTGCGCATTCACGGCCACCTTGGCGGGATCTAGAATCACCATGGAGATAAGGATTCTAGATCCTTCATTGATGTGGGAAGGCCCTTCCTCACAATGAGTGACACCATCTCAAAGGCTAGAGTCCTGGACTCAATAAAAAGGAGACAGTGAGCTGGGCGCAAGCTGTCATCTCTCTTTCTGCATCCTGACTGTGTGCACTATGGCTTGCTGCTTCATATCCTGCCTCAGTACCTGACGTATCCTGCTCCAACCTGATAGACAACCTGATAGACGCATCCTCAAGCCGTGAGCCAAAATAAACGCTTCCTTCATTAACTTGCTTTCCTCAGCAATGAGACATGTGACTAAGTCCTTCTCCAAGAGTTTCCAAGCTCCTCACGCCTAACCATCTCTAGGATGTGCTGTCTCAAGGGACAGTGTTCAGAGAAGTTCTCATGAGCTGTGAGGTGATCTCTAATTTATCTTCATTCTTTGTGTTGCTTGAAGTGCTGTAAGCAGGCAAGCAGTGCCATCCTATAAGCCTGCAGCCGTTTTTAAGTAAAAAGAATAAACACTGAAATCCTGTTAGCAGCTGAAACTCAAAAGCAACTTTGTTTTTCAAAACTAAGTTTAAATGAGTTGAAGAAGAAAGGGTAGGGCTATGAGAAGACATGGCTGTGGGAGGCATGGCTGTAGGGAGGGTGGGGCTGTGGGGAGGGCATGGCTTTGGGGAGGGCATGACTGTGGAGAGGGTGTGGCAGTGGGGAGGGCATGGCTGTAGGAGGGCAGGGCTGGGGAGAGTGCATGACTGTGTGGAGGGCATGACTGTGGGGAGGGTGTGGTTGTGGGGAAGGCAGGGCTGAAGAGAGGGTGTGGCTGTGGAGAGGGCGTGGCTGTGGAGAGGGTGTGGCTGTGGGGAGGGCATGACTGTGAGGAGGCATGGCTGTGGAGAGGGCGTGGCTGTGGAGAGGCTGTGTCTGTGGGGAGAGCAGGGCTGTGGGGAGGGCATAGCTGTGAGGAGGGCGTGACTGGGAGGAGGGCATGGCTGTCAGGAGGGAATGGCTGTGGGGAGGGCAGGGTTGTGAGGAAGTATGGCTGTGGAGAGGGTGTGGCTGTGGAGAGGGCCTGGCTGTGGGGAGGCATGCCTGTGGGGAGGGCATGGCTGTGAGGAGGGCGTGGCCTTGGTGAAGACACATCCATGAGAAGAAGCAGAGAAGACTCTCAGAGGGCAGTGAGCAGTCATCAGATACCACAGACAGATGCAGGGACAGGAGCAACCACCCCTATGCTCCATGTGTTCCCTTTCTGTCCCCTAAAAGCCACACCTGAAGCGGTGGGCAGGTGGGGTGCTCAGCATTGGTCTGTGGGGACTGCAGTACAACACACATGCTTCCTGAGGACTCTGAGACACCCCCTCCCATCTCTGAATCCTGGTCCATGAAAAGACCCATCTCGGGGCGGGTTCAGCCTGTGAGCCCTCGGCCAACAGTAGCCGGGTTACTATCCACGCTGACGGGTCTGAATATCATCGCAGCAGCTGAATATGTGGGGGCTCAACATCCCCACCTAGTCATATTGTCACTTCTTGCTCCCAAGCCCTGCGGGACCAACGAGGCCCTTGATGGGACAAGAAGTCCTCAGGCAAAGGTTTCTACAGACCTGTGGCCAGTCACCCTCCCACCCGGAATTTCGAAGGGCTCAACCTTCCTCTGCATGCCTGTCACCTGCCCCCGAAAGGGCTGCAGCAGCAGGCCAAGCCCAGGATAACCCTTGTGAGGACAACGAGAGCAGCCAGTCCCTGGGTTCTGTTTGTGTCTGGAGTGGCTGTGGCAGTAACATCTGGGTTCCTAGACAACATGGGAGGAGCAGAGTCTGTTTAGTGTCTCCTGTGTTTTCAGAGCTGCAGCTTTTTTTTTCCTAGCGTGGTGCCTGAGTAATTAGCACTTTGTGCTTGATGCCCCTGACTTAGTTCCCAGGCTCTCCCAGCCTGAGGGGAAGCCACACAATTCCTTTATTGGTGAATCTCCCCAGATTCCAGGCTCCTTCCTGCCAGCACCCTGTCCTATGGACACTGTGAATATCCCATCTCGTCCCTCTTTGCCCGATTTTCTCTGCCTGGGCTGTGTGTTTGGTTTTATGAGGAAGTGTGTCTCACACATGATTCTTCCTCAGATCTGTTCTGTGTAAATACAGAAGCCAGGAGGTGCAAGCCTGGAATCACGAAAAATTGAGAGGCTGAGACAAGGCCTGTCAGTTCAAAGCTTGCCCGAGCTGCAGAGAAGATGGAAGACCAGCTTGGGTAACTCGGTGCTAACCTGTCACAAAATACTAAGGTGGGTGGGGATGCAGCTCAGGAGTGGAGTGCTCACATGGCCTGCAGGGGGTGCTAGGTTCAACCCCCAAAGCCACCAAAAAGAAAGGGAGGGGAGGGGAGGAAGTGGGGAGGGGAGGAAATGGGGGGAATAGTAGGGAGGAGGGAGAGGGAGAGGGAGGATGAAAAAGGGAATTGTGAGGGAGGGAGGGAAGGGACCAACCCTAGGCCCTTGGCATTGGAGCTTCTCAAGGAAGGCCCCAGCATCTCCTTTCTGGGGCCCCCCAACTGAGCCTGCAGCATGGAGGACACCGCCGAGTGGGGATGCAGACAGGCAAAGGTGCTACCTAAGCCCCATCCCCCACATGCTGCTCAGGTCACTCTCCTGCCATTCCAGAAGCCAGATGATTAACTCAGGAGCCACAGTGGGGTCAAGGCCTTCAGGAGAGTCCTCTTTCTTCAGACACTGCCCGGCCCTGGCTATAAAGCCCTACACCCCGCCTTGTAAAGAGGAAATTTCTGGATGTGGCATGTGATAGACTCATGTGATGTTTTGCTGAAGCAGACCTGTGATAGGACATGTGATATTTGGAGAGGGTATAAGTAGGACCCAACAGACAGCGATGTCGTTCTTACATGGCTAGCCATGCAACACTTCGTTGGTCTCGCTTCTTCACTGATTTTCACTTCATTGAAAAAGGCAAGGCAGAGAACTTCTGGCATTCTGGCTGGTTCTGGTCACTCCTGCTTACCTGTGTCAATTTGGTGGAGGCCTGGAAGTTTTTGCTGGATCTTGATACCGCTGCTGACTCACGTTTCCTGATGCTTTTGAACTGGACTGCTGGTATCCTGACAATGGAAATTGGAATTGTCCCAAAACATCTACTTCTAAACAGGTCCACAACCCCTTGTTCTATTGGGGGGCGGGTGCTTTAAGCATTTGAAAACCCTTATTAAAGAAGGTTTTGAAAATCTAAGCCTATACCTGTGGGTTAAGTAACTTGACAGATCAACTCAAGAGTTTGGTAAAGAGCCCCATGGAAGGTGCTGTTTGGGACCAACTAGGGGGCTACAGGGCTCTTAGGTCAGAAGCTCCTACTCCACCCTGGCCCCCATTTCCTGCCCTAACCCCTTGCATGCCCAGTCACCAACCTGGAACTCCCAAGCCTGGAGTCCAGAGCTATCTAAGGAGATGAAATCCCATCGGCATGCCCTTCTCCCGGAAGGCACATGCCAAGTGCATAAAGTGTCAGGCCCCTAGTGACCTGGCTGGGATCTCCTGGCCTGACTGCTTTCTGTTCACACAAAACCAGCTCTCATGTCAAAGGGAACAAACTGTGTGACCTGGTCCAGGGACATAGGTCCAGGCTACTAACTTCCTGTGTGCCGACACGGGAACAGTTGACTGATATGTTTATGGTTACAGAACAAAGGAAAGTTATATAAATCACGATATTTTTCCGAATGAATCCGTGGCGACATCACCTGCATGAGCTATGGCAAAGCAGGGGGAACCCCTGTCATGGGAGTCATGTGCTGTCCCATGCCATTCCTAGAGTTGGTGGGAACTAGTGATCTGTTAGGACACTGAAGACGTATTTATCTAATAATCACAAGGATGACAAATGAAGCACAGGAGTGGGAGACAAATGCTTATCAAGGAGTATTAAAAATAGCCCCAGGGCAAATTGGCTCCTAAATTGTAACTTTCCAACTCTCCACACAGCACTGAGCAGTTGTTCTGCTTTCTGGAATTTTTGACACATATGTGGGATGCTCAGTTCACACCCGGTTGACACTGGCTTGTATGTAAGTGTGGTTACTAGGCTAATCCTAACCCTAACCTGTCTAAACTAACCAAAATCCAACCCTAACCCTAAAGCCCCTAACTTAACCCTAAACTAACTATAACCCAACCATAACGCTTTAACCCTAACCTAATCCTAACACTCTAACCCTAACCCTAACCTAACCATAAAGCAACCATAACCATAACCCTAAAGCTAACCCTAACTCTTTAAACCTAACCAGATGTTGACCCTAACCTCACTCTAACCTCACTGTAATCTTACCCTAACCTAACCCTAACCTTCTAACCATAACTTAACCATAACCCTCTAACCCTAACCCTCTAACCCTAACCCAGCAACAAGGACATTACAGTCCCCAGAGAAGATCCAGGGAACAGAGACTTCAGAAGCCAGGGACAAAGACCAGCCAAGTCCTGGCACACTTGGAAGTAGACCCGTGCTGGTCAGCGAAGGCACTGAGCTGTGCCCAGACCCTGAGCCACAGTAGAATCAACCCAGGGCATCCCATGAAGACCATCTCCACTAGTTTTTCTCAGCTTCCAGTCCAGGATCACTTGGCCCCATCACCTTGGGCTACATCGAGGCAGAATATCACGGCAAGAAATGTGTGGCAGAGCGGAGTTACACATCTCATGGTCCCAGGAAGCAAAAACCAGAGAAGAGAAATGGTGGGGATCTTAGTACCCAGCCAAGGGCACCCTTCCTTAAGCCTCTCTCTCTCCTTAGCTCCTCCCTCTCTTCCCTCCAATCACTGGCCTCCAATCACACTGCCTCAATGTGAATGGATAGGAAAGATCTTGCAGTACAAACCCATAACCCTGGGACATCGCAGTGCTAGCTGCATGTCCCGTTGCTGTGACCATTACCCGACAGGCAGCAGTATAAGCAAGGATGGCATCCATTTGGCCAAGGGTTGAGGGAAGTCGGGCCGCAGGCACGTGAGGCAGCTGGTCACACAGCCACAGTCGGGAAGCAGAGGGAGGAATGTGGGTGCTTGGCTCCCTGGCTCCCTTTCTTCCCAGGCTGGGATCTCAGCTCAAGGGGTGGCGCCATCCACATTTACAGCTGCTCTTCCCACTTCAGTTGGCCCAATCTAGACAGACTGTCCCAGTCCGTCACAGACATGCTGAGAGATTCATCTCCATGTCTACTCACTCCAGATCCTGCGAGTTGATGTTAACCGTCACAGCACCATAGCAGGATCTAGGCAATGTTAACTGTCACAGCACCATAGCAGGATCTAGGCAATGTTAACTGTCACAGCACCATAGCAGGATCTAGGCAATGTTAAGCATCACAGCACCATAGCAGGATCTAGGCAATGTTAACCATCACAGCACCATAGCAGGATCTAGGCAATGTTAACCGTCACAGCACCATAGCAGGATCTAGGCAATGTTAACCATCACAGCACCATATCAGGATCTAGGCAATGTTAACCGTCACAGCACCATAGCAGGATCTAGGCAATGTTAACCCTCACCATCTGCACGGCTATTGTAGGCCCACCATACCTCTCCTTTCTCCTTAGGCTTCTAGTTGGCCACTGAAGGAGAGAGGATACAATTCAGGTTACACAGAGGAGGACCACAATCCAAGGAATGACAGGACTCCCACTCGCAGCCTCTTGGGAAGCCATAGTCTCACAGATCAGCTCAAAACTCCTAGGGAGTTAGCTTCCCCTTAGCCTGGAACCCTCAGGGTAGCAGGCTGGCCTGCGCCCCTCCCCCCACTTAGAGCCTAACTGACACCCTGACATCCATCCCACCTCAGTCCCTCCACCTTCTCTCCGGGGGTCTGTACAGGGTGGCCCGAGAGGCAACATTCACCATTCAAAAGCAGCTCTGACCAGAAAGTCAATGGGAGGAAGGGAATGTTCTGCGACTGATGGATTTCAGGGGCACCCCTCGCCCACTTCCCCCACCCCTGCACACTATCACCAGTTTAAAAATGCATTGCCAACCCAAAATAGCCATGAAGCTGTAGATAGCTTGATAAGGAAATGGTCCACAAAGCTGTGTTCATCCTTGACTGCTCAGCAAGTCTCCACACATCTACTCAGCAGTTCCAGACGTTCCTCGGAGAGTCCAGCTCCCTCTCCCCAGCCCCTGGGCCCAGGAGACGAGGACAGCTGCCCCAGCCGGTGGTCTGATCCCCACCCTGCAGGCACAAAGCTAAACAAATTAAATAAACCTATTTGAGCTCATTTGTGGTTTGTGGGTTTTCCTGGTTGGCCTTACCTTGCTGAGTACCTCCAAAACACAATTTCTATTAGGGAAAATGATTTCAGAGTTTTAAACTTTTCCCTGCCCAGAGCGCCTCGGTTTTAATTAACAGCTTCTCTCCTGGCAGCCGCACGGGGCAGGCCTAAGGAGGACCACCGAGGAGGGAAGGCAGCCAGCAGATTGTGTTTGCCTTGATTCTGCCAGATCGGAAGCTGCGGCTCAGCACAGAGAGCACACACACTGTGTTCCGGCGGCCAGAAGCATCTAAGTATCCTCCCATCTTCTGGCAGAATGCGGGCTGAGGCTGGCAGGTTCCGCTCTGTGGAGTTGGACAGAGGATGAGTGGTATACACTCTGCCGGCTCTGCTTCAGAAAGGCTGCGGAGAAACCCACACAGGCCAGCTAGCCAGCCAGCACACTGGCAAGACACAGCACAGGTCTCCCAGGCGCGGCTCCAGTACCAGTCCTGAGAAACCCAGCAGCGTGACTCTAATGAATCACACGTTGTACACACCAGGGCTGGTACCACTCAAGAGGCAGAGTGCTGCGTTCCAGCCCGAAGCTCCCAGACAGGGTCTTCCCCATCCACTCACTGGACACACTGGACTGCGTCCTGGGACCTGTCTATCCCTTTCCTTGTGGTGATTGGAGACAGCAGAGGTTTGTGGTTCCAGAGTCTTCTGGATTCTCAGATCATATGAGAATTTAGGGCTGCTAGCAAGATAAAGACACCTTTGTTACATAAGTGTTGGCAATTCCTAGAAACCCTCCAGAGAGCAAATTCTCGGATACCAGAGAGCTGACATTTTGCAAAGTGGTAAAATGATGATGATATCCCAAGGTGTCTAAGGACTCACAGTCAGGCTCCTCCCACAGCTGGGCTCCTCCCACAGCCAAGCTCCTCCCAGGCCATCCTAAGATCTAAAGTCAAGCTCCTCCCACAGCTGGATTCTTCCACAGCCAGGCTCCTCCCAGGTTGTCCTAAGACCTACAGTCAGGCTTTTCCCAGGCCATCGGAAGAACCACAGAGAGGCTCCCATCACCAAACCGTACTAGGATGCTTACAGGTGACACGCAGAGGAGTTTTGTGTACTGAAAACGTTTAAAATGCCCTCTATCTGCTTCGAGCAAATTCACAGGGGTGGGGGTGTCTTAATGTGCAGGACATAACTGCACGGAACGGAATTAGGTGCGAATCTTGCTTTTCCTGTGCCCGAAAGAGACACAGGCTTAAAATAGGAGCAGGCTAGATCCAGACTGGGAGTGTCTCCTGTATCTTTGCACCTCCCAGGTACAGTCCTGGGTATCCTGAATGTCTGAACAAGGAAGGAGAAGGGGACTGGGGTGTCTGAAGCAGTCACCTGGAGTCACTCATGGTGGCTGGACGGTGTTTCTTGGCATAAAAAGGGTCAGAGGCCCAGGTATAGGTCATGTCAGAAGAGACCAGAATGACGCTCAGGCCCCTAGGAAGCCCACAGTCCCCAGGAAGCCTAGCATTAACACACACCCCTGCTCCCTCACGTGCTCCCCCTGGTGGTTCACAGCCAGATCTTAGCTTGGGGCGGGCTTGCCAGCTCCTGCTGTGAATGAGTCTTTTCAGTGTAGAAGAGTAGTGGAGCAGGAGGGGGCTGGCGGTATCCCTGCGCATTCTCAGGATCTGCTCTATTGCCCAGGTCTTTACCCTAGCTGTCACTAACGAATACCCTGTGTCCCTGAAGCAGGTCCTAACCACCTCCCACTACCACACCTGACTGATAAGGCCGTGTCTGGATGAAGCTCACACATTCAAGTCTCCAGCGACATTCGCTTTTTACTTAATTTTTGTAGCTGCCCGCAGCCACATGTGAACCAGGTTACCTGTTGAGAGAATTTTGGGGTCATAGGGAAGAGAAGCGAAAAGAACGTACGGCCAAGTCAATGTTCACTGATCAAAGCCGTAAACTTTAATGGCGCCGGACCTTTTAACAGTTTGGGCAAACCCTCCCCCCAGACTCCAGGCTGAGTTCCGGTGGAAGTTGTCTAGCTTCTCTTGGAGGTCTTCGTCTTGACTGCTCCGGCAGCTGGGTGGGTCACCTGTTTAATTCAGGAATCCCTATACCTGGAGGAACAATGAGCTTAACCTTTACTACGTGCGCTCCACCCTAGGTGGAGCAGGATCCTGGCTAACTGGGAGAAGTTAACCTTGACCAAAGTCAAACTCTGACCAAGTGCAAGACTGCCCCAATATGGCTCTGTACATGTCCTCCCTTTTTTTTTATTAATTTGAACACGAGGAGGTAGAAAACAAGTGGATAAATATCCTTCATAAGAAGGCGGGCCTTAACCAGGAGGGGAAGCATTGACCGTAATTCCTCTTAAATATTGTATAACGTCTTTTTCAGAGGAGGGGTAATAGGCTCCCTTATTATTTTAAGGACAGCCTCTCGACGTTAACCCCTATGCAATTAGGTGTACTTCCTGGGGACTCAGAAGCAGAAATTCACCTCCCCATGCAGTGCTTTGCCTCGCACATCTCGCTGGTACCCATGTTTGTTCATAAACAAACACACATAGATCTGAGTTCTATGTGGCTCCCTCTTTGGAGATCCACTTGTGTAAGTTTTGAAGCCAGGGGGGTCTGCAAGTGTCTTTAACAGACATGTAATCTCTCCATCCAGGTGAGCCTGGGTGGAGACAGCCAGTCTGCTTAACAGACAAGGTCAAGAGTTAAAGGTGGAATAGGATTAACTTGTCCCAGAAGTATCCAATTCAGTTGTAAATTAACAACTTTAAGGACCCAAAACTTGGCCTCTGAGGTGGGAGAGGTAGCCTTGTGAATCAAGAAATAAGCTGTTACTTCTCAGGAAAAGTGGAGACTATATGTTAAATTAACACAGCTGGCTGAAGATTGTTAGCCATCTTCAAAATTGGAATCTTCAATATTGGAATTATTTCTAGACCAGTCTATGGTTGAGTCAGCTGAGCACAATAAGGAGAAGAGTCATTTTAACTCTTCTTTAGATTAATTTTTCCTAAGCTAGCTTAACAGTCTCTATTTTCTGTCCCACAAAGTCTAAAAGCTTGAAGCTAGGCAATTTATCTAACCTGGGACATTTAACAATTGAGGTAAGTCAAGAACATATACCCAATATAGCTCTTATGTTACCATGGTCTGGGCATTCAGCAAGCACACAGTCAGCATATCTTCTGCAGCATTCTGTGGAAAAAACAGAGGACATGCCTTCTCCCCCAATATTAAATCAGGATCATGGCATATGTTAATAAGTGAATTCCTTCATTTCACCTAGACATCAATATGCCTAATTACAAGATGTCATATACATTTAGCAAGGAGTTTCTTGGCATCTAAATTTTAAAAAAAATTTTTTTTTAAACATGCAAGCATAATTTAAATTATATGCACAGGGACACAATTTCCCCTCTCTTCTTTCTTCCAAGAAGATATTGTTTTATTAATTTAAGTTGGAACACAAAGTATAAACCATAACATAGGCAATAACTATGTAATTATATAAAATATAGTTGCTTTTTCTGTTAGAGCAGTTGCAACTAGACAGCCTAAAAATGAATCATTAGTCACATGTACATATTTTTTTTTAATCTTTTAAATTAGAAATATGAATATCATTTATCTGTAATAACTAAGTCCTCTAGGATTTACACCATTACGTGGTAGAGGTAGAAATTGAGGACATCAAGAACAAATCTTTACAATTTGATGTGCACAAAATATAAAATTATTTCAAATACCTAAAGGACAGTCATTTAGAGAACATATCCTTTGTTCTTAGAAATTTGAATCACATTTGTATAAACTGTAGAAATTAAGAATTAGCAGTATTAAAAATGGACCAATTTTAAGCAATTATAAACCATGAGCTATGTATATCTACTATTATTAAAAGCTTGACCTTTAACATCTTAAAAATAGCTGCTATAGCACCCAATTCAGGTATCTGTGTTGAAGCAGGGAGAAACTTAAAGGAATAAACATGTGATCTGATAGTACAAATTATCTTTTGGATAACAGTTATTAATTTTGCCTAAAAATGCTTGCCATGTAATAGACCAACCATTAATAATAAATTTGATTGTTGCTTGAAGCAAGGAACAAACGTTTCCTACCTTGAAAACAGAGGTTTAAGACCTTCTGTGGCAAGCTTAAAATGAGGTAAATATAAGATAAAGCCAATTAATATATCCTAACAACCTTTGAAAGCCATTTACCTAAAAATTCTAAAAGTCTATAGGAGCAAGGGCCTGTAACAAACATTCTATGAACATTATACACTGAAAATTTTAAGATCTTAACTTCTAGTATTGAAACAGAGACAAAACACTTTTTTTTTTTATCTGCCCTAGGATCTACCTTTAGTCCTTGGCAAGGACTAGATCTGAGCCTTTTAACTAAGACCAGACCCAAACCTGCTAGGACGTTTTCAGGATTAAACAAAATAAACCTGTAATTCCATGGTCAAAGGAACCTACTTGATATCAAATACATTTCTACAGAGATATCCTTTTTAATCTTGGAGGGTTAAATTTTGCTCCTACCATTGTAGCCTATAAACTAGTGGAAAAGTGGCAATGGGCCTCTAAAACCCATAGCTGTATCACTCTCAAAATTATCTTAATTACAAAATGTTAACAATTACGAGCCTGCAAACTGAAAACTGTAGCCAATGACACACTGATTTTTATTGTAACTCAATGTTTTCTTGCAATATTAGAGCACAATTGTAATTTTGGAAGCAAATCTCAATTTTAAACAATCTATTTTCTTTAAAATTAATGGCAAACACATATTTACAGCACAAGGTTTGTATGCCAGTTCTTATGTTCAAGTGTATAACAGTGTAACTTATTAAAGAGACAATATTTTAAATCTTAATCTTCATTAAGTCTAATCTCCAGGCCAAGATTCACATGAAACACCATGCCAATTTAGGAGCGTCCCAAAGGCCTGTATTTCCTGGATTGCGTCATGCCACGTGGTGTTCAAAATGGCGACTACCCTAAACTACCAGCCTTAACCTAACTTTTGTTAATAACATTATACCTTTTAAATCATGTGCAGTGACTTAAGCCAATACTCTATAGTCAAGACATGCAAAATATACCTTTAAATCCAATTATAAACAAGAACAAAGCATGAGTGGCGTTAGGCCACGTGTAGTTAGTTAAGATAGCTCTAACACTGAATCACCAGTTTTAAACTAACCTTTTCTTAATAACACTATACCTTTTACATAATAACCAATTAATTTATAACTTTTTAGTCAAGAAATGTAAAGCCTTATATCATTAAAACCAATTAGAAACAAGTATAAAGCGACTACATGAATTTCACAAGCCAAACCAAAGTCTTCCCAAATCTCGAGGTTTCTGGGCTTTAAGAGCGGCTTTTTCCCCAGCCACGCTTGCCTCTTGAGTGAGCTGCGCTGTCGCGGCGTGGCTTTGAATCAATCCCCACACAAACTGTGGCTAGCTCAAGAGGTTACCAGCAGATGTAATCTTTACCAATTTTTTCTTTTTAACATGAAACAGTCATTCACACAAAGACACAGAGAGGACATAAACATACACATAGACAGTCAGTGCACCGGGACAAACACGGAAAGATACACAGAAAGTTAAGCGTGCTTGTTAAGCAATTGCATCCATTTTCCTCTTTAAACAGCTCTTAGAAGCTGTGGACATATGCCTATTTTTAAAAACCCCTTTCTTTTCGCCGAAATCAGCTCTTACGAGCTTTGGGCAAATGCCTACCAAATTCCTTCCCCATATTTCCCTATCTTATCAACCCAAGCAGTCTCTGCGCTGGGTCCACGCAGTATGCTTGAAAAACTGTATCCATTCCTGCACTCACAACAATAGACATGAATTCACTAGCGCTAGTTTTGACTTCTATGTTGCTTACCGTGCGGATACCATTAATTTTCAACTTTTCCGCGAAGCTTCGCTGGATAGGGCTACCTCAAGAAATTCTCTCGTGCCAGGTCGCCCCACGTTCAGGCGCCACTATGTAGCTGCCCGCAGCCACATGTGAACCAGGTTACCTGTTGAGAGAATTTTGGGGTCATAGGGAAGAGAAGCGAAAAGAACGTACGGCCAAGTCAATGTTCACTGATCAAAGCCGTAAACTTTAATGGCGCCGGACCTTTTAACAGTTTGGGCAAACCCTCCCCCCAGACTCCAGGCTGAGTTCCGGTGGAAGTTGTCTAGCTTCTCTTGGAGGTCTTCGTCTTGACTGCTCCGGCAGCTGGGTGGGTCACCTGTTTAATTCAGGAATCCCTATACCTGGAGGAACAATGAGCTTAACCTTTACTACGTGCGCTCCACCCTAGGTGGAGCAGGATCCTGGCTAACTGGGAGAAGTTAACCTTGACCAAAGTCAAACTCTGACCAAGTGCAAGACTGCCCCAATATGGCTCTGTACAAATTTTATTTATTTTTCAGTACTGGGAACTGAATTTAGAGCCACCCGCTCCGTCGCTGGACTGTATCCCCAGTCCTCTTTGTATCTTTGATTTGAAACTCAACATGCCTTTTCCCAAGCCTTCCTGGTAGCTGAAACCACAGGCCTAGAGGGAAGGTCATCTTTGAGTCATTCCAACCGACTCTGCCTGCTCTTCACATGTAAGATCATACATGCCTCCACACAGCCCAGACCTCACTTCCTTCTCTTCTAAGGGACTGTAGAGTGATAAAGGAGGCCGCCCCTGTGCTCTTCTGCAGCCACCAGTGGCCACAGAGATCCCAGCCTTCTGCCCCTGGTGCTCAACTGTCTCAAACTGGGAAGTTTAGAGGTATCAGGGGTATCCCCCCCCTCAGAGTGGCACGGATCAAGCAAGCATCAACTCCCAGTTTCTCTGCCCATGTGTGTGGATGCTGACATGTGTGGACATGGATGCTGACATGTGTGGACGTGGATGCTGACGTGTGTGGACGCTGATGCTGACGTGTGTGGACGTTGATGCTGACATATGTGGACGTTGATGCTGACATGTGTGGACGTGGATGCTGACATGTGAGGATGCTGATGCTGACATGTGTGGACGCTGATGCTGACATGTGTGGATGTTGACGCTGACATGTGTGGATGCTGATGCTGACATGTGTGGATGCTGATGCTGACATGTGTGGACGTTGATGCTGACATGTGTGGATGTCGATGCTGACATGTGTGGATGTCGATGCTGACATGTGAGGACGTGGATGCTGACATGTGTGGACGTGGATGCTGACATGTGTGGGCGTCGATGCTGACATGTGTGGACGTGGATGCTGACATGTGTGGGTGCAGACTCTCTCAGTCCACTGCCCCTCGAGGAACTGGGCCTGCTCAGTCACATGTGTCCTGTCTTCCATGACACTTCCCAGGCCACAGCCCACATTAGCTACTTGCCCTTGAATCCTTGCCCTGGTATGTACTTTGGGGGCTGCAATGAGAGGGTAAACACACATATACTACACACATAGCCATCAGTAAATGCATGAGGATGGTAAAGAGGAGATATGCGAGTATGCATGTGTCTGTGTGTATCTGTATGTACAGGAGTATACATATGTGTGTATGTGCACACATGTGGGTATATGCATGTTTTCAGATGTGCATATGAGAATGTGTGCCTGAGGACATATATGTGTGACATGCATGTGTAGTGGTTTGAATAAAAATGGCTCTTATAGGCCCATAGGGAATCGCACTATTAGGAGGTGTGGCCTTGTTGGAGAAAGTATGTCACTGGGGGTGGGCTTTGAGATGTCAGAAGCTCAAGCCCAGCCCAGTGGTTCACTGTGTCTCTCTGCTGCCTGACAATCTGGACGTAGAACTCTCAGTTTTTTTTTCAGCACCATGAATGTCTGCATGCCACCATGCTTCCTGCCATGATGATAATGGACTAAACCTCAAAAGTGTAAGCCAGCCCCAACTAAATGTTTTCCTTTAGAAGAGTTGTTGTGGTCATGGTGTCTGCTCACGGCAATAGAAACCCTAAGACAGTGTGTTTGCATATAATATGTGTATATGTGTATGACCATGTATACACAAACACACATATATATATTGGTGTTCATGCATATGTGCATTTATGTGATATGTGTACATGTATGTATATGTGTGTGTTCATGAGTATATTTGTGCATGTAGATCTGTATATGTATGTGTGCAAATTTGTTTGAATATGTATATATATATGTACATATATATACATGTGTGCATACATTATGTATATGTATGAGTACATGTGTGTAGGCATGTATGTATGTATGTATTAGTATATGTGCCACACTGCTATAATAAAATAGACACATAATGGATGTAGGAACAAACATGTCACAGTTCTGAAGGTTAGAACCTGAAGCCATGCGTCCATCATCCAAGATGGTCTTTGTGCCTGCTTCCTCAGAGGAGGCCAGTGCTATGACTGCACATGTCAGAAGGTGGACCACAGAAGGGTCTATGTCAGTTCCCTCCAGCTTACCTGTTATTGATCCTGCTGGTGAGGGCTCTGCCTTCCTGACTTAACTGCCCCCTCAGGCCCTACTTTGTAATACTGCCACATCAAGATCTAAGCTGCAAGGTACCAGTTGTGGAGGGACATATATATTCAAGCTGTAGCAGTAAGTGTGTGTGTGTGTGTGTGTGTGTGTGCGCGCGCGCGCGCGTGCGCGCGCGCGTGCTGTAGCAATGTGTGTGCATGTGTGTGCATGTTGTAGCAGTGTGTGTGTGTGTGTGTGTGTGTGTGCATGCTATACCAGTGAGTATGGGGGGCATCCTGTAGCAATGTGTATGTGTGCATGCAAACGTGTGTACTAAAGCATGCATATACACATGCCTGTGTGTATCTTTATGGATCTGAACAGTTGTGTGCATGCACACTGCATGAGTGCCAAGTCTGTGCTATATAATTATATACAGTATGGTGTAGAGGCAGATGAGAACATGTAATAGGTCTATGAGTATGCACATCCATATACATACAGACATATATACACACACATGTATGCATCAAACATAGCTATAGATAAAATATACATGATCATACACATGGATTCGTTTATCCACAGTCATGAGGCAAGTAAGCACTCTAACACTAAGCAATAGCTCAGGCCTTGTATCTGTGTATATGTGTGCATGAATATGCACATATGACATCAACATGTACCTATGCATGCATATATGTGTATATGTGTATTGTGTGTATATGCAGGCATGAGTATACATGCAGATATGTGTATACATGTGTATATGCACATGCATATGTGTACATGCATGTGTATCTTGACGTATAAGCTCATATACGTGTGTGTGTGCGTGCGTGCATGCATGCGTGCATGTGTGCATGTGTGTGTGTGTGTGTGTATGTGTGTATGTAATGGCCTGAAAGAGCCTCTCAAGCAGGAAACCAGTGTCGTGGCAATCCCTTATTTGGACACTTGGTCCCTGTCGCTGGCCATGTACAGCCTTCTGCTCTGCCTTCCCCTGGCCTCACCCCACTTCATCCCTGCTCTGGCTCCTTTTTTTCGCCTCCTCCCCACTTCCACCCAAGACGAGGCCTCAGTTCGGAACTGCTGACAGCTGCCGTGAGCTTCAACAGCTGCTCTGAGTTCCAAGGCAGGAAGCGAAGCGGGGGTCACTAGAAGGAAGTGAAGTCCCCACCCACTTAGCAGCTTAATGAGGACTTGAACCTGAGCCCGGGAGGAATTGTCAGTGTGACTATTCGCTTGGATGTGGAGGACATGCCTGGGCTTTCTAACCTGCCCCAGGGAGGAGCCAGAACAAGCTGGAGGCAGGGAGAGGGAGATGCTTGCGACCCCGTCTGCCCCCAGCTTCCCTGCGGGGCCCTGGAGTCAGGTGGGCAACTTCACAGGGGCAGGCGTGTGCAGGGAACATGGTGTCGGCAGAAGCACATGGAGACCTCTGTGTCTTCCCAGCCACCCCAGGGAATGCAGTCCTCCTTCAAGAGACCACTCCAAAGAGGAGGTCTTCTGGGCTCAGGAGCCAAACCTGCAGGGACTGAGCCATGTGAAACGGGCTTCGTCTGACCACTAAGTGACCCCCGTCCTCTGCAGACAGGACCACCCCCCCCACCTTCCCCATCCTCTGCAGACAGGACCCCCCCACCTTCCCCGTCCTCTGCAGACAGGACCACCCCACCCACCTTCCCCGTCCTCTGCAGACAGGACCACCCCCCACACCTTCCCCATCCTCTGCAGACAGGACCCCCCCACCTTCCCCGTCCTCTGCAGACAGGACCACCCCACCCACCTTCCCCGTCCTCTGCAGACAGGACCACCCCCCTACCTTCCCCGTCCTCTGCAGACAGGACCCCCCCCCACCTTCCCCGTCCTCTGCAGACAGGACCACCCCCCACCTTCCCCGTCCTCTGTAGACAGGACCACCCCCCCCCCACCTTCCCCGTCCTCTGCAGACAGGACCACCCCACCCACCTTCCCCGTCCTCTGCAGACAGGACCACCCCCCACCTTCCCCGTCCTCTGCAGACAGGACCACCCCCCCACCTTCCCCGTCCTCTGCAGACAGGACCCCCCCCACCTTCCCCGTCCTCTGCAGACAGGACCACCCCCCCCAACTTCCCCATCCTCTGCAGACAGGACCACCCCCCCCACCTTCCCCATCCTCTGCAGACAGGAAACCCCCCACCTTCCCCGTCCTCTGCAGACAGGACCCCCCCACCTGCTTACGGGAGAGACTGGCACCCACACCCATCTCGTTCTTCCTAAGCCAGATCTTCTACCTGTTCTCTAGTTGATCAACATGAGGAGCTCCAGCCGTCTGCTGTGAGCCCAGGCCTCCCTCTGCCTGGGGTGCTCTCCAAGCTCTTCCAGGAGCCAGGCCTCAGCCTTCCCCGCCCCACAGATGCCCCCCCCCCCACAGTCTCTCCATATTTGTTTTCTTATACCAGGCACCCGTCCACGCTGCCTTGTCTTGCTTAACCACCTGTGATGTTTTCTTTCTACCTGGTTGCAAGGCAAACCCCAGTGTCCTCCTGGGAGAGAGGCAAGGTGCCTGACCGCTACCTGCTCACTGGACATTTGGATTCAGGAACACTACACTAGACGGGCACATGCTGTCACCACCCCCACGCCTGGTCCCGAGGCACAAAACAAACACATGTCCACATGCAGAGCCCAGAGAGGGAACTGAGTCTTACCAGAACAATCTGAGAAACGTGGTATCAGTGCCAGCGGCAACACGCCTGGTAGTGAACCCTTGAGGCCAGGGCCCTTTCTGAATGAAAGATATCTCTTATATGGAAGGCCTTTGTACAACAGTTCTCATTTCTGTTGCTGTGATAAAGCTGCTGACAAAAAAGCACGTTGGGGCGAGGGGGTTAAAGAAATGGCTTAGCGGTTAAGGACACTGGCTTTTTTTTTTTTTAACTGGGGCACTTGGGCTCAATTCCCAGCACCCACATGAAGGCTCTTATCTATAGCTCAGGCCCCAGGGAATCTAGACCCCTCTTCTGGCCTCAGGCACCAGGCAAACTCATGATGTACAGCCATACGTGCAGACAAAACAGCCACACACAGAAAACAAGTTGATTGCCGGGCAGTGGTGGCTCACGCCTGTAATCCCAGCACTCTGGGAGGCAGAGACAGGCGGATGTCTGAGTTTGAGGCCAGCCTGGTCTACAGAGTGAGTTCCAGGACAGCCAGGGCTACACAGAGAAACCCTGTCTTGAAAAAAAAACATCAAAAAAAAAAAAAAAAACCAAAAACCCAAAAAAAGAAAAGAAAAGAAGTTGGTCTTTTTAAAGCAGCTTACGGGGGAATGTGTTAATTTTAGCTCACAATTTCAGGTCACATCCGTTCGTTGTGGAGACGTCAAGGCAGAAGCACCTGGTCGCATCAGATCCACAGGCACGATCAGAGAGAAATGTTTGCTAATGTCTGTCCTTCTCTATTCTCAGCCCTGGAGCCTCTCTGCCTGGAAAACGGTGCAGCCCACACTGGGTGGGTCTTCCCCCATCAATTAATATAACCAAGATAATCCCCCACAGACCAGCCTGATCTAGAGAATTCCTCTTTGGGACTCTTTACCTGGTGATTCTAGGATGTATCAAGTTGACAAAGCTAACCTTCACAAAGCTCAAGACAGAATTTCTCTAAGCAGCTGGGCAGGGCCAGGCTCAGTTCCTGGCTTGTCTCTGCCATCTGCTGGTCACTAGTGGAATTGCACTGGAGAAGCTTGCTTCTAGGAGAGACTCACTACCCTCTCTGTCTACAACAGGGTCCATCTGGATGACCCATCAATCAAAATGAAGTGGAACAGACTCTAAACTATACTTTTGTGCAGTAGAGATATTTATAACTTGGCTCAAAGTCTTAAGATTTTCCACATACTTTGTATCTATTAACCGGAATTACATTCAATATTAAACCTATGAGTCCAAATGATTTAGACACAGAAAGTTTGAATAAAATTTCCAATATCACAAAGCTACAGAGTGATTCAGCTGACCTTTGAGCCTCTGCAATGGGGAATTTGGGGTCACACTTTACCCATAATCTCACAACTGGTGCAGGGCCCTATTCACCCTGTCCAGAGACTCCACCAGACAGAGGATGCTTCAGCGAGTCATCTTTGAGCCCTGGAAACCACTCTGCCGCTCCAAGTTTCCATCTTTTATTTCCAGGAGGTTGGGGCTTGTGTTCTTCCAGGGCCTCCCTAAGCTGTCAGAGGATAGTGTAGAGAGCATATTGGCCTGGCGAAGATCTGATGCCTCTGGACTTTCTGACTGAGCTGTCTCTAAGCCTCAGTTTCCCTTCTCATGTATGTACCAAGGGAAAACTCCCAACACTGTCTGACACAGATGCTCATCACCACCTTACTCAAGGCTCTGAAGAAAGAGACACACCCACATCTTGAAAGAGACACACCCACGTCCCTTCCTCAGCCTAACCAACCCCTTGTCTGTGGAGCCATCTTGGGCTTTACAGCTCCATTTCCAAATTGCAGGCCTATCACCAGCCAGGCTTTCCTGCAAATGTGACCTCTGACCCACCAAGAGCAGAGTTCAGCCAGAACCTGAGGTGTCCTGCCCCGAGCTCATGGCTCTCCGCTCCAGATCCCACACATCTGTGGCTCTGACTTTGAGGTATTCTGACACCTGTCTCCCGGGCCTTCCCATCTGGATTCCAGAGTCAGCCTCACAAACCATAAGCAATTAGTCTGAGGCAGAGAAGACAGTTTTTAATAATTCTGTCATTATACTCCATTTTCAGCACCAGCAGACACGAAAACCCCATTTCCCGTTCTTTAAAGGTATTAAATGGCTTCTGCAGCACGTTACAGTGTTGACGTCAGTCCGGTTGTTCATAGAGCAGACTCATGCTTCCTCCTGCGGCCTGAAGAGTCTTGGCCCCACCCAGTCAACGTGGGGTCACTGAGGAGCCTAAGCCGACTTGTGGGTGCTGGGTGCTAAGGCACACTTCCATTACTCACGAAGTAGGGTGTAGCAATGCTGTGTAGCGGGCAGTCAGATGGGAACGAAGACCACAGCTTCCTGCTGGGTCAGCCTGGCGGTGAGGAAACCAGCCACCAGCCTCCCTGGCCACAGAGCGATCTGGAGGAAGTGGGTTGAGGCCGGCAGAGGACCTCACAGCAGAGCCGGATCAGCAGGCAGGAGGAGAGCATAAGGCTCAAGGCGGGAAAGCTGTGGAGAAGCGGGGACTTAGCAGGGTCTACATACAGGAGGTAGAGACACTGGCCTCTAACCACGATAATTTCAACGGCCAAGGTAAAGAGCAGGATGGGGCTTAGTGTGATCTGCCCCCTGCAAGCACAGACTCCCACGAGACCCTGTGTGGCTGAGGCACACCCTTTAAGTACCATTCTCCCCCTATAACTGTGAGATCCAAGGACACAGAGAAGCTGAGTAACTTGTTCAAAGCCGCACAGCAAGGAAACAGCTCTGGGGATAGAGTCCAGAGCAGGACACACACGGGTGCTGCTGTGGACACAGACGTTAAAGGTAAGTCTGGGCTGTCACCAGAAGCAGCAGCCTTGAAGATGAGGAGCGTGATCTTGTCCTTTTGGTCACAGAGCCTGTCAACAAGGGGGCAAACTCTGCAGGGCCGAACGGGGGCCCACAGCCTTCACAAACAGTAGCCACGATGCCGGGGTCCATCTGGTCCCTGCCCAGGTCTTTCCTCTGCCTCAGTAGCTGCTGTAGCAGGATGAAGAGGATGAAGGGCCCCACGTGCAGGCAGAGCACTGGCCCCACATTCTACACCTGGCTCAGTGTGGGGCATTGAGCTGAGGGGCTTTGGCACACAAGACAAGCACCAATTCCCTGCACCCACAGGGTGGCTCACCACCACTTGTAACTCCAGTCCCAGGGCTCTGACGGACTCTTTAGGCCTCTACAGGAACCAGGCACAGAGATAGCCGTAGTGGTTCACAGACACACATACAGGCAAAACACTCATACACATGAAAATTAACTTTTTTAAAAATAGTGAGATAGGTTCTCACCAAGTGACTCAGCTTGGCCTTGAACTTGTAGTCCTCCTTCCTCAACCTCCCAAGTAGCTGGACCAACAGGCTTGCACCACCATACTAAGGTTGTTGTTGTTGCTGTTGTTGTTTTGTTTAAATGGAAAGTTGTTCACAACAGTTCATTAGCAAAATACTTCTGAAGAGGGAAGCAGAAGCCAAGCGGACTTCCTATTGTTGATCCTAGAGAGGAGCCGGAGCGGCGGCCTCAGGGGACAGACTCCTAAGCCTTCCCAAGGCCTGCAGACCAGTGTGTGATGGGTGTGGGGTGCTATGGTACCTGCCCAGGGATTCTGGCATGCCTGAGCTTGTCTGAGTCTCATATAATCTTCTCGAAGGTTCTGATGATGGCATATATTCTTGGAGGACAAAGTGGAACGTAATGGAAGATCATGGAGGAGAATCTGAGCGCTGAACAACAGCACCATATGCCGTTTCACGGAACCTCTTCCTAGTCGTTTATACCCATACAGACATTTTAGGCCTCAACAAAACGAGAAACATATAAAAATATATCCTCATATTCCCCTAACATTTTTATTGTTAGCGGTTACGGCTCGGTTGTGAAATGCTCCCCACGGGCTTGTGTGTTTGAACACTCGCTTAGTCCTTGGTTGTGGGGCTGGGGCTTGTGGGGGCGGGGCGGGGCCGGCCCTGGAGCCTCCAGGACTGTACCTGGTGCTTTGGATGAGAAGAGATTGGGGGGTCTGCTGGACAAAGCTGCCTTTTCCAGCTGATCCTGGTGGGGCAGGCCAGTCATCTGAACAACTAGGAAGGCTAAGGCAGGAGGATGGCACCATTGGGGCAACTTAGTGGGATCCTGTTTCAAAACAGAAAGACCCAGGTTTGGCTCTCAGCACCCACATGACAGCTTACAGCCAACTGTAGCTCCAGTCCCAGGGGATCGGGCATTTTTTTTCTGACACCCATAGATATAGAATAAACATAAAGGCAAAAATAAATGTTTAAAAATGGAATTGGAGACCACGGAGCAGCTCAGTGGCAGAGTATTTATCAGGCATGTGCATAGTCCAAGTACTTCTAGTACGGTATAAATAAACATTCTTATTTCAAGGAAAAGGTGATTTTTCAGGAATAAATGAAGGGACTAACAGTATTTGCGTTGCACTGACACTGCCAGGTCCTTGCAGGTGCTGCATGGATGGGCAGGAGACAGGAGAGGAGGGTACAGTGCTCTGGGGACAGGGCAGGTCTCTGTGCTCTGTCAATCACAGCTGCAGTCAGTTCTGTTATTAGACAGGCAGCAAGACTTGTAAAAGTATATTGCATTGTCCTGTTCCAATGGTTGTCTCCGAGACTCACTGCCTCAGTCTGCTAACCTAGGCCTAGTCCTGGAAGCTTCTAGCCTTAGTGCAATCTAATCCACACCTAGAAGGTTTTCAGCCCCTTAGACTCACTGCGGAATAAGCTCACCCTTTCTAGTTCTTTCTGAGCTCTGGCTGGATGATTCAACTCAGCTGTTCTGGCTCAAACCTCTCCAAGCTGACTGATTCAGTCTGGTTTCTCTCTCTGACTGAATTGCCCTGCTTGGCCTCATGATAACTTTGGCAATCAGTTCTAATCTTCTGGCTCCTCATTCTCTGGCTTGTTCTGTCTTCGCCTGTGTCCAGCTTGTTTTCTCTTCAAGCTATCTCTGTATTACTATCCTGGTAAAATTGCCTCCTTCTTCCACCACCGCTCCCTCCTCCTCCTCCTCCTCCTCCTCCTCCTCCTCCTCCTCCTCCTCCTCCTCCTCCTCCTCTCCTCCTCCTCCTCCTCCTCTTCCCCCTCCTCCTCTTCCTTCTTCTTCTTCTTCTTCTTCTTCTTCTTCTTCTTCTTCTTCTTCTTCTTCTTCTTCTTCTTCTTCTTCTTCTTCTTGTTCTTCCTCTCTCTCTCTCTCTCTCTCTCTCACTCTCTCTCCTCGCCCCCTGCATTGCTCCCTTGAGTAGCTTCCCTTTCCCCTCTCTTCTCTTGAGAGTTGGGCATACCTCTTTCTGTCAAATCTTTCTCTGATTCATTACTTTGTCTGACACTCAATTAGAGATCACTTTCAAACATGAGTGTTTCTGTCTACAAACTAACTTTCCCTTTATTGTTTGGGGTTAAAGGTGTATGCACAACTAAATGAGAGTTTTTTTTTTTCAGCATATAACACAATCTTAGGTTTCACAGCTTGATCAAATATCCTGCAACAAGGCCTTGGGCAAACCCGGTGACTACACAGGAGCACCCACTTACAAAGGCCAAGGGGCATGTGGGGATATTTCTAGGATCCAGGCCACTGGCCCTGTGACTTAGCTCCAGAATGAACACAGCTGATTGATCCCATCAAAGCCTCAATGTGGACTGGCTCCAAGAGCCACAAAAGTGCCCCATGTGGTCCAGAGAGGACTGATTCATCCCAGCCACACAATATCCACACACACACCACAGACAGAGGGTACTGCTCCACAGACCTCAGGAGACAAACAACATCCTATGCCTATGATTGCCCGAGGGACTGCTGTGGTGTCAGACCCAAAAGAGGGCCAGCAGTTTAGGCTCCGCTCACCCCATCTGTGGTACTGTGAGGCTGGCCTCAGTCAGACTCTGAGGTCCATAGCAAGGGCAGCCACAGGTAGAAACCAGAGACAAAGCCAAGACACAGATTGCAAAGGCAAACCAGCATGGTTCTGCAATGGCTTGTGCGCACATGAAAGAAAGGAGCAGGAGCAGCCTCAGCCAACAGGAGGCGTCCGTGGACTCTGTTGAGTTGTCAGATCCTCTGATCAAAACAGGGAGTGTGTCTTTGTCCGTCATGGTGCGTACAGAACTCCCTGCCCGCAAGCCTTGAAATGAACTGTCAGTTATCATTTTAAATGACCTGTTCTCGAGTCTCAGTGAGAACAGGACAGAATGTGAGCTGGCTGCGTGCGGCGAGAGACGGGGTAATACTGAGAGATACTGGGAAGAAGAGAAGGAAACAAAGGTGAGAAGGAAAGGGAGAGAGGAAAGAAGAGAAGGGGAAAATAACGGGCTAGGGTCTTATTAGCGACAAAACCATAAACTAACTTTAAGAGAAGTAAAGGGATGTTAGTGTGTGAAATTGAGAATTCAAAACAAACCAAAACAGGGCTTTAAAGCGAAGCTGGAGGCAAGAGTCCACACCAGCACCAGCACCAGCGCCAGCACCAGCGCCAGCACCAGCGCCAGCACCAGCGCCAGCACCAGCGCCAGCGTCAGCACCAGCACCAGTGTCAGCGCCAGCACCAGCACCAGCACCAGCGTCAGCGCTTACCTCCACACCCTGATGCCCTGGCAGCTCAAAAGCATGTGCCCACAAAGAAGCCAAGGCTGACCCGCAGCTCCAGGGTCCTCCCACAGCCAGCGATTAGAGACATGAAAAAAATACTCCTAATCAAGTCATATGCATGCCACCTGGACCAATCACTGGATCCTGGAGCAATGGGACACGCTGATTGGCTAGTTTGGATCATGTGGCTACAGGCCACTGGAGACCCTATAAAGAAAAGAGTTTGTCCCTTGCAGAGAGATCACCAGTGTTAGGCAAGCAGAAAAGACAGACTGGAAAGAAGAGGAAACAAATATTTGCCAATACCTACTCTCCAAGCAATGAGTGCCTATAAATTTCTCCAGTTGAAGCTCTGTGACCTGACCCTGATATTTCACTCATATTTTAACTGGTAAAAGCCTTGAAGCAGTGTCAACCTGAAATCCTTCAATCCTACACACAGATCAATCTTTGAGGGGGTTACAGGTGTGAAGGGGCCCTGACGGCTCATGGATCACTGGGGTATCCTCCTTGGGTGCACATACAGGCTGTTGTTGAGTGAAGGTTCTGTAACGGCCTGGACTGGAGAATCCACAGTGCCAGCTTTCAAACAGCCAAGAAGTCTTTAGAGGTCCATAGATTTCCTTTGCCTTGCTGTGAAAACCTAAGTTATGCATCCCTGCCCTGTCGTAGGTCGGGCACCGTAGGTTGGAGCAACCTCAGCCCCGGACCACAGGGAGGGGCTGCCCAGCAACCTGGACATGATTGTTATTTTGAAATTCAGAAAGGTTTTGATGGTGAGGAACTTAGTTGCCAAGTTTAGACACCCATGTGGTCCAACTTCGCCCATCGCTAAGGTTGTGTCTGTAAGAATAAAACTGGGCATTGGGCTCCTTTGGTGCATATGGCTTTGGCTTTCTAGGGTGGACTGTGTCTTCCTCAACAGCATGTGTACACAGGATGGGATATCCCTGATGCCCTCACGTCTGCACAAGTGATGGCTTCACAAATGGACCTGGCTACTCACGAGCAGGTCCTGAGAGCCACTGGAGGGGAGGGCACACCATCGAGTCAGTGTGCTGCTGAGAGCTTATGGGTGGATTATATACAGGGCATTCAGAACAGACTCCCAGCAGGACCATTTTAACCCCTGGGAAACATTATAAGTGCCTGGGAGACATCTGTAGTTGTCACACAGATGAAGGGAGGGTGCTCCTGCCCGGGGAGGCTGCAGTGTGTCCTCTGACACCTACGCTAGTCCCTAAGATAGTTATTGAACCACAAGTGCTGATGCCAGGTTACTGGAGAGTGTGGTGGCTGTTCTTGGTTGTCAACTTGACAACATCTGGAATTAATGGAAGCAGCCGGATACACGTGTGAGGGAATTTTCTTGTTTGGATCTCTCAGGATGAGAAGAGCCACCCTAAATCTGGACTATCTGAAATTGGAAGAGCCACCTTAAATCCAGATCTTTGGAGGTAAGAAGATCAGCTATAAATCTGGGCACACCTTCTGGACATAGATGAAGGAAGGAAGCTCTGGCTCTTTGCCTGCTAGGCCTCTGGCTGGCTCGTTTATTCCTTCACTGGCATTAGAGCCTACATCCTCAGGATTCCAACGTATATTCAAGACCAGCTAAGATATTCAGCCTTGTAAACTGAACAGCTATTGGATCCTTGGCCTTCCTATCAGGAGACAGCTATCGTTGGGCTAGCTGGAGCATGTGAGATCTGTTTCTCTAGAGAACCCTGACATGCAGTGTCTAACACATACCCTTCTTAAGATGAATGTTACAAACTACTAGAGAGATAGTCCAATGGTTAAGAACACTTGCTACTCTTGTCAATAACTCAAATTCAGTTCTCAACACCTATGTTGGGCACCTTAAAAACAGTCTATAACTCCAGCTCTAGAAGGTATGACTCCCTCTTCTGGCCTGTTTTAGTACTGCACTCACGTGTACATATATACACGTAGACAGGCACACAGGCATACACACTTAAAATCCTTAAAGTGAACGTAATAGAGCACCTGCTACCTTACCACCAGCAACCCCATCATCACCACCAACATTTTTAACAGCTATGACATCAGCTTTGTCCCTCCTGGATGCACGGTCTGTAGTCCACCTGCAAGGTCTCTCTACTTGCTCAGCCCAGGGAGTGTCCCTGTTGGAGTAGGTGTGTCACTGTGGGTGTGGGCTTTAAGACCCTCATCCTTGCTGCCTGGAAGTTAGTATTCTGCTAGCAGCCTTCAGAGGAAGATGTAGAACTCTCAGCTCCACCTGCACCATGCCTGCCTGGATGCTGCCATGTTCCCGCCTTGATGATAATGGACTGAACCTCTGAACCTATAAGCCAGCCCCAATTAAATGTTGCCCTTTATAAGAGTTGCCTTGGTCATGGTGTCTGTCACAGCAGTAAAACCCTAACTAAGACACTATTCATGATGATGCAGCCTCTCTAGGCTACCCTGACCCACAGGACCAGGGCTCTTTGGCCCAGGGTAGCAAGTATTAGGTTAGACGATTCTCTTTTAGCTGCCCTATGTCTGACGCTATGATGAGCCTTCACCTGCAGTCTAGCCCCTCCACCAGCCTGCCCCTCAGAATCCAAGCCAAGGAGCCCAGTCATACGGTGTTGACATTTCATCTAGGTTCTGACCACAGTTACCTGGCAATGGCCAGGTGTGCCTGGCTCACTATAAAAGGGGCTGCTTGGCCCCTCCTCTCTCTCTTGCTCTCTACTCTTGCTCCTGCTCCCTTACCCTCTTCTCCCTCTCAACCCATTCCCTTCCCCACCTTTTCCTCTTGCTCATGACCGGTCTCTGCTTCTCTTCTCTTCTCTTCTCTTCTCTTCTCTTCTCTTCTCTTCTCTTCTCTTCTCTTCTCTTCTCTTCTCTTCTCTTCTTTGTTCCCCTCTCCTCCCCTTCCCCTTCCCCTCCCATTCTCCTCCCCTTCCCTTCCCTCCCCTTCCCCTCCTGTTTCCTCCCCCTCCCATTCTCCTCCCCTTCCCTTCCCCTCCCCTTCCCCTCCTGTTCCCTTCCCCTCCCCTTCCTCTCCCCCTCCTCTCCCCTTCCCCTCCCCTTCCCTTCCCCTTCTGTTCCCCTACCTCTCTTTCTCTGCATCTCTCCCAATTCCCCTCCCCATGCCCTGAATAAACTCCATCCTATTCTATACCACTGTGTCACTGGGACCTCAGGAGGGAAGGAATGCCTCAGCATGGGCCTGCAGAGGGTCCCCCTTCCCCCGCACCTTACTGCACAACATCAAGCATATTCCTTCTTCCTTATCGTTTTAAAAACACAACACACAGACTTTTCTAGAACACTTCTTCTTCTCCAGAATGCTACTGTGGATACTAAGCGTGTGTGTGTGTGTGTGTGTGTGTGTGTATGTGTGTGTAGCGTGTCTTGTGCTCTCCTGTGTCCACTTTTCTTCTCTTGCTGCCTCATGTCACATCTCCATGTCCACATCTCTCCTGTTCACACACTGTTCATGTCTACATATCTCCTGTTCACACACTGTTCATGTCCACATCTCTCCTGTTCACACACTGTTCATGTCTACATATCTCCTGTTCACACACTGTTCATGTCCACATCTCTCCTGTTCACACACTGTTCATGTCCACATCTCTCCTGTTCACACACTGTTCATGTCTACATATCTCCTGTTCACACACTGTTCATGTCCACATCTCTCCTGTTCACACACTGTTCATGTCCACATCTCTCCTGTTCACACACTGTTCATGTCCACATCTCTCCTGTTCACACACTGTTCATGTCCACATCTCTCCTGTTCACACACTGTTCATGTCCACATCTCTCCTGTTCACACACTGTTCATGTCTACATATCTCCTGTTCACACACTGTTCATGTCCACATCTCTCCTGTTCACACACTGTTCATGTCCACATCTCTCCTGTTCACACACTGTTCATGTCCACATCTCTCCTGTTCACACACTGTTCATGTCCACATCTCTCCTGTTCACACACTGTTCATGTCCACATCTCTCCTGTTCACACACTGTTCATGTCCACATCTCTCCTGTTCACGCACTGTTCATGTCCACATCTCTCCTGTTCACACACTGTTCATGTCCACATCTCTCCTGTTCACACACTGTTCATGTCTACATCTCTCCTGTTCACACACTGTTCATGTCCACATCTCTCCTGTTCACGCACTGTTCATGTCTACATATCTCCTGTTCACACACTGTTCATGTCCACATCTCTCCTGTTCACGCACTGTTCATGTCCACATCTCTCCTGTTCACGCACTGTTCATGTCCACATCTCTCCTGTTCACGCACTGTTCATGTCCACATCTCTCCTGTTCACACACTGTTCTATCTTGGCCTTGATGAATGTGGCTCTGTCTTCTGTCCTCGGCTGATCGCCCAGTGAGGTCCCCACTGGCTTGGACACAGGGTCACTGTGGCATGGGAAGGACACAGTGAGGGGAATCCACTGCACCACAAGTCAGACTTGCAGCTGCAGCCCTCAGTCACAGAGTCCTACCTTTTAGGTCTTGCTTCTCTGGACCCACCTCCTTTGCCGGCGTCCCATGCTCTGCTCATATGTGTCCATGGGCCTACTCAAACCACAGCTGTGGGTATCTCCAAACCAAGGAGTAGAAACAGAAGACCCACCTATCTGTGGGACAAGGTGACCTCCTCCTTTCCGAGATGTCACTGTCCCTTGCCAGGCAGCACCTTGTAATTCACATCTGGGGTGTTTTCTTACAGAAATGCCGAGTGGGCCAGTGAAAAGCTCATCTGGATCACAGCATAGGAACCACTTCCATCCTAACACCGTTGGTCAGATCTCTGCCCTGGGCTGTCTCCTCAGTATAGAGACTCCATGGGCTAGGATGGCCTGTCTTCTGGGAAGCTGCTTGCTAAGCTGCTAATCCACTGGGTCCTTGACACGAATGTGTCACCTCCTTCTTGGCAGACACCCAAGCACTGCTGAATTGTAAAACCACTTCCCAGCTGCTGTGTAGGGCCTTGTGAGTGTGGGGAGCCTCTTCAGAATCCAAGTTCTTAAATGGCTAAGCTAGGTTTTCATGGCGAGCTCAAGCCTTCTCCCAAGTTTGTTTCTTTTCCCTTCCCTCACTCGGGTGTGACTCAGACATCCATCCCCTTAAGTTCATCCCTGTCTGCACAGGCAACCTAGTGTCTACTGTGGTCATGTGACCGTCCTCTTAACACAGTAAGTTACAACCTGTCAGTGCAAGAAAGAGGCTCAAAGAGGCTCTTCTGGGGCTGGGTAAGCTAGTCTGCCCTGCTCGAGACGCGGGGTGTGGCTTCCCTACAGTGTAGAGCAGGCCTCCACCACACACAACAGTTTGTGCGGTCCCAGGCTCTGCTGTAGGATGAAGACAAATGGGTACCAGAGGTATCTGACTTCTGCTAGAGTGGGATATGCAGTTTTCTGAGGTACCATCACAGGTCTGTCTGTGAAGCACATCTCCCAGTTCCTGTTTCTAACGGTGCTGTCAACTGCCCTTCCACCAACCCCCTCAGGCAGAGAAGTCTGGCCTTTCTAGTGGCTCACACGAAATCCTAGCTTCCCTTTGTTTGATTCTTTATTTTCCCCCTCAGTCCAGATGCCCTGGATTCCTCTGGTGGAGGCCACCCCAGTCTCTGAAGTCTGGACTCCTCTGCCTGTTACTGCTGCTCTCAGCACCAGAGAAGGACTGGAAGCAGAGAGAGTGTCCTTTTGACTGTCTTCTGAGACCTAACCTAAGTCTCCCTGTCTTCAGACTGTCAAATCCTACATCAAGGAGGGCTGGGGCAGCGCCGCACCGATGGTTGGTGCCCAATCCTGGTTCCAGTGGAGGGCATGGGGTTGTATTTCTGAGAATCTTTCAGGCAACTCTGATGCAGCCATTCCCCCTCATCAGCACAACAGAAGGATTCAATGGTCCTCTCACCCCCAAGCTCAAAACCCCTGGTGAAGCTTCTGCTTTATGCAATGCAACAGGCCAAATTGGCTTGTCCCCAAAGAAGCCATGAGGAAGTTTGTTGATCTGAGCTATACTTCCATTCGGCATTATGGGTGGGCTGGGGTGTGAGGTGTTCTGGCAACATAGACCAACAGTGGTCTTCAGTGGTACTGCCAGGCTGGGAGTCTCACCTTCCATCCTCGGGGCACTGGGAAAGGATACAGCCATGAAACTCACACTTGCCCTGGGTCTCCGGCATAGCAGGTGTGAACCGCCCTGGATCAAGGCAAGATGCCCTTGGAAGCATCGGAATAATGCCTGTGCATTAAAAATAAATGAACATCACCCATCTGAAGACAGTTTGCAATAAAAATCATTTTTATAGCCATCAAGAGTTTGCCCTGATCCTACACCCCTCCCATCTCCCGCCCCAACGCTCCATTTGAAGTCTGTCCACCTGGAATTATTAGCTAAGGGGACTGTAGCAAGGGAAAGATGGATGGTGTAAGCAGATCTCGCTATCAGTGTTCAAAACCCCGTGCCAGCCCCACGGCACTCAGCGAGAGTTCCTTAATCACATCTGAGTGAAGGTTACCAAGCCTGAATTATTAGTTAACAACGTCTCTGCCCTGTAATGATTTCTCTGAGTAAATGGAACGTGAACATGGCTCCTAATCTCTGAAGCTATAGTGTGTGTGTTGACTTTCTCTCCTATAGTGGAAACAAACGAAAAACTGTTTGTTTGTCCCTGACCCCAGATCTCTGTGCAGTTGAGGGGCTGAGTCTGGGTGATGGCTGAGCTGGTAAAATGTTTGCACAGGATGACCTGTGTTCTATCACTGGCACCCATATGAAAGGCCAGGCATGGTGGTGTATGACTGTAGTCCGGATTCCTGGGGCTCATTAGCTAGCCTAGCCTAGTTAGTGACACCCCAGAGCCTAGTGAGAGACCCTGTGTCACAGAATAAGGTGACAGCTCCTGAAGAATGATAACCAGTGTTGGCTTGTGAAATCTACATACATCCACATGTGAACAGGCTTACATATCTATACATACATGTGCATTCACAAAAGAATACAGGGTCCTAAGGCATAGTAGAGTCTCCAAATACTCTCGCTCTCAGCTCACCTGTGTTGAAGAACTCCCTCAAACCAAGCATGTCTTTGTCCCAGAGAGCCCTCTGTGATACACCTTCAGGAGAGAAGCATGCCTTTCAGTGGCTGTCACTGTGTCACCTGTCACCAGAGCACTGTCCCAAAATAGCAACAAAGTCAACACCTCTCACTATCCAGAGCCCTAGCTCTGCCACCTGCTCAGCTCACTCACTTGGCAGTAAACGGCATTAAACCCTGGCTTAGTTACTTTGTATCACTGTGATAAGACACCATGACCAAGGCAACTTACAGGAGGAAGTGCTCATTTGGCATAGTGAGAAAGGTGGAATTTTGGTTTCTTAAAAACAACACAAAAAAACAAAAACAAAAACAAAAAACCCACAGAACTCTTATAAGAATATGTTTTCATTTTAATCGCGGGTGTGGGATATGGGGGATGGTGCTTCACAACAGCAGCTGGCTATGATTTGCCTCATGCTCTGGAGGGGGTGTGACTTTGGCAGCTGCAGATAGTTTCTGCGATTGTGCGGATGTTTGGAATTCTGGGGGATTTTTCAGGAGGAATACAGATGCTAGAGCCCCAGGTGGGGTGGGTCAGGGGGAGGGTTGCTGGTGGTCGCAGTTTATTAAGTAATCCTACAATAATAAGAAACAAGAAGAAATTAGATATCTCACACTGAAGATCAAAGTTGCTCCAAGGAACTGGATGCCCCTAATCAGCAGGAAGTAATGTAATGATAATGTCCACCCCTTTTCGTCCCGTCTTAATTTAAGGATCTCTTTCTTCTCTACCGTTTCTTTTTCTATCTTATCTAGTGTTTAGAAGGTTGAAAGGGTGGAAGAAAAAACCCACAAAGTAGCAAAAGACAGTTTGAGGGTTACAGTTTCAGGGAATGAGTTCATGAACACCATGGTGTCAGGCAGACAGGCATGATTCTGGAACAGTAGCAGAGAGCTCGCTCACACAAGCACATAGCCGAGAGAGAACTAGACTGGGGTTGGCTCTAGTCTTTTTAAACCTCAATGCCCATCCCCAGGGACACACCTCCTCCAACAAGTCACACCTCTTAGTACTTCCCAAACAACATTTTTTAAATCTTAATAATATGATTTATTAACCAAACAACCTCTATATAGATTAACTGAAAGTTGTGAGAAAGCACCCCTCAATACCCTATTTTCTTATGCCATTCTTTTTTTTTTCAAGTATTAGGAATTTATTAAAACCGGTCTCCAACAGCACAAAAATTAAATATTAAGGGATCTTATACTCTCATCCTGACCTATGTAGCAAAGAGAAATATCTTAAATAAGGGCTAGTACTTATTCAAATGCTTTAGTTTTCAATGTATGAGTCTACAGGGCCATTCTCATTTAAACCACCTCAGCTCCAAAGGGGAAGAAATGGCCTCTTTGTCAGTCATCTCATGGGGCCTGGTCTCAGGAATGCAAGCTCAGGAGAAGCAACAGGGCTGTGGATCCCTTAGCCTGTGACCTGGCTCTGACCCTGTTTTCTGCACTGCCCATCCTTATACCTGAAGCTTCCCCTGCTGGGAAGTCAGGCCTTCTGGACACACTGTGGGGCAGGGCTCTTCGGTAGCCTGAGTGACATAGTGGCAGATCAGCGTCAACACAGGAAGGTATACTGACACATGTGAAAAAGCCAACATGGTCCTTCATACTCCTAATCCCAGCACTTGGGAGGTAGAAACGGGAGGATCCACGGGGCTCAGTGGGCTACAAGCCTAGGAGAGACCTTGTCTCAGAAAAATAAAGAGAATGGTCTCTGAGAAATGCTACCTGAGGTTAACCTCTGGCTTCTACACACAGACATGCTCTCTCTCTCTCTCTCTCTCTCTCTCTCTCTCTCTCTCTCACACACACACACACACACACACACACAAACTTCTCACTTTGCCAGTGGCTTCCCCTCATCAAACCGAAGCATCTCTCCAGCACCAGACTGACCAGTGAGTGATGTGTTCTGAAATCTCATTTTGTGAGAAACCAGATAGATGCCTTGTCAGGGCAGCAGCCAGATGTCCAGAGCTTTGGGGAGATTCTTCTCTGGCATTCTCAGGGTTCCCTGATTGTCACCTGTGACATAACTCATCCAGAAGAGCGTGCCCTTGGCGTGGTTTCAGAAGGCAGAGGTAAGCTGCAAGCAGCTCATGCAAGCTCATCAGGAACCCCAGCCAGCTCCACCCCACCCCAGCTTGGAGGAATAGCTCACCCTCGGGGGCCACTGGACAAGAGACATGCTGCAGGCCCTGGACAGCTCACCAAGGCACGCGACAAAGAGCCAGGTTCCAGATCCACTCTCTGCTGGCTGAACAGCTGCTTGAGTGGAAGCTGCTCATTGCATCTCTCAGGTCAGAATGGGAAGTGCTGGCTTGTGCAAGTGTGCCCACCACACCACCCACCACACCACCGGGGCCGTGTGCAGAGCAGCTCTGTGCACAGGGCCTAGAACTTACCAAGCGCTCGGTAAAGCAGCCATTGTGGTCTAAGGAGACACTGCATGCTCCTGCATGTAACTTCCTGGCTTCGTGAAGGGCCCGCTGACTTATGACTTAGTCCCCGGGCTATCCGGGCTAGTGTACGCCCTAATTCTGAATCTGGAGTCCAGAACTTTCTCCTTCCTACCTTCAGCATCACCCCCTCCTCCTGCTCCTTCTGAACCAGATAACTCCCTCTGTCTGCACCTGCTTCACAGAGGCAGGGACAGAGAGCAAGGGCTACTCCAGATTCCAGTGGAGATGGCTCGGGGGCTCAGAAGGTGTTTATTAAAGCCAGGCTGCTGTGCTTTTGTGGTGCTCCACTGTGAGCTTGTCCAACACACCTGCTGATGAGATAGTGAAGAGCACAGAGAGGGGCCTGTGCTCTGCAGCTCCTGCCTGACCGCTCAGGCCAGTGTCATCTGGACCCAGGTGCTGGCTAGGGAGGTCCTGGCAGAGACAGAGACCCGTGGACACAGCTTGAGCTGATCAATATTTGCAATAGTTCAGGTGTCCTGCCCAACCAGGCCTCTGCTGTCACCAGCTCCGTGGACACCGCTGTGGAGAGCAGCTTCCTGTGTGAGATCTCCAGGCCCAGCTCAGGTATTTTTAGCCACTGTCAGCCAGGCCTCGGCAGTGAGGCTCAGCACAGATGTCAGGCAAGAACAGGGCCAGAACATTCCTGCACTCTGCTCCCTGCTCTGGGCCTCGCCTGTTCCCACGGCTAATTTAAAACTTTCCTGGCTACCCCTGTGACCTTTTGCCTCGTGACCTTTCCCCCAGAACACAGGCACAGGATCCTCCCAAGGAGTCTGGGAGTAGCCTAGCCTTAAAGCTTCTGATATTTCTATCGCTGGTCTGCAGTGTATCACGGGTTGGGACACAGGCTGCGTCCACGCAGACACGGCTGACCTTACAGGCCTGCAGAGTAGGTCACACACAGCCTGGAAGGCAAGAGTGCCCAGCAGAGATTCTCTGTTCTGTGTGCCCAGAGTCCTCAGCTCTTGCGTATTGTTGGCTTTTATTCCCTGTAGCTCCATAGATTCCTTCCCTAATCTGTGTGTAGATAGGTTATACCTTAAGGGATTCTGCTGCTGCTCTCCACCCTCAACGTATGGCAAAGCTGATGAGGTCTTAAAAACAGAAGGGCTGTGATGACTCAGAAAAGACCCTCAGGACACTGAGCCCTTCCTCTAACATTCCCTGCTGCAGGAGAAGCCCCTCCCTAAGGAGGATTAGTAACAGGAAAAATGTCTGAAAAAGTCATAATGAGTCATACTATTCATTATTTATCTAAATACGATATAATACACATAATTGTGTGAATAAATATACAAACATAGCTTAAATGAGTTTTTCATATCTGAACTGGTAAGCCTCCCTCAGAGAGTCAAAGGCTAGCTAATACTAACGTCTGTGGTTGATGCTGTGGCTGATGGGAGGGCCTTTTCCCTCAGCAGTGTGTAGCCACCTACAGCAGCCTACACTCCCATAACTAACCCCTTATCCATGTTCTTGCAAGTCACACCAATAAATCACCCACTCCCCAAGCTGCACCTGACAGAAGCAGTTCTTTTGGTCTGTTGTTTGTGCCCTGTCCAGGCTGGGCAGGGGTTTGTTTATGTCTCCCTCTTCAGGTGAAGTCATCAAATGTGTAGTCACAAGTCTCACACACACTACTTACCTCTAATGGTGACACATTTGGGCTAAATTTCAAATACAGGGGCCGAGGAAATGGCTCAGTGTGCAAAGCATTTGCTTCCTGAGTTCGGCTCCCTAGCATCCAGATGAAAACCGGCACAGCAGGGCCTATCTGCAATGCCAGAACTGTCTCAGGTGGCAGAGGTGAGCAGCAACGGGGACAAGTAGATCCCTGGGGCTTGGTGGCTACCTAGCGCAGCTGAAACTGCAGCACCCAGGTTCAGTGAGAAACCCCATCCCAAAGGACCGTAAGATGAAGGGTGTCTGTGGAAGACACTCAGGACTAACCTCTGACCTCTCACATGCGTGCACTCACCTGCACATGCCCATACGGACACAGAACACTCATACAACACACATGCAGTACAAAATAAGAATTATTTATTACGTGGTTGGATGGTTTGCCTGGACAAATGAATGGATGTGCTGTGTGTGTATGTGTGTGTGTGTATGTGTGTGTGTGTGTATGTGTGTGTGTGTGTGTGTGTGTGTGTGAGAGAGAGAGAGAGAGAGAGAGAGAGAGAGAGAGAGAAAGAGAGAGGTTTTTGGATGCTCTAGAACCTGCTGTGTAGACCAGACTGGCCTCAAACTCATCTGTCTCTCTGCCTTTCAAGTGCTGGATTAGAGGAGTGTACCACCACACCTGGACACACACACACACACACACATACATACATACATACATACATATATACACATATACACACACAGATACACAAACATACATACACACATACACCCATATATATACATACACACACATACATACACGCATACACACATATACACACATACATACATGCATACACATATACACACCACACACATACACATACACACATATACACATACACACACATATATACACACATGCACATAGATATAAATATTACACACATACACACACACATATATACACACAGATACACGCACATACATACACACATACCACACACATACATATGAACCAATTTAAAGCCCCAGCTCCCAAAGCTGACACTGTAAGCACTTATCCAGCCACATTCCCTGTACTGTTGGTCTGTAGAACACAAAGAAACATGTGTGATGGCCACATTCATGGTTGCTTTTCACAATCCGAGTCTCCATTAGCTCTGACAAGCAAACACAGGGGTAGACTTCATCTTTGGTGGTGAGGGGCCACATGGCAAGTCTTTAGTGTGTAGGTGGTCCCACCCAGCCACCCCAGGAAATAAGACAGTGACCAAGGGACCTCCTTATTTTTGCTGGTGTCAGGGGAAACATGGGAGTCCAAAGCAGGCACATCCTAACCCACTGCTGTCAGAGAGGGGAGCATTTCCAGGTTTGTGAGGCCCTGTGAGGCCCTGTCTGTTACAGCCACAGTGGTAGCTGCCCTAACTAGCTGGACTCAACAGCACTGACTTCTCTCCCCATAGCAAACAGACCTTCAAGGTTGTCCATTTAATTACAGTTTCTGGATTGTCCTGGAAGAGGCTTATCTGCCTGTCTTCTGATGAACTCAATGCTAGCCATCATTAAGGCCATTGGACAATCCATGCCACCAGTACCATCAGGCCTAACAGAGGACACAGCTCCTGAAATCTTGTTTGACAAACACCCTGGCAGACTCACTTTTCCAAATGAGGATAAAAGCTGCAGAGAAACAAACAAAAACAACAACAACAAAACAGAAACAGAGAGCAAAAGCAAGAGGCCTGGAGCCAAGGCAGTGGGAGCAACATGACCCTGTCCATACTGTCTCTGTGTTTTACCCATCTCTGCAGTCTTCTCCTCGCCAGCCACGCCTCTCAGCCCAAGCACACTGTCCGCACAACTACTCCTGGGCTGGCAGCCTCACGTGGAGTTCCATGTCCAGGCTCTCACCCCTGCTGTGGCTGTCCCTGCACCAGCTGGGCATGTGAACTTCCCATCCGTTCTTGGGGTCATGACCTCATGCACCTTTGCTCCAGCCTCCTGTGGGACACAGATGCCAGCCAACTACTGCTCCTTCATGTGACCCATTTAGTCAGCAAACTGGAGTGTCTCAGTAAGGCAGGGTCCTGGGGACCTGGCTCACAGCTCCTCATTCAGAGCTCTTGAGGTTTCCACAGAGAAGATGAGGATTAAAATTTGACAGATCAAGGGGAGCTTGTCTCCAAACACACACACTATCTATCTATCTATCTATCTATCTATCTATCTATCTATAGATATTGTGTGTGTATTTGTGTATGTATGTATGTATGTATGTATGTATAACTATAAATAAAGGAACTTTAGAAACTCAGGCTTGAATAGTGACCACTAAGGGACTGAGAGGCAGGGTGGTGTGTGGGAAACAGTCAGCCGCTTGCTAGAGGCTCTGCTTGGGCCATAGTTCATCCCAGTCTGTGAGGATGAAGATGCTTCTGTGCATGATGAAGTGGCAAAGGATGGATGTGTACAGGTGCTACCTACAAATACAAAGAGAATGGATGTTCACGTGGTGTCCTTGTCTGGGTATAATCTTGGAGAGCAATGGAGTAAGGGCCACAGGGTCTCTGCATTGTCTGAAACAATGCCACGTGAATTGTCAAGCCACAGTTACTCCCAGTTCTCCTGAAGGAGAAGAGGGTTGTAGGCAGGCCTGTCTCCACCCTGCACTCCGGCACTTACCACTCGGGTCCCAGCCTGAGTAATGGCCCAGCTGGGGAGGAAGCATCCTCACAGTGACTCTCACGCGGGTCCCCAGCCGCTGGGGTGGGGCACTGGTTTTATTTTCAGCTAAGTGTACTGAGCTTCAGATACTACTTTGATGGCAGATGTCCTTTGATAGACACAGCAGTCCCTGTTTTCAGCCCTTTCAATCCCCAAATTGCCCAGCTCTTGGTGGATACAGATTGCAGAGCTGTCCGCAGCAGCTCCATTAGCACAGCTGTGTGTCTTTCATTCCTGCTTGTCTCCTGGCCAACATTAGCCAAAGTCCCTGTCCCTCTCTTAGCATGGTGCTAAAAGCAGCCACTAATGTGCCCTACATCACGAATGTCCCCATGCTGCTTCCTGTTGCACTACTGTCCAGAACACAGGCGCTTTTTAAAAGACGGCCAAGGACCAGTGCTGTCCAGGCTGTGTTTCTGTAGAGCGAGGGTCACCAGCTCTCTCTCTCAGCACTTGAGTCCCTGCCACTTTGGGACACATCCATTAAGCCAACACCACAGGCTTAAGTTCTGCTACTCAGGGCCTATGTCACTCTGTTCTGTATTTTGTGTCTGCTAAGAATCAACTTGGTCCTCAGTGGTGTACATTACAAAGCAGCAATAGCTTAAATGAAGACTATTTAATTCTTCTTTCGAGTCTCAGAGCGGTGCAGGGATAAGATGGTGGGGGTGAGGGGTATGGGACCCTTGGGGTCAAGGATTTTCTCCCACCCATCCTGTGGCCATTGGAATCGATGCATGGACCATCACCCCAGCTCCAGCCATCCTGCACATTCCCTCAAGGAAGAGAAGACAGGGGACAGAGAACTTTTCTCCATCCTGCAAAGTACTTTCTGGAAGTGGCCTTCCTTTGTCAGAATGTAGTCACGTGTCTGCATCTGCCTGGAGGATGGGAAATGTTGCTGCATGGATGGACAACCCCTGCATGGTGGGGTTCTGGGTTATTTCCCTGAGCAAGAAGAGGTGGCCTGTGCTAGTATATTTAGGGGTGTCCGGCCTTCTGCAGCCTCCAGATGAAGAGCCTGAGGGCTTTTGAGTTAAGCCTCCAGAATCTTACTACTTTTTCCTTTATGGCAGAGGAGAGCAAGGCCAGGCAGGTTTGTGGACAATGGTATAGACAGGGGCTTTACAAAGCTCTCCCTCCACCCATACTGCTGCCCTGGCTCTTGGCCCCTGGCTGGTCACTGCCTCTCTTCATACGACACGAATGATGTCTCCCTGGCCGTTTGCTAAGTAAGGGTCTTTGTTGCATAGGTGCGTGTTTGCCTTTGTAGTTGCTCACTTGTGTTTCCGACCAGCTCTCGTTCTGCAGCCCAGACTGGCTTGAACCCCTGCTCCCAAAAGACCTCCCTCCAAAGGCTGGGACTGCAGAGGCTCTCCCCAACCATGACAGTAAAAGGAGAGTTTTCCAACTACAAGATCTTCTGCATGTTGCAAATCCTAAGAGCCAGCAAAGCACAAGCCTGAGTCAGGGAGTTCAGCAACTCGGGTTGTTGCACTGTGCAAAAATACATAGATTAATTTAATTAAATGAAGCTCATAATGAATTTTTAACACCAGTGACTACATCTGACTTTGGATTAGCAAGACATGTGGAAGCTAAGGTTCTTAATAAAAGCACATTTCCCTGAAAATATTTACCACTGTTGTCTTATTTTGCACTGTATTGCCGCTAGCAAGAACCAGTTTCATCCTCGAGGTCATAGGTTACCACTGGAGGCAGTGAGTGATTTTCAGGGAACCTTCTGGTGCCTACATCTATGATAGAAACCACCGCAAGGGTGTGGGTGGAACTGATCATTTCAGAGCTTGCTCTGTGGTGCTGGGCATTGAACCCAGGGCCACTCTGCCATGGAGTCACATCTCCAGCCCTCATTTTGAACATGACCCTGAGGGAAGAACCAGCCAGATGACATCCAGGAATGTCTCCTGCAGACATCAGCAGGGGAAAGGGACAGTATCCAACTGGCATCTCAACAGGGGAATTGGTGGCCTTCCATGTCACTCTTGTGAAGTTTCCATGAAGACAAAAGCAATGGATGTTAGAACCCCAAGGTTTTGGAAAAAATGACAATGATCTGGTGACACAGGGAGGTGGGGAACTGTCTTACAAATATCTAAGAAGGCTGGTGAGGTCAGTATTAAGAAATGTCTTATTAAGAATCTACACAATGTAATGCTTCGCTCTCCTTGTTAATCGCTGAATCTGCGTTCATGAATATAGCATGAGTGCTTTATTACTTTTGGAAACAATGCGCTGGAGGGTGTCTTGCAAGGCAAGAATTTGCAAATGTGTACCACAAGACCAGAGGAAAGCAGGATGAGCTACCGTTGGAGACTCACTCACTTTAAACCTCTCAGGAGCATCTGGTAACGTGTTTATCCTAGCACAGGGCATGCAGGCATCATAATGTGCTTGCTATGATCTGGAGTTTCCAAGGAGAATGCTTAAGGGAAGGTGCCAAGCTCCAGTTCCTCAGAAGAGCCTGCAGGCCAGTGTTGCTGTCTGTTGTAGCTATGAAACTCTGCTGTCAGAGCATCTTGGTGCCAGTAGCATGGCTGGGTGTCAATAAAACTTTATTTATAAGAACAGTCAATGGGCCAGATTCCTCCATTGTGATCATTTTCTTTCTCTTGGCTTACATCTAGAAAGACCTGATGACCATTTATTAACCCTATCCAACAACTAAGACTCAAAATATTTTTTGTTTTATTTTGTGTGTGCATGCATGATGTGTGTACACATCATACACATGCCATGGTGCACATGTTTAAGTCAGAGGACAAACTTTGTTGAGTCAGTACTTACTAACTACTCAGGCTTTTAAAAGGGTACATGTGCTTGTGTATACATTTTTAAAAGAATGCTCCCACCCTGTCCCACTCACCCCACTTCTACCATATAGTTTATAAGAATACCAGGTTGACAAAAAAATCCAGTAAAATGTTATAGTCTTGTTTAAACAAAAATCTAATCACAACATATTTCTTCAAAGTCTTGAAAATTCTTTTACTAGACTGATAAGAGGAAGTTAAATCATGGTGTGTTTTAGATTTTCAAAGCACGTTCTGTTTATATGATTTTAAGCTTAATTATTTTTTCTCAAAATAACATAGCTGGCTTAGCTAATCAAAGCGTGGAAAGGGACTGTTATCTTTTTTAAAAAAAAATCACTGAAAGTACTTATTACAAATACTCTAGGAAGCACTTTCCCGCCTATTAGCCTTCTCCACTTAAAATGAAGCAGACTGACAATTACAGAAATGTAAACAATCTTTTCAAAACCCATTTTCATTTCCTCCCAGAATCACTTTCTGTTAGCCAAGCAGCCAGGTGATCCATGGGTTGAATTTTCACTTACCATCTGAGCTGGGACATGGAAAGATGCAAAGAAAATATGATTCAACTTAACTTTTTCCAGAAAGTATGACAAATCCCATTTGTAAAGCACACAACCCACCATTCCACTTTGCCTTATCAAGACAGAGTTAGGATCCATAGTTGATCCTCATCCTAGGACCATGTCTTAGGTTCCTTCCTGCTGTTGTGATAAAACACAAAAGCATCTTGGAAGAGGAAGGGTTTATACTGGCTCAGTCCAGGGTACAGTCCATCACGGCAGGAAGTGGAGGTGGTAGGAGTCTAAACCAGCCAGTTACGTTCTTCTGAGATCAGGAAACAGAGAGTGATGCTTGGCTTGCTTTCTCCATGTACACAGTCCATGATCCTAGCCAGGGAATGGCATCACCCACAGCCTAGGGAATGGTGCTGCCCACAGTGGGCACCTCTTCCCATCTCTTTTAATGCAAACAAGATACCCCCCCCCCTGACATGCCAGGGGTACATTTCCTAGGTGTTTCACGGGTGATTGCAACAAACCACTGCAGACTAGGAAATGACTAAGGATAAAGAACAAAAGGAGAGGTCCATGAATAGTGATCGTTCTCCCAAACCATGACCCCTCATATACCTTTACAAAGGAACTCTTGATGTAGAACACATTGCTTCTGGTGGAGTAGATTTTGAGCCCGAGAAGCCCAGCAACTTGGGGGAGAGGTCCTGCTCCAAGAAGGTCAGAGAGCTGAGGGTCTCGGCTCCTTCACACTCTCCTTCCTCTCTGTAAACCTGAGGCAGGTAGCCAGTGTCACCTTCCAGAACATCGATACTCTGGAGCTTCTGTGGAAAAGCCAGGGAAGGAGACATTCACGGTTACAGACTCCCAGATAGCATCAGTGTTCTCTTGGCTGGAAAGTGTCTGATGTGTGCATGGGAGGAAGGTCTCAGCCCTACAGACTCAGCTACGGCAGCCAAGCTGAAGCAGGAGGTACTGTCTCCTCCTTCTTCACTATTTCAGCTATGATGGTGACCAGTCCAGGCGCTGATAGACTCCTCACCCAGGTCCTCTCACCCTTCTTGCTCCCTTGTGCACTAATCCTTGGCACACCCCTGAACCTCTCACATCCCGGACACTTCCTGCTTATCTCCACTTCCTGAATCTTCACTTGGGCCAGCGTCCTCTCTCTCTCCAACCTTACCATGTTTCTAGTTTGAGGACCCTTCCTAATGCACAGATGCCCTTCCAGTCTACCTGCCCTTCACTGTCTCGGAAAGGGTGGTCCCCACTCAGTGAGCCCTTAAACATCATTCTGTCTCCTCCGACCATATTCTGGTCTCCCACACACATGCACAAGCCACGGTGTCACACATTTCCTCATGACAGTGAAGAATGATCACTTTCAATCCGGGACACTTGATGTCATTATATCCAGAACTGAAGACTCTACCTCACCTTGCCTAGGCTGATACACGGGGACAGACACATGGACCTCATGCTAGACATCCCTGAGTGTGATTCCTCTTGCCTTCCAACCACCTTCTGCGCCAGAGTTCCTAAGCATCAGACCACAGAGGCTGACACGTGACCATCCTGGGGACAAACCCAAGCCTCAAACACTTGTTGAAAATAAAGTTTGGTTGCAACACAGCCAAGCTTCCAAGCCTACACATCAGCTGTGTGGCCTTGGCCACACATAGTTGCTGGGCTTGGCCCCCAAGTCCTAAAATATTTCCTATCTGGATCTTTACAGGAAGGTGGTTAACAGACAGACCACATGCGGTGATCCTAGAAGCTATTGGGATATATTTATCGCTACTTTAGTGAACATAAACATAACAAAATTATGTTTTATGTCCATAATTTCATGAACACCTTTGGTTAGCTCACAGTACCACCGAAAGTTAACCAAAGTGTATGCTGAATAATAGTGATTGGGTGGGGCATTCTTGGAAAGGGTGTGTGAAGGCCTGCATGTGTGAAGCTTTAGCATAGCACAGCTCAAACCACGGCATCCCCAGCAGTGCAGCTGTGTACAGAACCCTTGCATTGCTCCTGGCTCCCTACCCACTACTCCTCCACAGACACGATTCTGTCCTCTCTTCTCCAATGTCCAGCCACTACCTCAGGCCGTTTCCTCTCTCTACTTACTGCATTAGAGAATACAGGGAGTCAATTAATCAACTCCTGTTTGTAGTGGGTACCTGAATGACCTCATTTCCTGCCTTCTGGATATACGCAGTGGCTGAGTATGACCTAAGGATGAGGGGCATCAGGAGTAGTCTCTCACCTGGCCACACGGCCTCTGGTGATCCTCTCCTCTAGTCACATGTCCTTCGTTTCCTCCTAGGTGATAGGATCCCTCATGGATCTGAGATGCTGGACCCTCATCCCATTTGGAAGCTTCCTTCTGATGCCTCACAACTGTGATGTGAGCAAGAAGCGGGGGGGGGGGGGGGGGGGTCTTCCTATTAAGTCACTCTGACAGGAAGCAGGCCACTCTGAATCTTCCTCCCACTCTCCATACATCCCAGCCTTTCTCTGATCCCCATACTCTTGTCTGAACTCTGAATTTTTCAGCCTCTGACTTAATTGGATTCCCCCTCAAGCTCTTCAATAGCATGTCTTGGCCTTTAAATCCCTGGCAATAGTCAAATCCCAAGTAAGGCCAATCTTCCACCTGACTAGATCTGCCTTTCCACTCCACCTCTAAGGCTCTATGCACAGACCCACCCCTCACGTATAGGGCTTTAGGTATGCTGAGTCACTCGCTCCCTCTCCCCCTGGCCTCTGCTTCTCATCTCTAAGAGTGAGGGTCCCTGCTGCCAACTTCCTGTCTATAAACTCCAGCTCAATGTTCAGGGCCCAGACATCTCTCTGGATGCATTTCCTGGTTTTTTTTTTTTCATCCTGAGTCACTTAATAAGTGTTTAATGGGTAGGCAGGCAGGTGGAAAGATGGAGAGATGGGTAGAGTTATAGATGGATGGATGGATGGATGGATGGAAGGATGGGTAGTAGAGAGAAGGTTAGTAGAGAGATGGAGGGAGGGAGAAAGAAGAGGAGGAAGGGAAGGAAAAAGGTAAGGATGAAGGGACAGATATATGGAGTTATGTATATTTGTATGCCCAGAAGGATGAATGGATGGTGGGTGGGTGGATGATGGATGGATGGGTAAATTGATGGATGAGTGGACGGATGGGCCAATGGGTGGCTGGATGGGTTGATGGGTGAATGTATGGGTGGATGGATGGGTGGGTGGGTGAGTGAGTGGATGGGTAAATTGGTGGATGAGTGGATGGATGGGTGGATGGGTTGATGGGTGAATGTATGGGTGGATGGATGGGTGGGTGGGTGAATGTATGGGTGGATGGATTGGTGGGTGGGTGAGTGAGTGGATGGGTGGGTAGATGGATGGTGGAAAGCAAAGAGATGGAGGGGTGGAAGAGGAGCTTCAACCTATTATGCTGGTCATGAATCCAGTGGGCCTTTCTAAGCTGCCTTAGCTGACAGAGACTCCAGATACCTTGAATGGCGACAAGAGCAGTTGAAATGTGAAGGCTCAGAGAACAACATGAGAGGTAGGGTGAGGCCTGGGGAGGGGAAGCTGGGGGGGGGGGACCCACCCGATGCGCATGCTCCCCTACTGTCACTCCCCAACTACAGTCTCATCTGGTGGCCAGCTGCTCTCTAGTTCTCTCTGTGTCACAAGAGCCCTGGTCCCTCCACAGAGCAGAAACACAGCCTCCACTGCGCATGGAGTCATGTAGCCCACAGACCGGAGTGGATCCCACACACCTGCTGGGCCTGTTATCTGAGGGCTGTGGCCAGCACCCTACTGCCATCCAGTGCATCTCCCCATGGTAGAGAGGAAGAAGAGCTCTCTCAGCTGAGAGGCGAACTCCAGACCTGGCCCAGATGTTAGGAGTCCAGTCACATCCGTTGAGCAAAGCTAAATAGATAATTCATGACAGACTTGCTATGTGCAGAGCAAAACTGAATCAGCAGCAGGGGCTGAGCCTCAAGAACTCAACTTCAAACCCCCAAGGCTGGCGGCCAAGCAGCAGGGTTCTGCGCCCTGACTCAGCAATTCCAGCGTCCCCTAAGATCAATAATTCATCACAAACCACCAACTAAGTTTGAAGGCTCGCGAGGGAGAGAACTGCTCTTCTCATCTGAGCTTTAAGTTTCCCGTCTTTTCTCCTCACACCATGCAACTCGGGCCTTAAGTTGTACTGCACAGAGCTGCTTGTAGGCTTGGCATGGGAAAGGCGGAGGGGCTCCGCTCCTGGAATGCAACCTTCTCCTGCCTAGATGCATGGGGACCAGTAGCCCTGTCTGTGCTGCCTGCTGGTCAGCTCGGTATGTGCACACATGAAAATGGGTATCACACGGAATGGTCATGAGGTTGTGTGTGTCAGTGCATGGCTTCATGTGTGCACAGAATCTCTGGCAAGGGGGTGGAACTGTCCAACCGTCCTTCGTGGTTAGGAAGCCCAGGCCTCACTGATAGTGCTTCGTAGCCAGGTGTTCTGGTTTGGACTCTGATCTAGCCCCAGATCTCTTCCTCCTATCCCTCCCGCAAAAGAGGAGACAGTGGCCTATGACATTTCTGCCCTCATAGCTCAACAGTCTGAAAGGAGAGGTTGCCGGTTGCCTGTGCTAAGGCCCCAGCTCGTCCTCAGAGCTCGACAACACGGATCAGCTTCCCTGGCCTTTGGTTTTCAGGCCGACCTTTCTCCTGGGGCTTTGGTAACAAATGCATATTTCATTTTCCATTGATTATTCTCCTTGGACCTGAAGAGCTCTGAAGTGATGGATGTCAGGGGCGGGGCTATTAGAGGGGCTCTTGACTCTGATTGGACTCTGAGGACTCTGCCCTCGCCAATGGGAAATGATGGAATGAGGGAAGGCAGGTCCTGATTGGAAGAAGTGGGTTCTTGGGGCTGTGTCATTGCAGGCTCCTCCTACTGCTCCTCGCTTAGACCTGGAAGCCTTGAGTTGGGCCCCTTTGCTGTGCCATGATTCCCCACCACCATGATGTTCAAGTGTTCAAACCACAGGCTCACAGTAGTGGAGACAGCCAACATGGCTGAAGCCTCTGAAACAGAGTGAAAATATGCCTTTCCCTGCCTCCTCTCAGGTTTTCTTACTGTTGTTTGTTTTCCTGTCAGCTTTTTTTTCTTCTTCTTTTTTTTTATTTGCCAGAGATGAAAACGTGGCACATTGTAAGGATATAGGGTTCCCTCAAAGAAGTTCTATGTGACTGAGTAAGAGAAATGGAGAGAAACAGAGAGAGGGAAAGAGAAGAGAGAGAGAAATGGAGAGAGAAAGAGGGAAAGAGAAGAGAGAGTCAGAGACAGAGATATCATGGGTCCTCAAGGATCTTCCTCTCAGTGATCAGGGCCTGAGAAATGGTCTTCCAGCCCAGATCTGGACAGAAAATTCCCCCCTCAGGAGCCTGGTGGATCTGCTTTGCAGTGTATCACAGCAGCCACCAGGCACTGTGCACACTGCAGGACCCAGAGGCAGATACAGAGATGCAGTCCTACCAGGGGATAGTAGACAGATGCAGAGGAGCCAATACTGGGAGACCCTGGCAGAGGCCCTACACCTCTGTGACCCACACATAGTCATGCTCACTGCCCATGGTGTCCTGCAGTCTCGTCCCTTGTCCACTCTGGCTCCAGAGATGGTGATGCCAGGGCATTATGGGGGTTCATAAGACAAGATTCCATAAATTCAGCTCAGAGGCTCTGATCAGCACCCCAAGGCCTACAGCATCCTGAGACTGTACAAGACAGGGTCCTAGAACCTTAGATGAGAGGCTCTAATGAAGTTTGCAATAATACGTGTCTGTGGTAGAAGCCACCACACTATGATCTGGTGCTATGGCAGCCTTTGCTGACCTGTACCATGATTTTGGAGAGAGCATTTCCAGTCAGACTCAGAGCAGAGTGGAACAAACGAAGTGGTGACGGGCAGTGTAAGGGAGAAAAGGACACCTACCTGGCTCCATATCTCCTCCACCCTTCCTTCCATCAGCTGCAGGGGCCGTCTGGGCACCATGCGATCCAGGTAGACCTGCAAAATGAGCCAGCAGCCTCTAGCACGAGGAGCACTCTCCACACAGCTCCCTGAACCAGTCCTCAGCAGAGATTCAACACTGAGGTAGGATCAGACCAAAGACAAGGGCTCACACTCCCCTGTGTGCTGGAAGAGGGAAGGTCCCGCAGGGCCATTGCTGGACCTCACTGAGAGAGAGAGGCTCTTGCAGAGAAGGAGGCTGGAGTCTGCCCAGCATCAGCATCAGGGTCCTTTCCACAAACCCCATCCGTTGGGGGAATCTCTGTGTATGGCTGTGTTCCCTCAAATCCCTTCCTGTGATTCCCCTTGGCCTTGCTCATGGCCAGCACGGGTCATTTTCTGAGGTGGGCACACGGGTGCTCACTATGTTACCGCATCTATCTGCCCTAAGGGTTGTTCAAAGAGAAAGTGTACAATGGTAAGGAGTGGCTAAACACAAACCTGGTAGTTCCCCAGCTCAACCCCATGCCACATCCTATATGGAGGCTAGCCAGTTGCGGGAACATGGGTGTCAACAACTTTACTCTCAGTTCACACTGTGCATGTGGTAGGCTAGCACCGGAGAGTGACAGAAACATGAAGAGCCGTGAATGACATGAAGGGATAAGAGTCTTTCACCCAGCTGGAGCCAGAAAGGCCTCTTCGGGTAAGAACCGTAAGAAGGAAGTGAAAGGGCTAGAGGGTGAGGGCGTGGAGGGGAGGGGCCACAGAGGGTAAGAGGAGTGACACAGGTCAGGGCTGGGAGAGAAGGGGCAGGAGGTGGGAGGTGGGGCAGGGGCTACAGGGTGGGTATGGGTGGGTAGAGGCCACAAGGCAGGTGGGGAAGAGCTACACAGTAGGGTGGGTAGAGGGGCCACATGGCGAGGGTTGGAAGGAGGAAGCCACAGGGTAGGACAGGGGAGGGGGCCACAGGACGTGGGGGGGCACAGGAACACGCACATGCACGCACACATGCATACACATGTACACAGACACACATGCTGTGTGCATGCACACACAGGGGCATGCAGACAGACACACATGCACACAGACACACACATGTAAGCATACTCACAGATATGCACACACATGCATATACACATATGCACACACACATACATGCATACACATACACACACATGCACACATGGAAGGAGAGGAATGCAGGCTTTGTCTGTAACACAGAACCTCAGGGTCTAGCGTGGCCTTTTCTAATCCTGGTTGGACAGCCTGGCTTCTTCACAAAGACTAAAGTTGGTTTTGCCTTGAGCCAATGTAGCATCCTAACACCACACTACAGGAGTTTCTTCCATAGCCTGAACAGTGGCATCTCCTGACTTGGTACCTCTCTGGCCTCAGCCTCTGGCCCTGGGTCATATGATCTCATCATCACTGAATAGTACTTCACTTCCTCTTAGGTGTTTACTGATTATGTCAATGATGTTCTCTAACCTTACTTTTGCAATATAACCAAAGGTGGTCTTCATCATTTTGAACCCCATATGAGAGCCATGCCAATTGGCCTTACGAAACTTGAGTTAAGTTTTGAGTCTTGTGTCTAATGAATCGACAAGGACTTTCATTGGATGGCCAGAGATGTTCAAATACTGATGATACTCAGGATGATTCCAGGGACATACCAAACATTTCTTGATTCTTCAAAGAGCAATTCCCATCAAGGGGAGAACTAGATTTTAGGAAGTGTTCCTCTGCAACTTTACCATACTACTCAAGTGGTATCTGGTTTTATCAGACTCATTATTTGAACCCATCACTTCAGTTAATAAGTGTGAGTTATATCAATACCTCATCAAATAAGGGCTTTAAAGCTTCCTCTCATCTGCCTTATTTAGAATAGACAGTTGGTAGAATTTCATTGGAAAAGAAGGATTTGGCTACCAAGATGCTCAGAGAAGGGATCGATTGGATGATCTCTCCCATCCACCCTATCTCCAGCAGTCCGACATCTCAAAACTTCCACCAGTGTAAAGACAAACACAAATGCATCTGCTGAGATCAAGTAGGCAACCCAGTAGCCAAGAGGACACTGAAAGGACCCATGCCCATGTGACTTCCTGCGTGCTTAACTGCTTGTTCTGTGTGTGTGTGTGTGTGTGTGTGTGTGTGTGTGTGTGTGTGCGCGTGTGCATGTGTAGAGTGCTGTACATGTATGTCTCTGGTGCATGCATGTGTGTGCATGTATGTGGGAAGTCTTGAAACTGATGTCAGCTGTTTGGGCCACTCTATATTTATAGTGTTTTTAAAATGTGTTAGTAGTGTCCCTGTGTTCACATGTGCGTGTATGACTGTGACTGTTATCCTGTCTGTGCCACAGAGAGTGTGCAGAGGTCAGAGGTCAACTTCAAGTTGGTTCTTTGCCACCATCTCCCATGGATTCCTGGATGGAACTCCAGTCATCGGGCTGGGGCAGCAATCAGTTTACTGCTGAGCCATCTCACCGGCTCCCAACCTTCATTTTGTGAGACACAGTCCCTCAGTAAACCTTAAATACATATCAGTTTGGCTAGGACGACTGATCAACGAATGAGCTCCAAGGACACATCTATCTGCAAGGCCAACTCAGAACCTTATGCTTGCTGAGCACCTTACAGACTGAGGCGTCACCTGGCCCTGACTCAACCATTTCTAATTCATGTTCCATATTCAATAGTTGCGTATTGATTATATTTTGAACCTACCATTTCTCCCTTCCAAACCACTTATTTTAGTGGCTTTGAACAGGCAGTGCTTATGGTGACATGCATGTCTACTTACCGGCGTGGAACACAAGTTCCTTACTCCTCTTGGCTCAAAGAAGTTGCTGCAACCCTTAAATTTAAGAAAAAAAGAAATGTGGTTGATTTTATATAAATCAGAGGCAGAGGTAAAGACATGGGAATCCTTGAGATAACTCTGCTTTTCATTGCTGAAAGGCAGAGTGCGGAAGAGAGCACTGTAGGCTCTCATAGCAGAGAGTCCACACATGGGGACACTCACAGCAGAGAGTCTGCACACCGGGACACTCACAGCAGAGAGTCTGCACACGGGGACACTCACAGCAGAGAGTCCACACACATGGGGACACTCACAGCAGAGAGCCTGCACATGGGGACACTCACAGCAGAGAGTCTGCACACCGGGACACTCACAGCAGAGAGTCTGCACATGGGGACACTCACAGCAGAGAGTCCACACATGGGGACACTCACAGCAGAGAGTCTGCACACCGGGACACTCACAGCAGAGAGTCTGCACACAGGGACACTCACAGCAGAGAGTCTGCACACGGGGACACTCACAGCAGAGAGTCTGCACACCGGGACACTCACAGCAGAGAGTCTGCACACAGGGACACTCACAGCAGAGAGTCTGCACACGGGGACACTCACAGCAGAGAGTCCACACACATGGGGACACTCACAGCAGAGAGTCTGCACACGGGGACACTCACAGCAGAGAGTCTGCACACCGGGACACTCACAGCAGAGAGTCTGCACACCGGGACACTCACAGCAGAGAGTCTGCACACAGGGACACTCACAGCAGAGAGTCTGCACACAGGGACACTCACAGCAGAGAGTCTGCACACCGGGACACTCACAGCAGAGAGTCTGCACAGGGGGACACTCACAGCAGAGAGTCCACACATGGGGACACTCACAGCAGAGAGTCTGCATACAGGGACACTCACAGCAGAGAGTCTGCACACGGGGACACTCACAGCAGAGAGTCTGCACACCGGGACACTCACAGCAGAGAGTCTGCATACAGGGACACTCACAGCAGAGAGTCCACACATGGGGACACTCACAGCAGAGAGTCCACACCTGGGGACACTCACAGCTGAGAGTCTGCACACAGGGACACTCACAGCAGAGAGTCTGCACACCGGGACACTCACAGCAGAGAGTCTGCACACGGGGACACTCACAGCAGAGAGTCTGCACACGGGGACACTCACAGCAGAGAGTCTGCACACGGGGACACTCACAGCAGAGAGTCCACACATAGGGAGACTCACAGCAGAGAGTCTGCACAGGGGGACACTCACAGCAGAGAGTCCACACATAGGGAGACTCACAGCAGAGAGTCTGCATACGGGGACACTCACAGCAGAGAGTCTGCACACAGGGACACTCACAGCAGAGAGTCTGCACACGGGGACACTCATAGCAGAGAGCCTGCACACAGGGACACTCACAGCAGAGAGTCTGCACATGGGGACACTCACAGCAGAGAGTCCACACATGGACACTCACAGCAGAGAGTCTGCACACAGGGACACTCACAGCAGAGAGTCTGCACACGGGGACACTCACAGCAGAGAGTCTGCACACGGGGACACTCACAGCAGAGAGTCTGCACACGGGGACACTCACAGCAGAGAGTCTGCACACGGGGACACTCACAGCAGAGAGTCTGCACACAGGGACACTCACAGCAGAGAGCACACACACAGAGACACTCACAGCAGAGAGCCTGCACACGGGGACACTCACAGCAGAGAGTCTGCACACAGGGACACTCACAGCAGAGAGCCTGCACACAGGGACACTCACAGCAGAGAGCACACACACAGAGACACTCACAGCAGAGAGCCTGCACACAGGGACACTCACAGCAGAGAGTCTGCACACGGGGACACTCACAGCAGAGAGTCTGCACACAGGGACACTCACAGCAGAGAGTCTGCACACAGGGACACTCACAGCAGAGAGTCTGCACACAGGGACACTCACAGCAGAGAGCCTGCACACAGGGACACTCACAGCAGAGAGCACACACACAGAGACACTCACAGCAGAGAGCCTGCACACGGGGACACTCACAGCAGAGAGTCTGCACACAGGGACACTCACAGCAGAGAACCTGCACACAGGGACACTCACAGCAGAGAGCACACACACAGAGACACTCACAGCAGAGAGCCTGCACACGGGGACACTCACAGCAGAGAGTCTGCACACAGGGACACTCACAGCAGAGAGTCTGCACACAGGGACACTCACAGCAGAGAGTCTGCACACAGGGACACTCACAGCAGAGAGCCTGAACACGGGGACACTCACAGCAGAGAGCCTGCACACAGGGACACTCACAGCAGAGAGTCCACACATGGGGACACTCACAGCAGAGAGTCTGCACACAGGGACACTCACAGCAGAGAGTCTGCACACAGGGACACTCACAGCAGAGAGCCCGCACACAGGGACACTCACAGCAGAGAGTCTGCACACCGGGACACTCACAGCAGAGAGCCCACACACAGGGACACTCACAGCAGAGAGCCTGCACACAGGGACACTCACAGTAGAGAGCCTGCACACAGGGACACTCACAGCAGAGAGTCTGCACACGGGGACACTCACAGCAGAGAGCCCACACACAGGGACACTCACAGCAGAAAGCCTGCACACAGGGACACTCACAGCAGAGAGCACACACCAAGGGTCAAGTATGCAGCAACTCAGCAGCCAAGAGCACTCTGCAAGGACCAATGCCCATGTGACTTCCTGTGTGCTTAAGTGCTTGTTCTGTGTGTGTGTGTGTGTGTGTGTGTAGAGTGCTGTACATTTATGTCTCTGGTGCATCCATGAATGGTGCATGAGTGGGAAACAGGGTTCTGCTCGGCAGCAGTGGGATTGATCGCCAGCCAGACTGCTGTTAATCTTAGAGATTGAGCTCTGGTGCCCTCAGGTGAATATAATAAAATGCTTTTGTCTGTGGAAGAAGGGCTGAGATGTGCCATGTTTAATAAGAGCTATCAAACAAGCTGCATGTCTATGGGGTGGGGGTTATCATGGTAAGTGGGACCCTCCTGCCTCTGCCTTCCCAGAGTGGGGGTTACCAGAGGCCAACACACTTACTTGTTTGATGTGGGTTCTGAAGCTTGACCTCAGGTTCTCGTGGACAGCAAACAGTTTACCAATGAGGTCCCCCTCACCCTCACACAGTAGCCACCAATACAAGCTACAATCGTAAGAAATATTTTGGAATACACAGTTTTCCAAAGCTGCTCCTCCTCTTGGATTCTTATTGTGGAGGGGTTTGTTATAAATGCATTATGGGATCTTCTCGAAGGGCCCTTTCCCTCACAGGAACTGTCTGCCTGTCACTGGTGAGGTGACTGCAGCCAGGGGCAGACTTCTGTAACTCTCCAGAGTCCCCAGAGCAGAGGGTCTTGGTCTGGCCATGGCAGGATCACACCAAGGCCTTGGGAGAAACACTGGTTTCCCCTGGGTGGTGATTTCCTTCCAGCAGGGGGCCAGCCAACCCCTGTGATTCTGCACACCTCGCCAGCTCAGACTCTGAGGCAAGGGCAGCTGGGAAGGGAGAGGAATGGGGAAAGAAGATCTTCCTCCACAGGCATCTGAGATGTCTGCTGGTGTGAGACATGGAGTCCAGAGCTCCTGTGACTGACACAGGTCCCTAGTGTGAGTGAGCGCACGGGGTAGATCTGGAGAGTACACTGGCAAATGGCTTGGTTTAGATTTAAGAGACCTGACAGCAGGCCATGTTTGCATAAGATCTCTGTTGTGATTTGAATGAAAATGGCCCTGTTGGCTCACGGGGAGTGGCACGGGGAGTGGCACAGGGAGTGGCACTATTAAGAGGTGAAGCCCCCTTGGAATAGGAAATAAGTCACAGGCTTTTGAAGTCTCACATGCTCAAGTCAGGCTCAGTGTGTCTCTCTCTTCCTGCTGCCTGTTGACAACATAGAACTCTCAGCTGCCTGTCCAGCACCATGTCTGCCTGCATGCCATCATGCTTCCTGTCGGGTTGATAACAGACTAAACCTCCGAACTGTAAGCCGGCCCCAGTGAAATGTTTTCCCTTGTAAGAGTTGTCATGGTCATGGTCTCTTTGCAGCAATAAAATCCTAATTAAAACAACCTCTTTATTTTAATCTAGACTTGACAATCAGAAATAAAGCAACTTTTCAAAGAAAATCAAGCGTACACACACACTATAAAGGAAATGCAGCTGGCAGTGGAGCCCCACAGTGACTTGGAGATATGGCCTCCTTTGCAGCAGAGTCTAAAGCACTGACCTAGCAAATGAATTGATCTTGTTTTTCTATTGTTTTTTGTTTTGTTTTGTTTTTCGAGACAGGGTTTCTCTGTGTAGCCCTGGCTTTCCTGGATCTCACTCTGTAGACCAGGCTGGCCTTCGAGCTCAGAAATCCACCTGCCTCTACATCCCAAGTGCTGGGATTAAAGGCATGCACCACCATTGCCTGACTGCAATAAACAGATCTTAAGTGGCTCCTTAGCTTAGAGAAAATGTGAACAGAGGTTGCCCTAAACGTCACCATGAATGTGCTTATTTCAGACAGGACCCCAGGACGGAAACCCAGAGAGGCCAAAACTCCTCAGTTGTCTCCCCTATAAAGTAGGACATCCCTCGGGGGCAGGGGAGTGACTGAACCTGTCCTCCAGAGAGTCTGTGTTTGAACACTCAGTTCCCTGCTGGTGCTGCTGTCTGGGGAGGTCTTGTCTCCTTTAGGAAGGAGCTGGTGAGGAGGAAGTGTTTCACTGGGGGCGGGCATTGAGAGTTTACACTCTCACCCCATTTCCACTTCCTCCTGGGCTTCCTGTGTGCCATCAGGATGTGATTGCTCCTGCCTTTGCTGCTCGCTGCCATGTCTCTGTGATGGACTCCCCGTTTTGGAACCTGAAGTGCATGTGAGCCCTTCCTCTGTCAGTTGCTTTTGTTCATGGTGTTTTACCACAGAAAAGCAACTAGTCCACATCACCCCTTCCCCTCATCTAGAGTGAACTCACAGCACAGCTCAGGGTTGCCAAATGGGTCACACCTAGGTAATGCCCTGGGCTCCAGAAACTTCCAGACTAGAGAAGGTAAGAGAAAGCAATGCCAGCCCCATACATCATGGTTGTAATTATGGGCACAACTCCTCAACTAGCAGGGCTGAATAAACAGGGTAGGCTGAGACCCTGGTCATGCTATTAAGTTGGCAGCCCAGGCTCAATTTTTGGCTTTCAAAATGGGGAACAGCTACTACTTAGAGAAAGGAACACTGGCACATTTGTAAACAGTCCTAAACTATTCTGAACTGCACAGGGAGAAAAATCTTCCCTCTCTAGGTTCTTGTCAGGAAGCCTTATCACACGCAGGCCTGGGAAGCTGCCAGGGTGTTTCTCCTGTAGAACTAAAACCAGACAGAGGCAGAAGAGATGTGTTACCTTCGCCTCAGGCTTGGCACTGGCCACAGCTCTGTTGAAGGGCAGAGTGGGCATCTGGTCTTCCCCAGCTGGATGCATCTGTGAAAACCAGAGAAAGAAACATGACAGAGGTCAGAGTTACTGAGGGCAGTCATAAAACTCAGCAAGCAACCTGGGGGCGGGCTTTGAGAGTTTATACTCCCACTTCTACGCCACTCCTCGTGTTTCCTGTGTGCCATCAGCCTAACCTTACCTAAAACATATAACAGCAATGTCATCAGGGAGGAGGCATTTGCCCCCCACACCTAGATGGTGCATTTGCAAGAGGGGATGCTTTCCTGATTGTTATTTGCAGTGGCTGGTGGGGAGGCTGAACTTCCTACTGTGCAGAGTTTTACGTCAATCATATCAGAAGACCTCAGATCTCAAAAGTCACCCTCTCTTAAGGTACATGCAATGGTCCACAGGTTCACCCTGTCCTCACATGGCAGAAATCATCCCCAAGGGACTCCAACATTGACGGGTGCCTCAGTGGGGCCCACCAGCCTCCCCACAGGCAGGCAGGGGGCATCCACATGGTTCCAGAACTCATCTTAGCAGCCAAACGTGACAGCGTGGATGGATAGCATGTTAGATGGAGTCTTCCCCCAAAGAAGACAATATCCCTGGTGTAGGGACTGTGCTGGCTGGCATGGTCACATGAGATAGCAAGACAAATAGGCATGAACGTGTTGGAATGAGGTCAGCTGCCAGCATACATCCCATGCTTGTCAGTGCATGACACGACTTTGATTTAATTAACTGCGAAGTCCATTAGACTGCAGGGGAGTGGAAACACTGGCATCATTTTATATACAAAAACCCAGGGCCTGCAAGATAACCTAAGTGATGCTTACCGACGTGGAATTGAAACTGGGGTTGACTGGCTCTTGGCTCTCAGAGTACTAGAGTCTCTAGGACAGAGGACTTGGTTTCTAGCTGCTGTTGGGGGAGCTCGTGGAATCTATAGGGAGGGAGGCGTGGCAGGTGGAGGTGGGTCTCCGGGGCTCTTGAAGGTCACAGCAAGACTCTGGGTCTGGCCTGAGCTCTCATACAGTGAGAGTAGGCATTCCAGATGCTCCTGTCCCCATGCCCCCACTCACCCCAGGCCCCATTCCCTTCCTCACTCCAATGGCTTATATCTCCTGAACCATGAGTCAAGAAAATGGAAAAAAAAAATCATACAAACAACAGCCCGTCTCTGGTGTCCACAAAGAAAAAGTGTATGTCTAATGGCCAGAAAAGACAGAATTTCATTTTGACATTTTTGCTGTTTCTTAGATCAGCCACTTCTAGTTTCAGAGAAGAGAGACAGGGAGTTCATGACACGATCATGGACTATCTGACCCAGCCCAAAGTAGCTACGGGGATGAGACAAGGCTCCGCTTCAGCAGCAGCAGTTGGGAAGATCCAGCTATTGCTGGTCCTGACTTCATGAGACTGAGCTGTGGATTCTTGGGCCATCTCCTCCAATCTGTTACCTGGGGAGCTGACTCCATCGCTCCAGGCCACGGAAGAGAATGTGAGCCTGGGTAGCGCATGGCTGGCTCAGCTACAGGAAGTCAGGAGGACATAAGGCAGAACAGCCTTGTTCCTACCAAACCAGTGAGATCACTTCTCACCCTCTGTGTTGCAGGAGGATGGAGCAGAGGCTCCATCTCAGGATGACTGACCGCGGCAGAGAAGCCAACTCAGACCCCCTCACCAGGGAGCAACGCAGTGCCACCCAGAAAACCTCAACCCGGCAGAATCATTTCTCCTAATCTTGGTTTCTCAATCGAGCACTGGGCCAGATAATTCTGTGTTGGGTGATATTTGACTATAGCCCTAAACTGAGCCCACTAGAAGCCCATAGCACCTTCTAATCCCGCCCACCTAATGTGCCTCTAGGCATTGCCAAGTGTTCCCCCAGGGGCAAAATTTAGTGTGGCTGAGAAACACTGATGGAAAACACAAATGCATCTGCCTGTGCTGTGCAATTGGAAGAAATGCTTTCCTGTGTGTCACTCAAACGTGAATTAAGAGTAAGGAAACGAGGGTCTAGAGAGATGGCTCGGCCGTTACGCGCGCTGGCTGCTCTTCCAGAAGATGCAGGGTCAGTTCTCAGCGTTCTCATGGCAGCGCACGACCGTTACAATTCCTTACAACGCCCTCTCTGGCCTCTACAGGTAGTGCACATGCCTGGCGGACAGACATACATACAAACGCTCACACATACACATAAAACAAGGAACAACTCTATGACACCTGCGCTCTACGGATTTGTGCCACTGACACCGCTGCCATGTGACGCGTTGCTCTGCAGTCACTACCTGTGCTGAAAGGGCCTTGCTTTCCTCATTATACACAATCAGTGTCTGGTGGCCACTGTCACTTGGGATGAAGCTTCTGAGCCTCTTGGGTCCAAATATGCAGGAGCACCGCAGCAGGCAAAGGAGAGCAGCTATGATAAAACAGAAAGAATTGTGCAAACTCAGCTCTGCAGGGGGCTTCAAGGCGGCCAAGCTCCGTTCACTCCACTCAACGGCTACCTGACAGGGTCCGGTTCCATCTAAGCTATCTCAGCACTGCTCGGCTTAACGGCATGTGGGGGAATCAGACAGATGCCAACCCTTTTGTTGAATTCACTGCTTGATATTAACTGGCCAAGAATATTCTATTGTTTCTTGGACTAACCGGTGCCCTTATTAACCCAGGTATCCAGACGCCTGCGTACTGCTGTAACCATGGTCACTGCAAACATATGCTCGCTCACCTTTGGACCATGTCCCTCTGGGGGTTCCATTGTTTACATATTGCCTGCACATGGAAACTGAATTTTGGTTAATTAGTGTGTCTGACAACCTGTGACCTGAACAAGCCTGGAGTTCATCCTTCTCTCCCACCCATGCACAGCCTGTCTTGTTGCGCTACGGCCAGTGAAAGGGGCTGAGCTGCCTTCAGGAAGCACTTACTTGACAGAGCCATAAGTGCTGCACAGACTGGGGACAGGACCCACCACAGGAGCCCTGGATCTGAATGCTCCTCACATTCAGATCCACCGGGGCAGGAGCAGATCCTCACATGGACTGTCTGCTTCTGGGCGAGGCCCTGTCTGTCTGCTATGAAGAGTGGCACCAAGTAGTCCCCGGGCGGGAGGCTTCTCAGCACTATGAGTTCAGCAGATCGGCCTGCAAGAGCAGAAAGGCATGACTGGGCTCACCGGCCCCGAGTGTATCTCCTGGCCACCGTCCAGGGTCGAGGCTCCGAAAGTGGCACACGACAGAAAATCAGAAAAGCAAGGAGCAGGTAGGAAAGTAAAGAGGCCCTTTGCCCCAGGATCTGGATAGCCTTTCCTGTTGGACACCATTGATACATTCAAAATTGCCTACAACAAGGACAGCGTGTATTTTCCTAACCACACCTCAAATGAGGATACCAGATAAACTGTGGTAACCTGGGCCAAAATGGTCCATAGCTTTGAGTTTTTAGCACCCCTTATTCCTTAATATAAATAACACTCCTCATGAACCTACATTACAACTTTATTGATAGAAGAAATATCTGTAACCTTTAAACCTTACTGTAAATTATACTATCTAAACAAGCACCTTAGAAAAGTTCCAGGATCTCACCTACACGGCCACAGGATCCTACCCACACCTGACTAAACACAGGATTTTCCATACCCACACGACCCAACTTAGACCCACTGGATCCTACCTAGATCCATGGAATTCTGCCTATACTCAAAGGATCCTGCCTACACCCACAGGACCTAACCTATACCCACAGGATCCTGCCTACACCCATAGAAGCCAGTCTATACCCATAGAATCCTGCCTACACCCACAGGATCCTTGCATATACTCACAGAATCCAGTCTATACCCATAGAATCCAGTTTACACTCACAGGATCCTACCTACACCCACAGGATCCTACCTATACCCACAGGATCCTGCCTATCCCCATAAGATCCTGCCTATGCCCACAGGATCCTGCATACACCCACCGGATCCTGTCTACACCCATAGGATCCTGGCTTTGACTTATCTATGTTCCCTTAAGAACCCTCATCTTGTCAAGCTGGGCTAGGACAAAATCCGCCCTTTGGCCTGTCAGTCTCTCTAGCGGGGATAAATATACATTTCTTTACATCTTCCCCACAGAGTCGTGTGGCGACATGCTCTAGGACTCGCAGAGCACTGTTCACATTGTTACAGCCATGGCTGCTGTTCACTACAAGGACAAGGACCCAGATGAAAACTGGGAGAGAGAAGAGGACAGACAGACACCTGAGTGTGCAGTCATCTTCCTCCATGGTGACAAGAAAGCCAGGAGTGACAACAGACATGCAATACTCCGTTGAGGCAAGCTCACCCCAGCCCTCATGCCCAGAGTCCTTTCTGACCAGGCTGGTCTCCCACAAAATACACTCCATTCTTTAGGATCGCCAAGTGTACTTGAGACTGGATGGCTCAGTGTCCCCTACCCTACATCACACTTTGTTCCAGTCTGGGTTGGCCTCCGACCCATACAAACCTTCCCCCTGCTTTGTCCTCAGCATCCACGTCTCCTCCACATCTCCCTGGCCATCATCCAAAGCAAAAGTGAAGGGGTCAGCGTAGGGGTCCAGGTCTGCATCCTCTGCTTCTAACAGCAGGGGCCTGCTCCCAGCCAACTCACAGACCTCCAAGTGTCGGGAATGGGGCTGGAGAGTTGGAGCATTGTCGTTGACATCAGACAGGAAAAGCATCAGAGTCCCTGTGCCAGTCAGTGGGGGAAGGCCTTGGAGAGAACAGAACCCAAGCAATAGAAGAGGTTATGATATTAAAGAGAGTGGGTAAACACACACATACACACACATGCACACACACATGCACATATGCACATGCATATATGCATGCACACATACACACACATGCACTCGGACACATGCATGCACACACACACACACATACACACACGCATGCACACACAAGGGAGTATTGGGCAACAAAAATTGTTCCTGATGGGTTTTAAAAGAAGAGGTAGGGTGTAGAATCACATGTCCTGTCAGTCATGGTACATGCTGCAGTGGTGCTGGGAAGGAATGAATAGCTATCAAAGGGGAGCATGGGGGACCCCCAGGGAAGATGAGGTCAGCTCTGGCCTGCTGGGGACACTGCCTGTGATGACAGACTACACCATTTTATAAAGTGCACTGGGGAAAGCTGGGAAAAGGAACCGGGGCTGCTAAAACCACAGGAGGATCTCTCCTCACGATCAGCAGCTGTAAAACCAGACACAGAAACGCAGGACTCTGGCCCCAGGTAGAGACATGGCCATCAATCAGGCTGCCTGTTCATCACTGTTACCCACTAAAAGTTTTCTGGTGAAGAGCAAAGACCTCACAGACACTGGGAAGGGAAACACCCCTTGGGGAAGCCCCTGGTTTAGAGACCGTAGGAAAAGTATGAGGCCTGACTAACAGTGAAAGCTAGTGGTGGTCTCTCTGGCCCCTGGCCACTCTCCTCAGCCCGTAAGTTGCTTTCCTCTTCAGTGGGCCCTAAGGCCACTCACTGTCCCTCTCATTCCTTCAGGTGCCTGCTTTCCTCTATAACACACTCTCTTATCTCTGCACTCTGTGATATCATCTCTGAATTAGTCTGATGGACTGGGGACCCCACGGGAGGGCAGGATAGGACCATGGCAACAAATTTATGATCATTTAGAAATCAGCTTTTGTAATTAAAAATAGGTCAGGGGAATCATGAAGTCATCCATGACAGAATCATGGAACCCTGAGTGTTCCCCTTCCTGAAGGTAGGCTAGCATCTCGCTTCCCTAACATTCTGCCAGATGATTATGCAAATGGGCTGGGCAGGTTCACATCGCTTAGGCTTTCTTCTGCAGACTTTTCTAAGTGTGGTTTTTAATGTTACTTGAAAACGTTCACACACACAGCTTTCTATTTGGATGCGTTTAACTTCGGCCTTGTGGGAATATAGAGAAATGTGCTAGGACATGTTTTTAAAAATCACTCGTCCTGGTTTATGACAAATGCATTCCACTCAGTCACATTTGCTGGAGCTGACGAGCCATCCCAGGTATGGGAAACTGCTAAATATTTATCACACGTCGTTGGGCTTGACAAAGAGCTACTCATTATCTTACGGGCAGATGAGACGGGTGGGTGTGACTGCAGACTCCTGGCTGGCCTAATTGTCTCTGCTGAGTGAACACTGCCCCTCTTTTGGCAGTATCGGTCCCTGGTTTGCCATTATGGGAGTTATTATCAGAAATAATCTCTAGCATAGAGGCAAAGTGAAAACAACATTTATTTTATAATTTCCTCAGTGATGCTAAAAATGGCCTCCCTCAGGAGGCCAGAGCCAGCACTGTTCATTCCCAGCTTCACCTCAGCACTCACCATTGTCAACCGCATGGACGACGATTGTATAGAAGCTGTCATTCACATGAGGGGACTCCCGGTCTATTTGCCTCTTGGTGGTGACCACTCCTGATTTCTCATCCACAGTCACCCAATTTGCTGGATCATGAACCAGTTTGTAACTTGTAGAAAGAACACACACACATTTTTCTTTTAATGGTGAAGTTTTACCACAAGACAAATCATAGGCATGGTGGTACATGCTCATCATCCCAGCACTTGGGATATAGAGTCAAGCGACCATGAGTTCAAGACCATCTTTGGCTACAAAGAGACTTTAAGACCTTTCCTCAAAAAATATTCTTAATAACAAATAAAAATATATTATAGAACTTCTGTGATAGTTTGAATAAGAATGACCCTGTAGGCTTGGTCACCACAGAGTAGCACTACTTGAAAGGATTAGGAGGAAGTCTGTCGCTGGGAGTTTGAGGTTTCCAAAGCCCAAGCCAAGCCAAAGGAAAGGCTCTTGCTCTTCCTGCTGCCTGTGGATCTGGATGGAGAACTCTTGGCTACTTGTCCAGCTCTATGTGTGACTACATGTTTCCTGCTACCATGATAATGACTAAACCTCTGAAACTGCGAGCAAGACACGATTAAATGCTTTCCTTTTCAAGAGTTGCCGTGGTAATGGCATCTCTCCACAGCAATAGAAATGCTGACTAAGATAACTACAATTCCCATCACAAGTCATTTGGGGATCCAAAGACAGTTGAAATCCAAATGCTCACCCAAGTGCTTTGAGTTTGAAGGCTAAGGGATGACAGTGAAGACTCAACAATGTACCAAGTCTAGGATCACAAGAATACATGTCCTTCTCTAGGTGGTGTGCCTTGGGAAACACTTGGTGTGGGAGCAGAACCAGTCTTCAGGTATCAGTAGGTGGTGGCTTCCTGTTCACTACAGTGTACCACAGACACACAAATCTGACTCCTCTTGCAGTGTCTGCGTTGTAGCAGATTCCAAATGATTCCCTCACCTAAGTGAGGATCATTTTCCTACTCCTCACCTTGTGAACATGGAACCATTTTAAGCAATAGACAGAAGACTCTAGGATTTCTGGGAGTGGCTGCCATCAGATGATACCCACTGGAAGTGTGTCTGGTTGCTAACCACTATGCCTCTGGTGGGACCACATTACAGAATTCCTGTACTCAGCCAGCAGCAGCAGCAGCAAAGCTCAGGTAAAGAAAAGGGGACAGATACATATACCCAGAAGATGCTCCTACATGTAATAAGGACACATGCTCCACTATGTTCATAGCTGACTTATTTATAATAGCCAGAAGCTTGAAATAACCCAGATGTCCTTCAACAGAAGAATGGATACAGAAACTATGGTATATATACACAATGGAGTACTATTCAGCTATTAAAAACAATGAATTCATGAAATTCTTAGGCAAATAGATAGAACTAGAAAGTGTCATCCTGAACGAGTCACAAAAGAACGCACATGGTGTGCACTCACTAATAAGCGAATGTTAGTCCAAATGCTCAAAATAAACAAGTTAAGATTCACCCAGCACAGGAAGCTCAAGAAGAAAGAGGACTTAAGTGAGGGTGGTTTGGTTCTCCTGAGAAATGGAACATAATACTCACAGGAGCAATAAGGGAAACAAAGTATGGAGCAGAGACTGAAGTAAAGGCCACCAGCGACTGCCCTACCTGGAGATTCATCCTATAAATAGTAACCAAACCCCGACACTACTATGGACGACAAGAAGTGTATTCCAAAAGAAGCATGCCATAGTTGTCTCTGGAGGGACCTTTCCAGAGCCTTACAAATACAGAGGCAGATGCTAGCAGCCAATCATTGGACTGGGTGTGGGGTCCCCAATGGAGGAGCTGGAGGGTAGTCTGGAGGAGCTCAAGGGGTTTACAGCTCCATGGGAAGAACAATGATTTCAGCCACTCAGACACCCCAGGACTCCCAGGGACTGAACCATCAACCAAGGGGTACACATGGTTCCAGCCAAAATTGTGGCAGAGGAATGCCTTTTGGGCATCAGTGGGAGGAGTGGTCCTTGGTCAGGTGAAGGTTCAATAGATGCCCAACAAAGGGAAATTGAGGGGGTTGAGGTGGGAGTGGGTCAGGTGGAGGGGCATATACATGGAGGCAGGGGGTGGGAGGAGGGGTTGGGGGTCTTTGGGGAGGGGGGGAAATCAGGGAAGGTTTTACCATTGGCAATGTAAATGAAGATGATATTCAATAAAAGAAAGAAAGAAAGAAAGAAAGAAAGAAAGAAAGAAAGAAAGAAAGAAAGAAAGAAAGAAAGAAAGAAAGGGCCAGATAAGGGCAGCATCTCCATGGGCTTTGTCTTCCTCAACTGGGAAAATGCTTCTAACAGGGTTCACAATGATCCCCTCTTGATAGCCAATGGGCCATAGCTTTTTTCTCATCCACAACTTTACCAGTTAGAGAAGGTTCCAGTAGTTCCTGTGGTGTTATAATGTTCACAAGCCAAGGGCAGAAACTCAAAAGTTCAAACACAGATTATCTTAGCCTGAAAATGCCCTTAAGGCAAATGTGGTCATTAAAAAGTAACTAACCACAACCAATGTACAATAGACAGTACAAGGTAAAACTCTACTCTCTGGACACATCTACCATGCCATAGAAGACACCCAAGCCAACACCCTGCCTGACACCATGCTATAGGATGTCCTGGAGACTTGAAAAGGGAACTAACTGGGAAGGGACCCAGGGAGCTGATGTTTGATGATCACAGAGCTTCCTTCTGGAAACAAAAGATGTTCTGGGTGGTGTGTGAATGCATTTGGTGCCACAGACTGAACTCTTACAGTCAAAAATATTTGGCTATTAAATATATCACTTAAAATATTAAGAATTAGCAAAATTGTTTACCTAGAAGCTATGACATCTGGAAAGAGAGACAAGAAATATAACTCGGATTTATACATACACACACCCATACTATACATATATATAGGCTATGAAAGGAAATAAGTGGGGAGGCTCCAGGAGGGAGCTGCAGGTGAGGGTGTGACTGCGTTGGGCTAATGCATGGGAATGGAAGTTAGGCCAACCTAGCCAGGAGCTGCAGAATGAGTTGGATTCACCCAGCCAATGGGGATTCACCTATGTTTTTACTCTTTGGACTGAACCAGTCTTAGCAACACTCTGCAGCAGCCATGGCCAATAGTCCCCGCCCTGCCCGTCAGAGCCAGCCACACTTCCTGCTCCTCTGTGCCCACCTTATCTGGCTGCCAGTCCTGTCTGGGTCTGTGGCATTGAAATATCCCAGCTGGATGGCAGGCCAGGCTCCATCCTCCTCACTGACGATGAAGCTCCTAGGGTGAAAGGCTGGCGGGTCATTGGTGTCCAGCACCTGCACGCTCACCGTGGTGCTGGCCATCGCCTTCCTCAACGGCTGCAGTTGGCCCTCTTTACAAAGGAAGAGCTGCTCCTGGTTCTCCACAACAATGATGAGGCTGTGGGCTACTTGGGTTTCATAATCCAAAGGCTGCCAAGGTAAGAGGGGGCTTGATTAGTACCCACTGCTCCCCTGGCTGGAGGAAGCTCCACAGAGTCATCAGGAATCCAACAGAGGGTGGACATGATCAAAAGCCGGTCTTCAGATCCCTTTCAAATCACTTATGGGGCTCACTCTCTCCTCCTCCTCTCCTGGCTGCACAGAGCCCCCATCCATCAGACAGTGATGAAAAATGCAACAAAAACCAGAACTCATGAAACATTTAAGTGTTAACCACACCACAGGAAAAAAAAAATCAGAGGAACTTCGAGAAATATAGATGCTAATGATCATAGTTACTCAGGGTACAAAGTGGGCAGGGACATGGAAGGGCTGACAGAGTCAGGAGGTTTGAAGAACTTTGAGGTGTGTGTGTGTGTGTGTGTGTGTGTGTGTGTGTGTGTGTGTGTGTGCATAATCCAGACACCCAGTTTCCCAAGGAAGGCAGGGAAGGGGCTTGGAGTCAGCAGGGCCAAAGCTGCTTTCTCTTTGATGAGTCTTCTGTATTTAACTCATTGCTATTCTGTGGCCAAGAACTGCTTACTTTTGGTAATTTTTCTCTTCTTTTAACTCTTTGCCATTCTAAAACCAAAAGAATGTTGACTTCCTGTAGTTTGATTCCAGCTGATAATTGCAGGGGAAATAGTAAAAACAAACAAACAAACAAAACAAAACAAAACAAAAAAAAGACCTAAGTTTTTCTCTGGCTCAAAGGCCCCTCCATGGCCAGGTAAGAGGCTTGGGGCTCATTAACTCTTTATAAGCCAGAGAGAAAAGAAGTGAAAGAAAAGATAATTCAAGATTCAAGCACATACACACACACATACACTCACACACACACACACACACAAAGACACACACAGACACAGACACACAGACACACACACTTTGATTTGGCTAGGCCTGACCACCTGTCTCAACAACTCCACAAGTGCTAATGCATATTTAACATATATACCTACCTATACACAGATGTTTATACATACATATAGGCAGACATACATATACATATATACATTTCGTAGATGGGGCTGAGCCCCCAGTCACATTTTATTTTTTATCTTTGGCAATTTAGTCCTTCTTAGACAAAAGTTCTTCATAAAATTACCTCACAGATGAAATGTTGTGCAGAAGGAGAGTTGCAGAAAGATGTGGATATTAAGTTCAAAGCAGTGTTTTGTTCTATAAGCTCATTATAAGTTCAAAGCAACAGTTTCACATGGCCTTGCTTAATCATAGTGAACACGTATGGCTTAATCCTTGAACTTAACCTAAAATGAATGTTTTTTTCTTGATCACAAATTTGTTCCAAGTCTGCTTTATTATCCTAGTGCAATTATCCCGTGACACATGAAGGTTTTCAGAACTCTATTTGTAACTTTATTCTATGGGGGGGATTACTTGTATCAATTTAAGAGTTTATAAAATCATTATTAGGAATCGTGAAATCATCGAATCATCTATACAGCATTATTACAGGAGAGTACATTTTCATGTTGATCTGCAGGAAATTTGCCCAATAGGGTGGCCTAAGGGCCAGGAATCATCAGTCTCTGTAATAGTGGTGGAAAAGGCTTGTCAGCAGCAAAAGCAAATGGGATGAAGTATTTGTTGAGCTTGCATCTCACAGTTCACCCATTGAAGGCCACTCAAGAATGACAGATCATCTCCAGAAAAGATGCTTGCATGTCTTAGCCTTTGCTAGATGACTTCTGACAAATAACTCAGTGGCGGGTGACTCTGCAGAAGGCTGCCAGGGACCTTGCCATGCACAGTGTGTGGACTGTCACTCCTTGAAATTTCCTGAATCTTGTTCAGCTAACAGGCAGAATCTTGACTCTGCGCAGATATAATGACTCCAGTTGGCCCTTCCAATTGACTTGCTGTTCTGTGAAAAGCACTGGCCATCCTTAGGTCTCCTTGAAAGCCACATAGACCAAGAACATTGGAGTCTGCCTGTCCTGTCAGAATCCACTCTCTCAACTATGCGTCTGATCTTCAATGTCCTCACCTATAAAATATGGCAAGCGTATTTTCCTCCAGGCCCAGATACTCCACTGCATATAGTAGACAGATCCTTGTGCTCATCACACATGACAACCCACACAAATGCCCCAGTGTTTGCACTTCAGACGTAAAATGATTTAAACCCAGGAGATCAAAAGAACTTTTAGTTGGAGAAGCATGTTTAAAGGAAATGGGAATGTGGCCCAAGCAATACTGCCCTTGCCTTGCACACACAAGGTACCGTGCTTGATCCACAGCACCACGTAAAGCAAGCATGGGAGTGCACACCCACAATCCCAGCACTCCAGAGTTAGAGACAAGACCAGGAATTCAAGGGAATACTCTACTACATAGTGGGTTCAAGGCCATTCTGCCATACTCGAAACCCTTTACCAAGAAAATAAATAAAATTTTAAGTTTACTTTCATTGAATCAGAAAAAAAAAAAAACCCACCACATCCAGCCTCCAGGGCTCATGTGAACATAGTAAATTTTATTTCCAAGAGCAGTATCAAAGAATCAAATAAGATTTTAAAAAGTTGGCTATTATCACTTCTTTAGGAGGAGCCCTGGCCTCTAGACAAAGGGCTCATCTGCCCCTGCATTCTTCTAAGGGTTGCACAGGGTACAATAAGCGCTGTGAGTGATAAACACAGTGAGTGTTTAACAGCTACCAGTCCCTCAGGAATTATGACTTGTCCTCCAGACAGGGACCACAACACCGGCCACCACCAGGTCTTGACTTTACCTTGATAATACTTAACAACCCTTGGTTGGTCTCAGGGTCAGTCATGATGTCAAAATGCCCCTCCTCGTTGCCATCACTTATGTTGAATTGCGTTCTCCATGCTGGTGTAAATGGAGAGTCTCCATCTTGGACAGGGAGATACAACAAGCCCCGTTCGATTTGACCTTCAGAAATCTGAATCTCATACTGGAAGAAACAATCATCATTTCCATGTCACGGGCACAGAGACAACATGGAGAAGGAACGCAGGAAGGGAGAGGTGGAAGAGAACAGGAAACTGAAGGAGGAGGGCAGGAAGCAAGAGGAGGAATGCGGGAAGTGAGAGGAGGAGGACAGGAAGTGAAGGAAGAGAGCAGGAAAAGAGAAGAGGGAGAGGTGGGTCCTCAGGAAGAAGCCAGCAGCCTTCAGGCACTTGGCATTCATCTACTTATAGTAGAAAATACCATTGACTCAGGAGCAGAATCCTTCCTACAAATGGCGTTACAACTGGTGCTCCCTGAGACTCTGTGTCTACCTCTGGGTGATTTTAAAGACACTCAGTGCATTATTGTGCTGAGAATTTTCAAGATGCAATACACATCTAAGCCCATGAGCTTTAAGTATCCTAGCTCTTCCCCAACAGGGGAGAGATTTGTTTGGATCAAGGTGACCCTCTTTCCAGCACACGTGGTTCCTTGAAATGGCTTGGTTTTCAATAATTTTTTAGTGGTATGTCTCTGAGCAAGCACAGCAGGATGGTGATGTATTTTTTTTTCCAGGCTTACATTTGAGCACATAGATTTGTCCTAAGCCAGGGGAAGATTCTGATACAAGGTTTAGCTGTAAGATTATTTTACCGTTCGTATAAACTCCTGGATGAGACACTTTCATCTGAAAACATTCCACGTTGGTTTATGTAATTAAAAATTTTAAATGACACATTTTAAAAATTAATTGTTTGAATCATTAATGCAACAGTTACTAAGTGCTGGCAAAAAATAAAATTAATAATGATAATAACTATCTCCCAGGCCAGGAGCTGACAATGGATGCATGGGGGTTGAGGGGAAAGGGATTAGGCAGAAACTAGAATAAATGAATTCATTAAATAGAACAAGATGAAGAAGATGAAAGAACCAGAGGCTTGGAGCACCCAGGAGGGATGCAGGGTGTTTACTGGGTCACCAAGGGAAACCCCTCTCAGAATCACTGTTTGTGTGCATGCCCATACACTTTCATGAGCCCCCAAAAGGTGACTTAGGAGTCAGTTCTCTCCTTCTATCTGCATTCCAGGGGCGTCAGGGTGGCAGCAAGTTCTTTTGCCCACTGAGTCATCCTGAAGGTTCCAACCTTGCTTGTTTGAGATGGGACCCATTGAGACCTATGGCTCACCAGCTAGGCAAAGATGGCCGCCAACCAGACCCCATGCATCCTCTATTTGTCCTCAGTGGATACCACCATGTCCAGAGTTTTATATGGGTGTCATTCTCAGGTCCTCACACTCAGGCAGCGAGTACTTTACAGGCAGGACTCTGTCGAGCTCCAGGTAGACTCCTTGGTTCCAGTTTAGGTCACTCTGGAAAATTGTATGTATCTTGCTCATGACCCAGTAGAAGTACCTAAGCCTAGGACTCGGGGACCTTTTGTGAGAGGCCCGGGAGCTCATGCAGCCTATGACTTACCCGGTCTTTCGTAAATGTGGGCATGTGGTTGTTGCTGTCTTCCACACTGATGTGAATGGTGGCAGTGGATGACAGGGACGGCTCTCCACAATCGCTTGCTCTGATGATCAGTGTGAACTGAGGAACAGTCTACTAGGGAGGAAAAGGAATGCTAAGCCTCACAAACACAGGAAAGGGGGACATTAATAAGGATATTTCCTTCTAGCAATTTCCATAGCAAGAGTTAAACGCAGACGATTCCCAACAGTGTGCGGGGCCCACCAGAGGTCAACCCTGGGCATTGTCTGCTTTGTTTTCAATTCTCTCTCTCTCTCTCTCTCTCTCTCTCTCTCTCTCTCTCTCTCTCTCTGAGCCTGGAGCTCACCGGTTTGGCCAGCCTGCTTGGCAGGGGACACTCTAGATATGTGGCTGTCTCTGCCTCTGTAGCTCTGGGACAACAGGAACTCTGCTAGAGTACTCAGATGTTGTTTACAGGTTCTCCTCAGCTGGAGCCTGGGTCTGCCTGCTAGTGTAGCAAGCACTCTGTCAGCAGTTAGCTCACCGGCCCTGGTGCTTTTAAAATGATAAAAATCTACATAACCTCATAATGTAAGCATCCCGAGAGTCGCACTTCCCCGCTGATGAGATCAATCCGAAAGCCACTTTCTCTCAGTAATGGCGTTTGAGAGACGAGGAAATAAAGGACTTGAGAGTTTGGAGTGTTTTCTTGGTCCAAATCGACCGTTAACAACTGAAAAATAGGTTGACCTAGAAAGAAGTTTTTTGAGAATGTTATTGGTGGCTAAAGGCAGTTTGTCAAAGTAGAAAGAGGGAAATGTCTTTGCCAAATGCCATCGGGGCACACACCAGAATGAATGAGATATTTAAATGAGAATCCATCATAGAGACTCACAATACAAGACACAGGTGGATATTAAACCAAGGCTAAACTTCAAAGAGCCTTCCTGTCGTGATTGCCATCGCAGAAGAGTACAGGACAAAACTGACAGATGAAGAAGTTTTTTAAATGTATAGAAAAAAATACACAGACAAAATGTAAAAGTAAATAATGAACCAAATAATATATTTGAAATTCATGTGGCAAGTTTGTGCTCTTCATGTAGACAGAGGAGGCTGTGACCAAGAAGGAAGTGGCATTCATATTAACAGAAAATATAAACAGAAAATGGCACAACAAATAAATGATTACAAAAAAAAGGCTGAGGAAGTGTATGAAGGTGTTATCCATAATAGGAAAAAATGTGCAGATGCACAGACAGCGCTTCCCACATGGTCATTGTGACCCTAGGGTCGGTCATTGCTGCCGAATGGATACGTGACCCTCTCCAGTTCTGGCCTGTTTGCAGCATCCACCTTTCTTCCCCAGAGCTTAGACCTCATGAATGATGCCTGACTGCAGCACAGCTTACCTTGAGTATGTTTCTCAAATGCACTTTACAAACATACTTTTTAGAAGGCATCAACAAAACAGCAGTAGGAGACTGAGGAGATACCTCAGAGATTGTCCACAAAAAACAAACAAACAAACAAACAAACAAACACAAACCTCATGTACAAAATGTGCGGAGAAGTGCTGTAGGTGACCTATTCCTCTTTATTCTATGTCTGTGTGATGGGGTCATGCATGCCACAGGACAAGGGGGAGATGAAAGAACAGCTTCCTGGAGATTGTTCTCTCCCTCCTCCTCTATTCCGGCGCTGGGACCTCTGGTTTTAGCAACACGTCACCATTGGAGCCATTTCACTGACCCCCCCCCAAAAGTTCTTCAACAAAAAGGAAATACACATATACAGAAAAAAACATGGTATCTATAAATGTTTAAGTATTAATACATTTGTATTTTCTGCTGTCATGAATAGTACCTATGTGAACATTCATCTATAAAACCTGATAAAGCATGAGCACATGCAACACAAATTTTATGAAATCATGCATAAAAAACACAAAGGAAAAAAATACTGCAACTTTAAAAGCTTCTGGAAATGCTCTCTATCGCCATATTTTTAGTTCTTGAAGCATTCCAAAGACTACAATACTAAACATGGCTTTAGTTATAAACATAGGTTCTCCTTCTAGAAACATTAGCTTGGCATGTAGAGACTTAGTTTCTGAAGCCCAGATGCTAGTCACCTTCCTGCCATTCTACAGATAGGCAAAGCTTCTTGTGAGCCTCCCACAGCTCCACCTCTGCCCCTCCAGGTGTGGCTGGGTGCTAGGCTGCATTTACACATCAGCTCTTCAGATGGCCACAGCTTGGAAGGGCCAACCACAAAATGAAGCCTGCAGAGTGAAGACTTCTGTGGTTCTGGACCTGCAACCTTTGAAACGTGAGTCCTGAAAAGTCTTCCTGGGTGACGGAGGATCAAAGTCCTCATCAATATCAAAGCAGGGAGGTAAAAAATAAATAAATAAGCCATCCAGGGCAAAGACAGGAGTGCACACACAGTACCACACATCCCAACACACCTGCGGCTTGGCTCTCTTTCACACTGACGTTAAATTCCTTCTCAGGGAATTGGGGTGCATGATCATTCACATCTCTGATTCTAATGTTGAAAATCAGGGATTCATCCACAACTTTCCCTGTGGATCGATCTACAGCATCAAAGTAAACCTGGGAAGCAGAAAACAGTGAACAGTGTGGTTGTGTCTACCTGAAGACTCTGGGAGCTACTAACGCAAAGATGTGTGGTGCAGTTCCAAGGTAGGAACTACGTCGGCACCTTGTACCACGTTGCCCCAGGGACCAAACACAGGCTCCTGAAGACCAGATGCAAACAGGTTTGGGGAAACTCCTCATTGGTTATCAAGGTCAAACTTGATTTCTCCATTTGGATGGAGGTGTTGGGGAGCTGTTTCTACAACTTTTCAGTGTTCTCTGGATAAAGGAAGACACAGTGACTATTACTGAGCCTTAAGAATAGTAGCCATGTATGGGTTTGGGGGAGGGGAATGCCCAGAGGACCCAGCACAGTCATTGACACATTAAGTTAATAGAAGTTCACTAGTTCACTCGCAAGCCTCTCTAGAGGGTCTGAGATTCCTCCCTTCCCAGAGGCATCGAACAAGTAAGTTAAGCTTGTGTGTTAAGAACCCTTGGGAAAGCTGAGCAAATTAGCCCAGACAGAAGTAAAATAACAAAGATTGGAGAAGATTAACCATGATGCCAAACAGCTGTCATGGAACTGACGCTAATCATTTAAATGACTGATCAAATTAACAAGGCTCTAGAAAAACTGATGAGGGGCAAGGGGTACAGAGAAAGGACAAGGCTAAAAGAGGGTGTCAAGATCACAAATGTAAGAAGAGACATTACTACAGATCTTACCTTTGAAAGAAAGACATAAACCCTTTCTTCCCTCAGTTGCTTCTTGTCAGAGCGCTTTGTCACTGCATCAGAAATGAAACCAGAACACACACACACATGCATGCATGCATTTTTACACACATGCACATAACGCATATGCACATGTACTTACAGTGCGATAACACATGTACATACATACACACACATGCAGATACATATGCACACACATATGCCCATAGGTTTTTTTTTAAAGAAAACATCCTAAAGGGGCTATAAACTGTAGGAGTGTAGCTCCATTATAGCCTGTCAATGGCAAATGTGTATAGATAATAGAAACTTGTGGTTCTCAATAAATGAGTGGGGAGTGTGTAGAGCCTAGGGCACTCTGGAGCAGGGAAGCTACTCTGCAGGAGGCTGTGATGAGGGCTCTTTATCAGCCCGTGCGATGCAAAACACCAAGAGTGCATCTGGACAGGAAGTAGGGAGCATTGGCTTTGGTCGGTAATACATAAAACCCTAGCTCATTAGTTACAACAGAGATGACATCACTCGGGGCAAGATGCTGACGCAGGGAATTCTGGGAACTCCCTCCACATGCTATTCTGTTCTTTCACGAATCTGAAAATGCTGTAAAAGGTACATCCCACTGATTGCAATATTAAAATAAGGCAATGATGACTACAAAACTTAAAATTTGCCATTAATTATAAAATAAAAATTGGTCTCCCTCTCCCTCCCTCTCTCTCTCTCTCTCTCTCTCTCTCTCTCTCTCTCTCTCTATATATATATATATATATATATATATACATACATATATATATATACATATATGTATATATATATATATATATATGTGACTGCATGTGAGAGAGATGTGTGTATGTTTTTAAATGTTTAAATGACTGTAGCCTGCCTCGCTGATTTATTTTCCTTGCTCTAGATTGCAAGGTTTGATCTGCTAAAGGCTGGGAGGCTACAGGGACAGAACCTGCTGGGAGCCTGCAGGAACTCAGTTGTAGCAAAAGGTACACAGTGCCCATGAGCTGCAGTACAGAGATCCTGCAAGCCCAGGACCACTCCACAGCAGGACCTCAGCAGACACAGGATCTTGCTGAGGGTGTCAGGAAAACTGAGTTCCTTAAAGAAGGGGTAGAGGTACACAGGCAGACAGATGGACCTGTCCCACCCTCGCAGAAGCCATAGGAAGCAGCCTGTGCTGTCTGTTCCAGAGAGAGGGTGATTGGCTCTTCAACCCCAGAAGGAGGTAGAAGAACCCAGCTGCAGGCAGATAACAGACCCTGAAGCACGTGTCTAGCCTTCCTCTTCTCACCATGCATCTTCAAACTAACCCGGGCAGCTTCGGTCTCCTCGGGTAAGGCTGACGGATGCTGCAGGGCTCCTACTCCCGAGCTACTCTGCCTCAGGGATTCTGGCATACATTTTTAAAGTTTTCACAAGCAAATTGGCTCTCTCCTACTCTGTTGCTCCCTCGTCCTCCATAATTCATGGCCGCGCTGGCAGCTCTCTGCTCCTTAATCACCCTGACTTCTAGCTCTCAGACTGGGCCAACTGTAATCCTCCCACTTAAACAAGAACCATGTGTTTGTTTTGTGTTTATTATTTTATATTCCATTTATTATCCTAAAAGCTACATCTGAGACCTTTAGTTCTGACAGATGCCCGAGAGCCTGAGTACTGTTTATTCATTGGCAAGATGTGAAGGAATTCCAGGTGACTCAGAAACAATGCAGAAAGGAAATACCACCAGTGCTTTCTGTACTTGGAATGGTTTTCAGCCTTTTGTTATAGCCCGGAGATTTACACCCTTGGATAAACAGACCGTGCAGCGCTTGCATGACGGACCGCCATATGGCCATTTGTAATTACACACACAAGATCTATAGCCTCACACCCAGACTAGCAGAGGAAGCGTCTTAAATGCCCAAGGCACAACAGGAAATCAGTTACATGCATGACTTAGAAGTGGGTCGGGCTGGCGGAGCATGGATGGTCGATATATAATTATTTGAAAGAGTGTAAAAGGATGGGTTGGAATAGGTGCTTGTGTCCTGTGAAACTGAGAAGATTTAAAATAAACAGAAGAGATTCCTACACAGGGAAGGGAGGACATTCTTTGTGAATCCATCAAGAATCATACTGCAGTTCTCAGTAGATTTTTACAGATTTCTTTTAGGTTTATAGCATTAACAAGAGAGTTCACACCCTCCACTTCCCAAACCCAAATTCTACATGTTTTGTCTAATTTTAGAGACTACCCACCCCCTTACTGACTGGTTTCGTGTGTCAACTTGAATTGACAAGCTGGAGTTATCACAGAGAAAGGAGCCTCCCTTGAGGAAATTCCTCCATGAGATCCAGCTGTAAGTAAGGCATTTCCTCAATTAGTGATCAAGAGTGGGAGGGCCCATTGTGGGTGGGGCCACCCCTGGGCTGGCGGTCCTGAGTTCTATAAGAAAGCAAACTGAGCAAGCCAGGGGAAGCAGTCTAGTAAGAAACATCCCTCCATGGCCTCTGCATCAGCTCCTGCCTCCAGGTTCCTACCCTGTGTGAGCTCCAGTCCTGACTTCCTTTGATGATAAACAGCAATGTGGAAGTGTAAGCCAAATAGATCCTTTCCTCTCCAACTTGCTTCTTGGACATGATGTTTTGGGCAGGAATAGAAACCCTGACTAAGACACATGCCCCTCAAGTTGCATCAGGGAATAGCAAGCTTCTGGGGTTTCTCTTTGCAGCCTCAGTGTTTCCTTGGTTCTTAGTGACTTCCTGTCTTTCCAGTATCCCAAAACCAATAACCCTTGAGAAGAGAAGTGGCCCATTAGAGTAAGACATGCTGGGTGACATGTAGCTAATGACACTTTCCACTTCTGGGGACCTCCACCTGAGGGTGATAGTCTCACGATTATGGTGGAATTTGTTCTCATGTTTTAGAAGCTGGAACTGAAACCCATTATGGCGGGAGCCTGAGGTGGAGAAGCTCAGGCTTCTCTTCGTGGGGCTTCTGGTCACTGGTGAGCCCAAGAATCCCTGGACTTATCCCTGGCTGGTGTCACTCAAGTCTCTGCCACCATCTCCTCATAGTTTAACCCGAAGTACTCATTCTCTTCTCTGTCTGAATATTCTCCTCTTCCTCTTCCTCTTCCTCTTCTTCCTCCTCCTCTTCCTTCTCTTCCTCCTCCTTCTCCTCCTTCTGCTTCTCCTCCTTCTCTTCTTTCTCCTTCTTCTCCTTCTTTTCCTCCTCCTTCTCCTCTTCTTCCTCCTTCTCCTCCTCCTTCTTTTCCTTCTCTTCCTCCTCCTTCTCCTTCTCCTCCTTCTCCTCCTTCTCTTTTTCTTCCTCCTCCTCCTCCTTCTCCTCCTCCTTCTCCTTCTTTTCTTCCTCTTCCTCCTTCTCCTCCTTCTCCTTCTTCTCCTTCTTCTTTTCCTCCTCCTTATCCTCCTCCTCCTTTTCTTCCTCCTTCTCCTCCGCCTTCTTTTCCTTCTCTTCCTCCTCCTCCTCCTCCTTCTCCTCCACCTTCTCCTTGTCTTCCTCCTCCTTCTCCTCCTTCTCCTTGTCTTCCTCCTCCTTCTCCTCCTTCTCCTCCTTCTCCTTCTCCTCCTCCTTCTTCTCCTTCTCTTCCTCCTCCTCTCCCTTCTCTTCCTCTTCTTCCTCCTCCTTCTTCTCCTCCTCCTTCTCCTTCTTCTTCTTTAGACATTGGCCCACCTGGCCCAGTATGACCACATCTTAACTTGATTGCACCGCAAAGACCCAATGGTCCAATAAGGACACATTCGCAGCTACCATGGCTGATACTAAAGCTCATCTTTTTGGTAGGTATGATTAGGTAGGGAGGCTTCCTGGACCCTAGAGATAAGACTTGATTTTACCAGCCTGGCATCTCACCTATTCATCCAATGTACTTATCTGAGAAACTACCACATGAAAGGCCCTGCTCTTGACCTTAAAGGGATGGTCTTGAGGAAGGCCAGGGTCTTGAACTTTTTAGAATCCACACTCTGTTGGGTGAGATAGACTTTAAAACCAAACACAAATACACATGTTCCAGAAAATTCAGACATTAAGGAGAAAGTGAATCAATATCACAGAACAGAGGATGATGGGGTGAAGATGGTGGCACATAAGTCCCACTCTGTTGTCCTTTATGAAACATCACAGTCAAATGAGATGACTTGATTTTTCAGAGAATTTGAATATTTAGATGAATCTATATAAAGGACCACTGTGGGGGTTAGCGAGATCACCTAGTTAGTAAAGTGTTTATCATGCAAAAAGAGTTGGGATCCTGAGGACCCATAAAAAAGCCAGTCATCACATCATGCATCTGTATTCTAATCTTGGGGATGTGGAGACAACATGTCCTCCTAGCTAGCTGGATAGCCAGCCTGAAAAATTGATGGGTCTTGGTTCATTGAGAGATCTTGTCTGGAAAAGTAAGGTGGGGAGTAACAGAGGAAGACACTCAACCTCCACATGCACAGAAATACACATGGAAGTGTGTGTGTGTGTGTGTGTGTGTGTGTGTCCTTGCAATGCAATCAAGTTAAAATGAGGTCTTGCTGGACCAAGATTTGCCAATGTCCGAACAAGAAGGATATTCAGACACAGAAGAGGGTGAACAATTGGTGTTAAACACCCCCCACACACACACACACAGTGTCTTAGTGCTTCATTGCTGTGAATGGACACCATGGTCAAGGCAACTCTTATAAAGGATATTTAAGTAAGGCTGACTTGCAGGTTCAGAGGTTCAGTTCATTATCAAGATGGGAGCATGGCAGCATACTGGCAGGCATGGTGCTAGAGGAACTGAGAGTTCTATGTCTTGTTTAGAAGGTAAACAGGAGAAGACCAGCTTCCATGTGGTTAGGAGGAGGGTCTCACTGCCCACCCCCACAGTAACACACTTCCTCCAATAATGCCACACCTACTCCAACAAAGCCACACCTCCTAATAGTGCCACTCCCTGGGCCAAGCATATTCTCACCACCACACTGGGTAAATGTAAAGTGTCTTTCAAGGCAGATGTTATCCTGATGACATGGGATAGCATGTCCCTAGACCTAGCACAACTGATGCCATAGTGGAAGTACCACACAGTCCTTGGGACCCAGAATACAGAAAGCGCCACCTGCCAAAGAGAGAACAAAGACCTGGTCCATCAAAGACCACAGTCCTTGGAAAGTTTCTGGATGTACTAACTTTGCTTTCTGGCTTCTGTAGTTCTGCATCTGGCTAACTATTCTTGCTAACTGAGGGGTTTCAACCCAGGATATGGGGTGCTTAAAAACCCAACCCAAGAAAGTCTCAGGACTACACTGGTGTCCCAAACTCCAGTGTAGTCCCTGGACAGCTAATAAAGACTTTCTATTGGCTTAAACCATGTCCAAGTGGAGATTACCTTACATCTGGCCCCTACGGTGTGATGCATATCCCTAACATACTACACCTTTTTGTTCTAAATGGTGTCTGGAAACTATTTGTAATTTGAACAATGCAGCCATCTCAACCCCAAGTTCCAGAAAAGGCTCCTAGGCAGCAGACATCTTGTCAAGCCTGTGACTTTCATGTCAGTTCCAATCATGTCATTCAAAGCATTTAAAGCAAACCAGCTAGGCCAACCACACTGAGGCTAAACACTCAGTTCAATCTTGTTAAACCTCCTGCTGCTGCTGTGCACAGGGCCCGTTCCTGTCAGCACAGCAGCAGAACAGTAGCCCCGGCATCCCTTCAGGGCTCCTTAGAGATACCGACTGCCTGGACCTATCCAAATGAACAAAGGAATCTGCACAATGTGTGCATGCGTGCACCTGTGTGCAGAGACCAGAGGCCCACATCACGTGTCTGCCCCAGTGTCTCCGCAGTATTTTTTGAAAGAGTGTCTCTGGATCAATTGGAGCTCACCGATCTCTGGACTGGCTGGCTGGCAAGGATCCTCCTGTCTCTGTGTCCCCAGCTCTGATGTGACAGCTGCACACAATCTGTAGCTTTTGACCTGGGTTCTGGGAATCATACTCAGGGTCTCATGCTTGGTCGGCAAGCACCCTGCCTACCGAGCCATCAGCCCAGCCCCGAATCTGCATTTTCTCATGATCCTCCGGTGCTATTGTTTACTATGAAAGGAGAAGCCCCTTCAGCTTATCTCTTACTTTGTTACTAACTCTGTAAGTCCTGGAGACAGGGAGGCAGGAGATCTAGAGAAGTCACAGATTCAACTCTGCATCTGGTAGGGTTTGAGGAGAATTCCTATGTCTTTAAACATGAGTCGAAGCCTTCTGGTGACTTCAAGGTTTACATTTTGTTGTTATGTATGTATTTTGAGGTTGCTGGAAGAACACTTCATAAATTACTTTTCTCAGATAGTAAACACCATATTCCTACCCTGAAGGGGTTAAGTGACAGCCAAGCCCTGCTCCACAAGTCCATGAGAACAAAGGGTGACAACCTATGTCCCTGGGGGAGTTGGGAACATGATACACCACCCCGTGACTTGAGGCCTTTTTCTTTGTAATTTTCTTTCCTGGTTTGAAACTTGAATTTCAACTGCATAGAAGTCCCTGTAGTGATAAAATCCCTGAGTCCACATGGGCCACAGTAGCTGGTCAACAAACTTTCCCTCAGCAGCTGCCACCCAGGGTCTAGAGGTAGCTTCTCTTCTACTCCCAAGGTCACCTGTCAGGAACCAAATCATAGCATTTTGCAGATGATCCCTTAATCCCACTGGACAGTGGTCAGAAAGCCTGTTGGTGGCTCCTTACACCCATTGTAGTAAAGTCTATAGATAACTTCAGAATTAGCTGTGTCTCCTGTGGACCTCCAGAACTTGACATACTGAGAAGTGTACTAACTTCCTGGATCCCAACAGTGTTAGCCAACAAGTGCTTCCCAAGTTCAACCCCTTACAGGAGCTTTGCATTAAACCCAATCTTAAACCACATCCCATTTTAGATACCATGAAAGATGGTGTCACTTCTCGATCAACGGGGCGGTGAACATATATTTTTCCACTCTGGTGATCTTCTATAGAGAATAACCCAATCTCTGGAAATTCGTCCACACCAGGTCCTCTGATTAAATACATCAGTGACACATTCTTTGACATATTATTGAAGAGCTGGAAGGAGGAAAACAGAAAAAAAAAATTTGAAGGAGTCTGAGAATAAACCACAGTGATCTTCAAAAAGCAAGGCTAAGAACCAAGACATCTTTCAGGAATAGAAACAAGCCGTCACTTCCAAAGGGTTGCTAAGGAGGCAAAGGGCTTAGCAGAACCATGGGAACAAAGATACTGGGGCAGAGCTGGCTCAGTGGTTAAGAAGTGCTCAGTGTTCTTACAGAAAGCGAGCGTTTCAGTTCCAGTACCCGCACGGCTTGCCACTGCCTGCAGCTCTCTAGCTCTGGAGCTCTGACGCCTGTGGCCTCTGCAGACACTTGCACTTATGTGCCCAAGCCTGTGCAAGGACACACACATGCACATGGCATTACAAATAATAAAAAAAAAAAATCCAAGACTGCAGAGCTGGCTCAGTGGTTAAGGGTGTTCACTTTTGCTCTCGCAGAAACCTAGAGTGTGGGTGCCAGCACCTGTTTCAGGAGGCTTGCAGCCACCTACAACTCCAGGTCCAGTGAGATCCTACTCCTCTGGTTCCACAGATGTTTGCACTGATATGCACCCACAATTAGAAATAAGAATAAGACTTTTTAAACAATAAAATAGAGGTTGCTGCGTGGACTGGAATAGAGAAACTGGAGAAAGCACACATGTGCGTGTGGCTAGAAAGAGCGACGCGCTGAGCAGCCGTTTCCATGGCTCTGGATATTCTGCTGCCCCCTGGAGAGTTGACTATGTGCCCTGTCAGCAAAGCCTGGCAGCCAGGCTCTTAAACCAGAAAGGCAAGTCACAAGATGGCTGTGCACATTCACATTCTAAACCTCATGGAAGTATCTGGAAGAACACATACCTATGTGCTTTTGTGGGCTTTGTCTAGAGAGAAGGAGAAAGAGAAGAGCTACACACGCAACTTTTTAAGAAGAGTAGCACTTTCTTTACCCTTCTTATTCTTTCTTAAATTATTACATCAACATCATTTGTGAGTGTGTGCGTGTGTGTGTGTGTGTGTGTGTGTGTGTGTGTGTATATATGTGCATGTATGTGTGTGCGTGTATGTGTGTGTGGGTATATGTGTGTGTTTGTGTGTGTATGTGTGTATGTGTATATATGTGTGTGTATGTGTGTATATGTGCGTGTATGTATGTGTGGGTGTGGGTGTGTGTTTGTGTGTGTATATGTGTGTGTGTATGTGTGTGTATGAGTATATATGTGCGTGTATGTGTGTATGTGTATATATGTGTGTGTATGTGTATATATGTGCGTGTATGTGTGTATATGTGCGTGTATGTATGTGTTTGTGTGTGTATATGTGTGTGTGTATGTGTGTGTATGAGTATATATGTGCGTGTATGTGTGTATATGTGCGTGCATGTATGTGTGGGTGTATGTGTGTGTTTGTGTGTGTGTGTGTGTGTGTGTACATGCCAGTGGTGGTTGGAGAACAACTACCAGGAGCTAGCTTTCTCCTTCCTCTATATGGTCTTCAGGATCACATTCAGGTTGCCTGGCTTACTACCAACATGCCTGTAGCAAAACAAGCATTTTAATGATCTCTCCCTGCAGTTAAGAATGGATTTAAAGAAACAAAGTGAATGCTTGCATGGGTCAGTGAAACAGACCTGCATGTTAAGAGTTAGTTTCCTCCCAGCCACAGGGAGAAGCCACAGCACAAAAGTGCATCCTCAGAATCGAAGAAGTATAATTGGTAGAAATCAGGCATCCAGGGCCCCATCCATGTTGCCCCTACTCTTATCCACTGTTGGGCCCTAAATCAGGCAGGTACCTAGCAAGGACACTGTTAAGTCCCTTTTTAAAATGAGTGGTGTGATCTTGGCTTCTTTCCCTAAAGAGATAATTCACACATGCCAGCAGAAATCCTTTCAAAGAGTCCTCTCCAGAAAAGACATTCTGTGCACAGAGGTCAAGAATGTTCTTACCTCCCCAACCAGTTTAGGAAAGGGCCCTTGGTCTTCCTCCTGCAGTTCCAGGGTGGTAAGAACCCATCTTCTCTTGAATCGCTGTAGAGGCTGGTGGCTTTGTCCCTACAGGGATCAGGATGACAGTGTCAGTAAGGAAAGTGTGGAGCTTAACAGCCTGGATCTGTGTGTCTGAGCTTCATAGCTGGGCACTATGAGCTGGCAGAACATGCATGTCCTGTTTCTTTCTGCACCAAGCGCTACCATCTGATCCTGGGCATTGCAACTATCTGTGATCTTTACAGCTGCTGTCATTCCTAAGGGTGAGGCACAGACTGCCCACTGATTTTACAAGGTTAGTGAGATGGCTTTAAGACTTTGCAAAAAAAAAAAAAGCATTAAACATTATTATCTATCAGGTATGACTGTGTGGCCTATAGCAATAAGAAAATAGCCTAATGGAGATTCCAACCCCTCTTTTCTCTTCCCCCAACATATAGCCCTGTCCCAGATGAACACAGACTTTGGGGAAACTATAGTATTTAGAGCAGCAGTTATCAACCTATGGGTTGCAAGCACTTTGGCAAACCTCTAATACCCAAAATATTTACATTGTGATTAATAGCAGCAGCAAGATTACAGTTATGAAGTAACAATAAAGATAATTTTATGGTTCTGGGTCAATATAACACGAGGAAATGTGTTAAAGGGTCACAGCATTAGGAAAGGTTGAGAACCACTGATTTAGAGGGTGGACGTTTAACTATGAAACCATTCAAGTTGCTATGGTCGGTATCCATGCTGAGGTGTAGGAGGACTTCCCAGTGATGCAGCCATTTGTGGATAATCTACCTCCCCGGCAGTAAGCCCAATAAGGGCCTGCTTCACAAGCCAGACATGGGTAGAAATGTTTCTTTGTCCAGTCGCCAATGCCCTTAGACATTTGCTATATCTCTGTAAAAAAAAGTGAATGGAACTCAGTCTTAGGTTCAGACTGTGGCCTCAGACATTTGCCAGGCAAGGGCATCTGTATAGAATGTAACCCAATGGTTTGTTTCTCATTAAGTCCATTATGCAACCTATATGTCACAATGGACATATAGGACATATTCTGCCGACACTAGCTTTTGTCCTACTCATCTGTATATGCAATAACTTAAGCTTTTTGGAATGACTTATTTATAAAGGGAATGGATGGAAATAAGAACACTCAGCAGCATGAGAGGGAGGGTGATGTTCACAGAGGTGGGTATCACACTACCCACCCTTAAACCTGATCAGAACTGGGGCATTTTAATAAACAGGGATGTGCTGTCCAATCCTGCAGGCTTGCACTGTTGGCTGCTTTCTAATCTTCCCAGGTTACTCTAGTTAGACATGAAGGTATCCCTGGGGTTCACTGTCAGCACCTGAAGACCACATCTGGCTACAATTCTATGCTGTACAAAACAACCATGAACAAGGCACTGAAGAACCCAGCCCCACTGCCGATGGGCGAAGAGCAGACTCTGGCCTCTTTCATCAGAACTGACTCCCAGACCCACCGGGGTGATTAAGACAACCATCAACTTCCTCTTGGAAGCTGTTAGTGACTCTGGCCTTAAAGCAAAAATGACACTAATTAATTAGTGTCATTAATTAATGCCCTTATCAGTATCCTATAGCAACTGCCAGAAGTAGCACAATTACCCAAAAAGCACCTCTGCATTTCGATTCCTGTTTCACAGTTCTACAGATGGAGCCCAGCGGCTCCTCCTGGGTGCTAACTAAGCACTCTCCTGCTGAGCCATGTCCCAGCCCTGTGTTTAGTGCCAATAGCTATGATGTCTTGTTAACTGCAACTCAATTTATGACCACCTTGTCCCTAACTATAGGAAATGAACCAAAAGACTCTGGTGTGGCACTGCTAATGGAAGGGATATTCAACCATTGAAGGAGACAGAACTAACCTCAGCTACCCAGAGTCAGCACGAAGGTAGACATGCTTGCACACGGGTTAACACCAAATGTCATCTGATGATGAGGGCTCAACTGGGATTCTTTTCCATCTCTGCTTCTATTCCTTTATTTACGGTAATTGGTAAAATAATAGAACTTGGCATTTCACTGAGAATTCCTATTGTGTGGTTGATAGTACCACACAATAGGAATTATTGAGAAATAGTCTCTCTCTCTCTCTCTCTCTCTCTCTCTCTCTCTCTCTCTCTCTCTCTCAAAAAATCCATATACAAGACTGTGGAAACACAAAGACAGGTACTGCAATGGAATCCCAAGCTAATAGCATGCCAGAGTGTGTGTATTTAAGAAGAAAAGGGAGAGGCAGCAAAAGTGTGCATATTGGAAACATGTGATAAAGCAAATGGGGCAAAAAGTTAACATTTGATGAATTTTCATAAAGGGTATTTTGATCGGTCAGTGAGATGGCTCAGAGTGGAGCTTGCGGCACAGGCCATGGTGTTCATCGCAGCAACAGAAACCTTCACACACACACATGCACACATACGTGTACACATATATACACACATGTGCAAATACACACATGCGTGCACACACATGCACACATACATGTACACATATACACACATGTGCAAATACACACATGCGTGCACACACATGCACACATACATATACACGCACAAGTGCACATGAACCTAGGCCTGAGGATATAGAACTAAGACATAGGCAAAGGGTCCAGAGCAGGGGATGCATCTGTGGAGCTGATGGCCGGTCCCACAGGGAACAGAAGAAATGCAGCTTTAGCAAGCTGTCCCTCATGCTGGGACGGGGCTTACAGGTGATATGGCTGCCCAGGAGTCACCCACGTTCCTGTAGGTGACCCTCCCCCATGTTGTTACTGGAAGGACTCCAGTAAGTTCATGGGTTCACTGAGCTGGCCTCAGTTGGATTAGTTCTTTCTATGTTGCTGCCTCTTTCTCTAAGGTGAAAGCATCTCTGTGAGTATCCTGGGAGAGTTACAGCATCAATGGAAGCTCATTCAAGTAGATATAGATTTCATATCATTTACCAATGTCTGGGACACTGACACTGTAGAGTTTGGGTATAGTCTCAAAAGAGAAAACCCAGAATTCCCTATTCAAACTATTCAGATCTTTCCAAGTGCAGACACGTGGGAAACCAGACTCTCTGCACATCTTTCAACTGAACAGCATTCACAACTGATTAAACAGAAATGCAGAGGAGAACCCAGATGTCTCCCACTAAGCCAGACACTAACAGCTCGACAAAGCACCAAATAGCCCTGCTCCTCTCATTACACAGAATCTGACACATATGGTTATTTCAAGTAAATCTCTGTTATTCATATATGTATGTGGTGGGGTTATTGTCCTCTTGAGTGGTGAATTAAACATGGTTAAGATTTGTCCACTTTCATTTCGAATTTATTATCAGTAAATACAACTCATACAGATCATACATACAACTCTGGTCTGTAGGATATGAACTGAAATCATAAGTATCATAGCCATTGGTACCATCTTCCACTAGGTCACCACCAAGTGTGCCCGTGGAGGGCACAGGGAACACATGGGGATCTTCTACCTACCTATCTATCTATCTATCTATCTATCTATCTATCTATCTATCTATCCATCCATCCATCCATCCATCCATCCATCCATCTATCTATCTATCTATCTATCTATCTATCTATCTATGTTTTTTGTTTGGTTTGTTTTGGGTTTTGGTTTTTTGAGTCAGGGTTTATCTGTGTAGTCCTGGCTGGCCTGCAACTCAGATCCATCTGCCTCTGCCTCCTGAGTGCTGGGACTAAAGTTGTGAACCATTACTATCTGACTGGTATCTATCTTAATTCAGGATCATGTGATGACACAGTGGGATTTGAGGTTTCACAGGAAATGAAGACACTCTACACGTGTCTAGTTGCAGCCAGCTCCCCTCACAGCAGTGCATGATATTATCGGGTTGTTTTGTTTCTGCTCAGACACACAATGGCACTTGTTGCCTGCAACAGACTGTATTTCTATTTCTAACTATTTACCTAAAGAGAAATAGTTGTTTGCATGCATGCATGTATGTGTTCATGTGAGTGTGTGCATGTACGTATTCATGTGTGTGTGCATATTATGTATTCATGTGTGTGCATGTATGTATTCATGTGTGCGCATGTATGTATTCACGTGAGTTTGTACATGTATGTATTCATGTGTGTGTGCATGCATGTATGTACTCATGGATATGTATATGGGATCCTACTGTGTCTTCTTCTCCAGCTCTGGGAGGACAGGTGTGCTCTATGTGGAACTCAAATGTTCATGTATGTCCAGTCGTTGTCCTCCCAAAAAGATACCATTCACAGCAACTTCAGTAGCAACTGCACAATGCCTCTAGCATCCAAAGAAAGAGTCTCAAAGGCTCTGAATTCCCGACCCTTAAATCAGTATGTTCAGACATTGAGTGTTTATCAATTAATATTGGGAGATTTAAGTATAGGGCCACAGGGCTGCAGAGATGGCTCAGCCACCATGAGCACTGGGCACTCTGACAGAGGACCTGGTTCCAGTTCTCAGCAGCCATATGGTGGCTCACAATCATCTATAACTCCAGTTCCAGGGGATCCAACACCGTCTACTCACCTCCATCAGCACAAGCACATTTGGTACACAGACATCTAGGCAAAACAATCCTACACATAAAATAAAATAAAAATAAAATAAAATAATCGAAAATAAAAAATAAAATAAAAATAATTCTAAAAAATATTTTTAAAGAAGAAATTGCAATTCTTGAAAATGAATGCAGAGATTGGTTTTTGTTTCTGTCCTGGATTTTGGGGCATTGGTGAGGACTGTAAGGAGTAGTCTGGAGAAGTCTGTCTGTCCCTCTCAAGATCCTCAGTCTGAGATGGCGTCTTTAAGTGACTGCCTCAAACTCTAGCTCTGTAGATTCATTCTGTCCTAATTGCGCAAATGAGCCCAGTCAACAGGCAGGAAAAGCCAATTTTATCGTCAAAGAGCGCTAAGGCAGGAAGGTTTACCCTTTGCGGGAGAGGTACCTGAGGCTCACACTGCAGCTCCTGTCTGCTCCTCATTCTCCTTGTACAGCCTCAGAATGGCGCATCTGCATGATGCAGAAGGACTAGAAATTGTTCCCGCTGCCAAAATGACTCTGTAAGAGCGCTTATTACACCTCCATCCTGGACAATTGAGGCAGTTCCTCCCAAAAGGACACCATTCGGAGCAATTTGCATAAGGCTCTCTGCAGGGCTGGTTGTATTGTCCCCAGGCTGGCGTCCCCAATTGCAGCCCTCCTCAGGCTATTTTATCCAAGAGTGCTAGACAGGCATGCCCTTGCACAGGTGCCTGGACTTGGGCCAGGTCACTGGTACCACTCAAGCTTACATGGTAAAGGGAAGCCATTATATCTTTTGAAACCAAAATCCTCCTAGAATAAATTAGATGTGTGTGTGTGTGTGTGTGTGTGTTATATGGTGTGGTGTGGTGTGTGTGTGTGTGTTATATGGGGTGTGTGTGTGTGGTATATGGTATGTGTGTGGTGTGTGTGTGGTGTATGGTATTTGTGTGGTGTGTCTGTGGTGTGTGTGTGTAGTATATTGTGTGTGTAGTGTGTGTGTATGGTGTATGGTATGTGTGGTGTGTGTGTGGTATGTGTGTGTAGTATATTGTATGTGTGGTATGTGTGTGTGGTGTGTGGTGTATGGTGTGTGTGTGTGTATGGTGTGTGTGGTGTGTGTGTGTGTATGTGTGTGTGTGTGGTATATGGTGTGTGTGTGGTGTATGGTGTGTGTGTGTGTGTGTGGTGTATGGTGTGTTTGTGTTCTATGTGTGTGTATATGTGGTATATGGTGTGTGTGTGCTATGTGTGTGTGTGGTATGTGTGTGGTATATGGTGTGTGTGTGGTGTATGGTGTGTATGTGTAGTGTGTGTATGTATCGTGTGTGTGTGTGTGTGTGTGTGTGCGCGCATGTGCGTGTGTGTGTATGTGTGTATGTTGTGTGTCTGTGTGTGAGAGTATGTGTGTGTGTGTGTGTGTGTGTGTGTGTGTGTGAGAGAGAGAGAGAGAGAGAGAGAGAGGAAGAAAAGAATAAAGAACTAAAACCCCAAATAGAAAATATTCTTTCTGAAAATACTTGCAATTTCTCTTCTCTGTCTCTGTCTCTGTCCGTGTCCATCTCTGTCTCTGTCTCTCTCTGTCTTTCTCTCTCTCTCTCTCTCTCTCTCTCTCTCTCTCTCTCTCTCTCTCTCCTCATGTAGTCAATGATGGACTCAAACTTCTAATCCTCCTTTGTCACCTACACAATGCTAGGCACCAACTGTTGTGACCACCACGCCCAGTTTATAGGACACTAGGGTTTGAACTCTTGACTTTGTGTGTATGTGTGTGTGTGTGTGTGTGTGTGTATGTGTGTGTGTGTGTGTGTGTATGTGTTAGGTAAGCACTCTACCATCCAAGTGACAGCCCTAGTCTGAATACTTAAAATTGTAATGTCCACTTCCATTCGAGGAGGATTTGGGGATTCTTGAAACCAGCATTTAAAATTCCCACGAGACATTTCTGCTGCTTCCCTGGCCTTCCAACAGTCCCTAGCTTCTGGGCTCTAAGCAGGCAGGCTTGATACCATGGAGATAGAGTGAGTTTTCACGCAGTGTGGCAGCCACTGGCCATGTTGATCTCACTGAATACTTGGAAGATGATTGTGCACGTATGGAATCAAATCTTAAATTAGACTTAAGTGAAGTTTAAACTGCCACATATAACTAGTGACGGCTGCCTTCTCTGCACAGAGAAGGCAATACCTAGGGACCCAACACATAACTGTGTGTCAGGCCTGAGTTCCAACCCTGTCCCTTTCTTCACTGGCTGCATGATGGCAGGCAAGTGGTTAAACCTGCGAGTCTGAATCTCATGTGTGTGGTGATGTGCAATTGCATGTAACTGTGCATACGGAACCCTCACAGTCTGAAGGTAATGGTGTTTTTGATGTATAGTGTGTGCGAAGCCCTTAAGACCATTTAAGAAAGCTGGAATGAGGGGAATCCTGCAGGTGTCACGGCAGGCAGGGAAATGAACTGCAGAGAATTAACTCAGTTCAGACTGAATTTGTCAACCTGGATCAAACTTTGGGGAGTCTGATGCCTGGTGGTTTACAGTCAATATACTTAAACACGACATAATTGGGGGGAAAGCTTCCTTGTGTAATATAGCCCCCAGTGCCCAAGGAAACAAACACACTTACATCAAAGCTCAACTCAGGGCACATGTCATTTCTTCCAAAGTGATGGATTCTGGAGTTTTGCTGCTCCCTGGACCAGCTGAAGGGTATAAGGAAGGATCTGGGGTAGTCTCAGTCATACAGGAGTGTAGAGGCCATTTTGGGCTGTTAGCCACATCTGGTCCTGGTTGTGGGAGCTTGGGGGAGCAGCTGGCTGTACAGATAATATATGGGTCATTTGGACTATTAGGTATGTCAGGTCCTGGATGTGAAAGCGTGATATGGCCTGGCCCAACAGATAACGCAGGTCACCACACTGTTAGTCACGCCAATTCCCAGCTTTCTGGATGGAGGAACACGTTTTACATCTTTCCCATTGAAAAGGACAATCCTGCATACTTAACATTGTGGTTTCTCTGGAGATCTGTAGGTTCAAGGACACAAGAAGAAAGGATACTGGATGCTTTCACCATAAGGAGATGCTAATAGGTTGAGGTGATGGAAGTCCGTCCTGATTTGACCATTGAGAAATGCACACAACCATAGAATAATTGTATGGTACCCAGTAAGCGCGACTTTGTGTTTTTAACCTATCAGCTCTTTACTATTTAATTTTTTAAAATGCTTAAGAGGCCAGTGAGATGACTCAGCAGGTAAAGGTGCAAAGTCTGATGACCTGCACTTATCAGCAGGACCCACGTGGTGAACCGGGAGAACCTGTTCCTGAAAACTATCCTCTGACTCCACATGGATGCTTAGGCCTGCAAAAGTCTGCTGGGGATGGAAGGCAACCAGACACCCAGACACATGGCAGACAGACAGACAGACAGACAGACACCCAGACACATGGCAGACAGACAGACAGACAGACAGATAAGCGCCAAGTATCGGTCTTTTCCTATGACTGTCTCCATGAAACCTTTATTTCCTCTTGCATCACACAGTCAACTTGGATTCAACTGAACCAAAATTGACCCTTTTAGCTCTTTTTCCCACGAAGCACCCCTTCTCCAGGACCCCCTAAGTCAAGAGAACATGGTTCCTGCTCACTCTCCAGGCCTTCCCCTCGCTCAGCTCCACATTCATTCCCAGGTTCCTCCGGGGCCTTCCAGGCCGCCTTGCCCACCTCTAGGACTGAGAGTCACCATATTTCCAGGAGAGACACTGGGACATCCTCTGGAGTGAGCACTCCACCCCTTCTCGTCCCTCTGCTGGGAACTGAGTGTCATCCCTAAGCATGTAGCAGAAGTCCTAACCTGCGAGCATCATCTCGAAACTAAGATGCCTTCAGATTTCATCAGGCTACAGTGAAGATGGTCTCATGTGCCCTGGTCCAATGACAGGAAGAGGAGACAGACACCTGGGAAGGAGGCTGGCAACGACCTGGGCGGAGAGTGGAGCGATGTAATTACAGGCCTTCTGAGTGACAGGCAGAAGAGCCAGGAAGAGGCCCTGAAGGATTCTCCCAGAGGGGCTGCAGTCATGCCCCGGTACAGTTGCAGACACCAGGCCTCTATAGCAGTGGCCACGCATTTCTCTTAGCTCAGTGCCAGCTTTGGGTACATGTTCTTCCCACCCACTCTCTACCTAAAACCACTTGAATATATGATTCTACCTACATGGTATCAGAAAGTTCCACTAGGAAGCTGCTGCTGTTAGGACAGAGTCTGGATGCTTTTTCTCAGGTAGCCTGCCTAAGGTTCACTTCAGACTGCCCCATGTCATCTGCCTGTGCAGGGCTCCACTCTCATCTCATATTCCTGGTGAAGCACCAATGACTTCAGCAAGCAGAGCATGATTGCTAGAACTGTATCATCATCATCATCATCATCATCATCATCATCATCATCATCATCATCAATCAGTACCAACCACAAAACACCAGTCTTTCCTCCTAGTCCAGTTCCATTCTTTGAAAAAGTTCTCTCCCCTCTGCCCATTAACTCCTGCACAGCCCAATCTGAGGATTCTTGGGCTCTTGGGATTAGAAATGAAAAACCAGGAGGGCGGCTTTCCACTGGGTGTCACTAAATGTGGAACAAGGCCACTAGTCTACAGAACACACTTCTGACTTTGTCATTTGGCTTCCCGTCAGAGTTGTGGAACTTTTGGTAATTGTTAGCCACCGGGGAGGGAAATTTTGTTTTCAAAAAGAACATAGCCCCAGTAAATGCTCTGCACTCTAGTGGCAGACCACATATTCATGATGTTTTTAGACAACACAAACTCATCTTGATTTTTCTTAAGGACATGAATCTGGGTGGGTAGAGACGAGGGTTTAGATCTGGGAGGAACAGGGGGAATGTGATCAAACAGGGATGAAATTCTTAAAGAGATTTTAAAAAAAACAGAGGAAGGATGCGGGTTCAATGCACACAACACACAACAGTCCCTACGGAGCATCGTGGGCTGTCTTTGTGGAGGTTAGGTGTGCATGGGGGATGTTATGCCTATCAGAGACTTGCAAGCAGAATTCGGAAGAGCCTTGGAGGCATGGAGGGTTGTGTTTCCTCTGGCTAGTTCAGAACATGATCCAGTACCCACTGAGATCATGTTCATTTTTCTTCACTAAGAAAAAACCCCTGCATTGTCCTTGCTAAACAAACAAACAAACAAACAAAAACCCCAGATTCCTCAAAATCTCTTGCTCCTAAGTATCATAACTCCCTGGGGTCTGCAAAGTCCCTTCAGTCAATCACCGAGGGACAATCCTCAGGAGGACCCCCCCAGTCCTCACTTCCCCTTGGAGGTGAGTTAATCACTTGGGCTAACACAACAGGGGTGGGAATGTTGCCTTCCTTAAGAGACGAGTTGTGAGTAGGTACAGGAATGAGGGAGGATGGAGATAGGATTTGGTTTGCAATATTCTCAAATCCAGGCTGATGTGGGGTAATAAAACAGGGTTCTAGGAGATACTATAGATGAGATTAATGCCTTGATTAAAAGCTCAACTCTTGACACAGCAACAGATATAATTCTTGTAACTCCAAGCAATCGGTAGTAGGCAAGGCATCCACTTTCAGAAAATGGGGCTCTGCAGGAGTGTAAGCATGTCAAGACACAACTCCCTATTGTGTTTGCTGCTGTATTCTGTATTCATCCAAGATTCTGGCCCATCAGAAGTCTAACTAGTGACTTGTGAGTGTAGCCCCCTTCAGTCAGTGATTAGGAAAACCAAAAGGTTGAAGACTCCATTAGCTCACTGGAACCCCTGTTTTCTCCTCCTGGTTACAACCGCGTCATTTAGTACCCCACCTGTTTGCTCCGGTTGTCTTGAACTGAGATTCCCTCAGTCCCTTTCAAGCTGGGGGCAGGGACACCGTTGGAAAACGTTTATAATGACAAAGTCTAGCTTGAAACTGCGTGTGTTTCATAAATTGGTATTAAGTTCCTCAGCTGCTCTCCACTGCCTCCTAAGATAGAGATCTCAACCCCACGTTTACCTAAGTCCTGGAACCCTGTGTGCCTACACTACTGTAAAGACAGCCAGCCCCATGCCTCCGCCGAATGCCTGCTTTTCTCCAGGTTCAAGTTGTCCTGCCAAATTCCTTTAGCTTAGAAAATTAAAAACCCATGTATGCTGCACACAGGTCCCAGCACCCACTCAGCTCACCTGCGGAAATGACAGCAGCAACAGTAACCAGGCACAGCCTCTGGTGTCCATGCTGGGGTGGGCACTGTACAGTCCCTGGAGCCTGGTGACCTCACCAGGAGCCAGGCACCTCCTTTCTAGCCGGTGACATCATTTCTAGTCACTCTCTTGGGTTCTTAAGCCTTGACATTTGATCTTGCTGATTCTCTATTCTCTGCGTTGCTTTCATTGTCAGAGAAGGTGGGCTTACGGGTAAGGTATAACCTCATCTGTGGCTACAGGGTTCTAGGGAAGCGGGTGCTCGGATACCAACACCAAAGTTACGTGTGTACACAGCAAAGTGGCTGGGCATCCAGCCTCAGGGATTAACTCAGTCAGAGGAAAGAAAGCCAGGGCCTGTGGGGACATCGGGGTTTGTTTCTCTGTTTCTTGGTTGGTTTCTAGTTTCTAAAAGAAGTCCAGTAATCCCTCTATAGTGGGGCAATTAATGGTTCTTAAAATCACTCAAAACTGGAAAAACAACCCACAAGAAATTATATAGGGAGCTATTAGACACAGAGTAGGGAGAAGAGAGGGAGAGGAAGGGAGGGAGGAAAGGAGGGAGGGAGGGAGGGAGGGAGAGAGAGAGACAGAGAGAGACAGAGAGACAGAGACAGAGATAGAGACACAGAGAGGTTGGCTCGACCAGTGTGCCCTCTCTGTTTTCTAACTGGACCCCTGCTGGGCCAGATAGCTGGTGGGCACTGAACACAGCAATAAGCATAATAGGGAGAAAGCTGTCATGGGGTGACCACCTCCACTCAACATACTCACCTCAAACGCTCAAGGGAGGCCAACTTTCCTCAGATGCTCCACGTTTGTTGAATGACATCCCATGGATTCTCAGAAACAATGGCTTTGTTTCAAATAGTCTACACAAACCCATTTCTGAGAGTGTCAGGTACTCGCTGAGTTTTGTCTTCAGTGCTGTTGGACAAGGTGGCTTAAACATGGCCATATGCTCAGGAGTTGGTGACAAGGGCCCTTAGTTGAGAATAAAAAGCATTCAATGCATCTTATCCTGACAGCCTCAGCAATGGGGCTCAAATATCAGAGGACATCAGAACTGACCCTGCTAGGCCCTTCTCTCCATCTCAGCCCAGCCCCAGCTCCCCCACCTCTGCTGCCCAGGGCAGGCGTGATGGAAGGAGCTTTGGTTTCTGCTTTGTAATTCTGGCGCTCCTCCCTGGGCACTGGAGGACAGACCTGAATGCTCTTTTCTCATGTAAGAGACACATGGGCACTGTTGAAGGGTCTAGGGACTTCACTCTTGACTGCTTGGCTTGGCTGTCTGTGAGATGGTAGACCAGCTTGAGAACTGCAGCTAAACCTGGGGAAGGTTGAGCCTTCCTCTCATGGCACCATGGTCATTGCCTGTGTAGATGGAGTAAACACCCCTAGAGCTCCATAGCTGCCTCCAGTGGGGCTCCTGCTGGCTGCAGAGGTAGAGGATGAGACCTCAGATGGAGAGGGCTCTGGTGCGGCACGTGGTGCTTTCTCCACCAGGATGAGGCAGCAGAAGGCCCAGGAGATGCTGCTTCAGAGAAGTGTGGAACATCCTCTATTTCCCATTCTCAGCCTCTGAGGGAAAAGAGCCTTGAGAATCCAGACAACAGGGAGAGATGTCCTAGTGAGAAACTGCATCTTTCTTCACTCTGGAATGGATGGTAGAACACCAGGCTGGGCACACTGGAGTCCAGCCTACCCAGAGGACAGAGATTTGACTTCGGTCAACGTTGTCATCGACGTAATAAACTGGAATTCTTCAGCCAACACAAGTAACTGAAGGAAAATGTATACAAGATAGGTAAATGAGAGACTGAAAGAGATCAGGTTAGTAAAACAAAAATGGCTCCTGTTAGGAATTCACTGGATCAAGATTTCTAGGAATAGACACTCATAGCCAGTCGATCATTGAGTTCAATGCTCAGTTCTCATGGTCACAGGCAAAGTTTGACTCCCCAGGAATGTCAAGAGAGATTTGTGTGCTGTGGTGGGACACAGGGCCCTGGGAGTGCAGGTGTGTGTGCAGGCATTACATGTATGTGTGGAGGTCAGAGGTCAACTGTGGTCATCATTTCTCATAGGATAGGCTTTCTCATTGCCCTTGATCATGCTAATTGCTGAATGCTGTCTGGCCAGCCAGTCCCAGGAATCCTTCTGTCTCCCCTTCCCAGCATTTACCGTGTGTGTGTGTTCATGTATGAGTACACATGTGCATGTGGAGGTCAGATGAGACACCAGTGAGAGTTGGTTCTCTCCTTCCAATTTTAAAGGGTTGAACTCAGGTCACTGCACTTGACAGAAACCACCTTCACCCACTGAGACATTCCTCGCTCCAGCCCATGCCTAGATTTTTATTTGTGTTCTTCGGAACAAACTCAGGCCATCCCACTTGTATGAAAAACATCTTGTTGACTAATCTGTCTCCCCAGCCAAACATAGATAAAACGGACAGATAAACATTAAAGAGAGCTCTGCTTTCGTAACTCTTAAAGCCTGAGTCTGCTGTACACGTTGGCCACCAAGGGAAAACTACAGGCTCCCAAGGCAGAGATATCCCAGGGTGATACAGTGCAGTTGGTGCCCAGAGGGAATCAGCTATGGGAGGCTTCAGTCGGGAGGGGCCAGGGCAGATGAGGCAGTCAGGTAGCTATGGGGAGAGCACAGGGAGCCTATGGGGCTTGCTGTACACTTCTCAACCTTCCTTGGGTTTGAAAATGCTCATTATACAATCCTGTGGCTGTAAAGATGAGCCTGATCCCAGATGCTCACCCACACTTAGCTAGCTGTCCAGCCAGTGAGCTTCGGAGATCCACCCAGCTCTGCCTCTTGATCACTGTCAAAGGGCTGGGCTTCCAAGTATGCCCACCATACCTGGATTTTCACATAGGCACTGGGGATCAAACTCAGGTCTGCGTGCTTTACCGATAAAGTCATCACCCATTACCCTGCCCTCTTTTCTACCTTTTGTCTTTATGTTTCTACATTAATAACACTGCTAGCAGAATTATCAGACCCTTCGGACATTTGTCTGAGTAGGTTTTGGAGGGCTTGAGGGGAGGTACAAGGCTAAAAAGAGGAAAGGGGCTGTAAAGAGGCTTCTACATGATTTCCCCATATCAAGTTCTCAATGAAGACATGTTTCTTCTTTTTAAATATGTTTTGATACTTTAATGTGTATGGCTGGTTTGCCTGTGTGCATGCAAGTGCACCATATACACAGGGTTCCCAGGGAAGCTGAAAGGGCCAGATCCCCTGCAAATGGAGTCACCGTGTGAGTCCTGAGATCTGAACCCAGAGACTGTGTGACAGCAGCAACTCATCCTGTGCACTAGAAAGGCAGGCTTCTCCAGCTCGAGGGTGCCAAGGCTCTGCTAAAATGCAGATACCCCGTTGTCTGGGGAGGTCCACAGCATGAGCAGCATAAAACCACTGGGACATTGAGGACTGTGACGCTGTGCTGCTTTCTCTACTGATGCAGAAAGGTGTGATCCTGTGGTCACCCAGTATAAGGGTCTGGGTGTACCCATGTGACAAAAGACAGGTGACAGGCAAAAGCACAATAGCTTTGCCAGTTTTCTTGACCAGGAGCCTTTGGAAGATACCATGACTGGGGGAGGAGGGAAGTACTGTTTTGTGTAAGGAAGCCTGCACAGTCCTGTAGAAGTGCTCAGGTGACCGACTGCCAGAGACACCTGGGAGGGGCTCCATCTTTGAGGTAAGGACAGGAGACAGTCTTCTCAGCCAGCTGTTGCATAGAAAGGCCATGGAAGGAGAGAAAAGCACTCTCAGTTTCCAGCTGCTCCATGGTTCCAGCTTGTATGACTTTCCTCAGGGAGGAGAGGTACAGAGATTAAGGTCTCCCTTCTGAACCCCTTGGTTCAGGGTGTCACTTCCTGAGCCCCACAAGTTTAAAATATCCAGGCTTCACAATCACATTCACAGGAATCTATTTTAACGTTCTATGTAGACTTAAAGTCTTGCTATTGCTAAGTAAATATTACGTTTATAAGTGTAGGTGTATTTACCAATGTTTTATGAAAGTGGGTTCTCTGTCAAGATTTTATAAACGATGTCACTTCACATCTGCTAGGCAGGGCCAGGTGATTAGGGAGCATCCCAGGAACACCAGAGAATCCCCCGCTGTAGTTAACCACACGTAGGAATTTATCTAATCTTTGGTGGCAGAGGACAGGTAAGTGAAGGACCTGATTGTGTGGAAGCCAAGTATTCCTCTGCTCCCCCATTCTGTTTTGATTTTACTACAAAGGTTTGCTCCATCAGAAGCCAATAACAGATTTCATCAGGGTCTCACAAGGTTTGGTCACCACCTAGTGGAAGAGTGAGGAGCAACCGTCCATGCACAATCTTTTTTTTTTTTTTTTTTCTTCTCTTTTTTTGGAGTTTTCATCTTTACTTTTATTTTTTTAAAATTGGTTATTTTGTTTATTTACATTTCAAATGTTATCCCCCTTCCAGGTTTCCCCTCTGAAACCCCCCATTCCACTGCTCCCTGCTTCTATGAGGGTGCTCCCCCACCTACACACTTCTACCCCACCACCCTATCATTCTCCTATACTGGGGCATTAAACCTTCACAGGACTCAGCGCTTGCCTTCCCATTCATGTCAGGCAAGGCCATTCTCTGCTACATATGCAGTTAGAGTCATCGGTCCCTCCATGTGTATTCTTTGGTTGGTGGTTTAGCTCCTGGGAGCTCTGGGAGTACTGGTTGGTTGATATTGTTGTTCTTCCTATGGGATTGCAAACCCCTTCAGCTCCTTCAGTCCTTCCCAACTCCTCCATCTGGGTCCCCGTGCTCAGTCTGATGGTTGGCTGCAAGCATCCACATCTGTATTGGTCAGTCTGTAGCAGAGCCTCTCAGGAGTCAGCCATATCAGGCTCCTGTCAGCAAACACTTCTTGGCATCAGGAAGTGTCTGGGTTTGGTGGCCACACCCATTGGATGGATCCCCAGGTGGGGCAGTCCTGGATGGCCTTTCCTTCAGTCTCTGTTCCATTTTTTGTCCCTGCATTTCCTTTAGACAGGAGCAATTCTGGGTTAAAATGTTGTGAAGGGTGGGTGGCCCCATCCCTCAACCAGGGCCATGCCTAACCTCTGGATATGTTCTTTACAGGTTCTCTCCTTTTTGTTGGATATTTCAGCTAATGTCATCCCCACTGGGTCCTGGGAGACTCTTACTTTTCTGGCATCTGGGATTTTCTGGTGGCTACCCCCAGCTCCCCATACCCCATTGTTACACACCCCCATTGCTATATGCACAGTCTGAACCTGGATTTTATACCTTCAATATGGTTACTTTGGCTAATATCAGAGAACCATTTTTGTTCTGGATAGACCTGGGCTTGTATTTTGATGCTAATTCCACTCTTCTGAGGGGCTACAGATGAGGAGTTGCCTTGTGAACCTTCTCCCCACCTTAAATTTTCAAATAAAGGCTTGAACCAATGATTGGCAGGAGGAAGGAGGAGAAGCTGAGGGTTTGGGGGGATGAGGAAAGGATCAATGGAAAAGGGGAGGAACTACAGAGGATCGACGGGAAGGGGAAGGAGTTACAGGGAGGGGGATCTACAGAAAGGCTGCAGAGAGAGAAGCTCGTGGCCTGGAGAAACCGCAAATTATATGGGATAATATAGATGGGAATAGAGTAGTGTAGTGGGAGATCTGCCCAATCTAGGCTTATAGCTTGTGTTGTTACTGATTGAATTGAGATTTCTTTTACTGGGAAATAGAGTTGGAAACAAAGTAGCAAGCATTTCTAACCCAGCATTACAACCATGGACCACCGCAGTTTGGCATCCTTACATACACATGCTTTGCCGTCACAAGTAACTTTAGGAAGACTTTGCAAAGGCCTTTGGGAAGGCTTTTGGTAGACCCTGGCCTCTACCAGGACTTCCCTCAAAAGCTGCCTTCCTTCTAGGTTAAGGTGTGAGCTCACTGTGCCACAGTGCTGCTAAAACTCCCTCCACAGAGAAGATGTGAATGAGTTCTACCCTCCTCCAGAAGTCCCAACAACAAACCAAGATAGTGTACGGCCAAAGTGCACTCTGGGAAACCAACATTTCTTAGGCTTCCTCACAGGACGGTGGTGGCTGCCACAATAGTGTCAGTGGTCTTAAAGCAGCCACATTGGAAAGACTTCACCCAGCGTGGACTGACCTTCTCCCGTGGCCGTGTAGATAGAGCCCCTTACCTCTCTGTATTCCCAATCTGTATGCTCTAGTCCCGCCCTTCCCTCAAGACAAGCACAATTGCATACTGCATATATGTGTTTAGGAGTGGCTGGACACTGCAGTGAGGATCCCATGATCCTCTTCATCCTCCTGTGAGGGGAAGTTAAGAGTCAACAACCCAGCTGTGGTGTTCCTTGGCAAGAGGGCACAGCTGAGTGCAGGGTGATGGTGGCAGTTTGGAGAACAGCCCTACACAGCACTCACAGAAGATCAGCATGCGCAGTGCAGCTGGGGCCTGCTCCTCTCCTGCCTACTCCTCAACATCTTTGAGGAAGAATAATTCATGTAGTTCATGGTCACGTGCCTCTGACACAGGAAGCAGCCGAGGGGCCATTGTTCCAGGACAGTATTGGCATGGAGGTCTGGGGAACAGAATCCCATCCTCCACAACTCTCGGGAATAACCAGGAAAAAAAAAAAAAGACCAATTGGAAAGACATCTGCATTAAAAACGACAAGAGAAATTGTATCAAGCCAAAAAAGTTCCAGATAATGTTTGTTTAATTTGTCTCAGCGAAGGAAAAGTCCAAGTTCACAAAAGATTACATGACTTGGTTTTTTTCTACATATAAAACCAAACACACAGCACTGTAACAGCAAATGGACATGCTGAACGTGTTTACAGATCACTTTAATACAACCGTCTACACGTACACAAACAACAAATACTGCCACTGCCGTTACCTTGAATACAGCACCACCAGGAGTTCAGATTTCTACCTAAGGAAATGAATGGAAAGGGAGATAAAGAATGTGCAAGCCACCTAAGAAGCTATCTTAGGCCGTCTAGAACATGATTCCAGTAGGCCAAGGTTCAGAAGGAGCCTTCCTTTTGCATGAAGACCGTGACATCTGTCTTCTCCTATCATGGGCTATGACAGGCCACAAACTCTATGACCTTCAAGTCAGTTCCAAACCTTCAGCCCCTTTGGTCATTTAAGACTTGGGAGATGGACCAGGCCAATACGTCAGCAGTAAATACTTAGAGCCTTTGGTGATTTTTTTCCCTCTACTCACTGATGTTATTAAGTCTGAAATACTGTTTTCCTTACATTCTTCATGGGTTTGACTGGTTTCAATGGGTGGGCATGTAACCATCCCTGAGGTAAAAAGTATTTCCAAAAGGACACCCTCTGTCACTGTAACTGGATACTCTGTTTTGACCTTGAACTGATTGAGTTCACAGTTCAGTGACCAATGCTGTCTACCTGCCTACAGTGGCTATGTTTTCAGGGATTGTGGAAATGGCTGTGCTCAAATAAGGACACTCAATGCGACTCTAACAAACTGTGCTGTTCAATAGCACCCAGATCCTATCCAATAACACTGTTCGACTAAGACAATCAACAGCTGAAGAGGTAAACAAAGTCACTACTTTGGGCTTCTAGGGTTGTCTAAACACAGGACATGAATTCTAGTCCCTAGACTAGGAACCAACTTCAGTAAAAGTGTGCTGGGAATGAATGCATGACTCACTGTCTTTGTATTCCTTAGTTGTGACAGCTTCAGCTCAGACTCACATCCAGTAAGGGAAAAGGAACTTCACCCTCGCCTGTCAGGGTCTAAGGGACCCACACAGGTACATAACAGGAAAGAAACCCTGTTAGTGCTACTTTAGGGAGCATATGAGTATGTACATGTATATGATGTCCTGCTTACATTTACTGTCCCAGAAGCTTCCAAAGGATCTGAATAAAAACCTAGATAAAGAATAAGGGAGATGCCAGCCATGGTACACACAGTCTGTGCTCCAAGGAGTGGGGCGTGGACGCAGGGCATCCCTCAGGTGGGAAGAGGGTGTGGGGTGGTGTTGTTCTCCCAGCACAAGGTGCATATTCTGGGCAAATGTGGACATTGCATCTGTGGACTGCCTTCAACATAACAGATTTTTGGCTACATAAATAGGCATGAGACCTCCATGTAATAACATGTTTTCTCTCTCTCTCTCTCTTCTCTCTCTCTCTCTCTCTCTCTCTCTCTCTCTCTCTCTGTGTGTGTGTGTGTGTGTGTGTGTGTGTGTGTGTGTGTGTGTGTGTGATGGGGTAGTGCAAAAAGAATCTGAAAATAAAGTCCGAAAGAAAAAGGGCTGAAGAAAAAAAAGTCCATGTGTTGTTCAGTGTGATTAAAAACCTTGCTTTACAGAGAGTTTGACATTTAACCTCGGCAGCTGGTTTTTAACAATAAACTCATCTCAGTTATCAGACACTTGGCAACCAGGTGGAAGTCATTGTTATTTCCAACTGCAACATGTAACCTTTGTCCTTTGTCTCAAAGGTTAAAAAAAAAAAAGAATCACCATGCCCAGAACAAAGGATGAAGCTACTAACTGCAGTCCTTAACACACAACCACTGTCTGTGTAGCAAGAACCAAGGTCAGTCTGCAGAAGCATGATGAAGAAAAGCGCCCCAGGCAGAGAGGACAGGGATACAGCTGAGGAAGATGCTTGTGTGGGAGGCAGGAAGCCACAACCAGATAAGAACACTCAGGAGAGTGTCCAGTAACTCCGTCCCTCTCCCCCTCCCCCTCCCTTTTATTCTCCCCATGCTGTCTGTCTGCTATCTACCTGCCTGCCTGTCTGTCTCTGTAAATGTGTCTCTGCTCCCTCCCCTGGCCCCAGGCATAATTAGAAAAACCTGCTCTTATAAATGGAAATAGACCTTTAGGAGCAAGAGGATATTGTTCCTAGTCAGCAACTTAACGACTTATATTTGGGCAATCCTACAAATTGCTCATGGCTACCCAAAAGTCTAACAAGCCAAGGCATTTTGGTTGGGCCCCGTCCTCTTTCTCTCTGGGGGAAAAAATCCACAAATGATGTTAACTTCAGTTAAGAGAACTCAGAAATGGGCTAGAGCATTACCCCTGGACTTTAAAATGCCTTTTAAAATGCAGCAGATAGTGATCCGGATGCCTTTGCCTCTGGCAAAAGGAACTGCTTCAGATAAATGACCCTCAAAATAGAAATGCATGTGCTCCTTAACTGGAGTGGAACTGGGGCTGGGGGATGGGGCGACAGAGGAGAGAAAGACACCAGACAGAAACTCTGCTTGAGGGTTTATGCCAGCAGGGCCTTTCTTCCTCCACAGGCTAGGGTGTCTCCCTTAAAGCACCACACACAGTTTCACACACTGCAGAGACAGGGACAACTGGAACTGTCTGTGCTGGCTGCCTGGAACTGCTGCTTCAATCCTTTGTGTCACAGACACATGGGTTAATCTTTACCTACAGGGCCTTCGAATGCTTAAGACTGTCTATACTTGGAATACTAAGCCTTACTGAGACATTGGAAAGTAACTACTGAGGCAGGCTGGGGTAACTGAGGGCCGGCTGGAGTTAG